>NC_058082.1:522179040-522520468 GCF_014858855.1 Bufo gargarizans | reverse complement strand
TGGTGGAAGCAGGTATATCAATCCCCCTAATCAGTATTTTGTGGAAGCAGGTATATTGTAGGCCTCAATCAATATTTGGTGGAAACAGGTATATAATTTGCCTTAATCAGTATTTTGTGGAAGCAGATATATAGAACCCCTTAATCAATTTTTGTGGAAGCAGGTATATTGCAACCCTCAATCTATATTTTATGGAAGCAGGTATATCAAACCCCTTAATCAGTATTTTGTGGAAACAGGTATATCACACCCGTTTCAAATAGTTGTTACAACAGCGCTTGTCCCTCTATATACCTGCTGTATTGCAGCAGAACCGCACACAACTGCTGCACAATACAAATGCACTATATACTTTCTATGTTAGAAAGTAAATTATAGGTATTTCACACCCCTCAATCAGTTTTTTTTGGAGGGGCAACAGGTATATCACACCAGTTGCAATTAATTATTCCAATAGCGTTTGTCCCTCTATATAGTTGCGGTATCGCAGAAGAACCGTCCACAACTACTGCACAATAAAAATGCACTATAATATAGTTTCTATGTTAGAAAGTATATTATAAGTATATCACACCCCTCAGTATATCACACCTATCGATAGCACACCTATACCAGTCTTTTGTTGCCATACTTTTGTTGCCATATTTGCCAGCGTTTGGTGTCCCTAACAGTCTGACCCTGCTCCACCAAGCAACCTCTACCTAAACTGGCAAACACAGAATGTAATATGGCTGCCAGATCGGGTTCTGTTATAGGGTGGGGGTGTGTCTATTTGCTGAAATGTCTCAATTCGCTATCCTGTCCCACTTCATGCATGTGTCATGGGTCAAAGTTTGGCACAATGCAAAAAGAATATGGCACATGTGAACATCACCATATGTTTGCATGTTCAGCGAATTGGGAATGCGCAAATTTCGCTGTGATACGACTGCTGGGCAAACCGCAAGGCCATCTTTAATTACAGGGAAATATTTCTACATCTTATTTGACCTTGTGTGGTGCAGTTATATGTTCTAAAGCATTTATGTTTTGGCTTGTTTTAGCGGGAAAAGGGTTTATTAGCCATTGTGTAGTGAAGTGCTAAAATGACAGCCCTTTTTGTCATGTACTGTATTAGTGGCAAAAGTAAAATATATTTGCTGTTCTGCGGTGCAGTTATATGTTCTAAAGCCCTTTTTGTTGCGTATTAGTTGAAAAAGAAAACATATATCTGCCGGTCAGCGGTGCAGTTATATGTTCTAAAGCCTTTTGTGGAGTCTATTAGTGAAAGAAGAAAAAATATATTTGTCGATTAGCGGTGCAGTTATGTGCTTTAAAGCCTTTTGTGGTGTGTATTAGTGGAAAAACAAAAAATATGTTTGCTGTTCAGCAGTGCAGTTATCTGTTTTAAAGCCTTTTGTGGTGTTTATTAGTTTATTTATTTTATTTGCATGAAGGTGTTGCTTTGGTTTAATTGTGATCACCTGTTTTCTTTTGATTTCTTTGGTGAGACACACTATAAATCCATGCCAGTGTACTTCTTTTCTGTCATGAGTAAGGATCAGCACTACATGATCCGAAACGCGTAGACATAAATACCCTGTTTGGTTTTTAATGCATTATTTTCAATAAAAGCTGCCACTTTATTTATACTGGAAGCTGGATTTATGTTTCTAAAGCCCTTTTTGCCCCGTATTAGTGGCAAAAGAAAATATATTTGCTGTTCAGCATTGCACTTACATGTTAAAAAGCCTCATGTAGTGGAAAAGTGGAAAAAATTAGGGCCAAATTGCCGTTCAGCGGTGCAGTTATATATTCTAAAGCTCTGTCTGCCGTGAATTAGTGCCAAAAGAAAAATATATTTGCTGTTCAGCATTGCACTTATATATTGAAAAGCCTTGTGTAGTGGAAAAGTGGAAAAAAATAAGGGCCTATTTGCCGTTTATCGGTGCAGTTATAAGTGGTAAGCCCTTTTTGCGGTATGGACCGAATTACGTAGTGGTTAATTTTTTTATGTGACACAGGTTTTTTGGGGGAAAATTTATGGGTGATTGTAGACCTCCTTTTGCTTTATTGACCAAATTACATTGAAACTGGCTTTTCTGGGGAAAATTGATGATTGCAGACTTTCTTCTGTATGAAGCGAATTCCATTATCCTTTCATTGGTGAAAATTTTTATTTCAAACATATTTTTTTCGGAAAAATTGATGGGTGATTATAGACCTACTTTTGCTATATTGAACGAATTACGTAGTCGTGGGTCCTGTAGTAATCGTAATGAAGATGCTGATGACAACACACCAGCAGACTTTGCCTTTACCAACTATTCACAATTAAATCAAACAGCTTCAATAAGTTGAAAATATTCATGTGTTTTTATCTTATCCGTCTGCATTCGATCTCCACAGCACACAAGACTTGACAGGAGAACCTCTGCTTTGGAGTCCAAGTCCAGTTTCTTAAGATCAGGAGTTCCATCGGAATTGTGTGTAACATTCTTGTTCCCTGTGCAAAGCCATAACAAAAGAACTCCGTAGGCATGCACATTAGAGGAAGCTGAAGCTGGTTGTCCAAACTATAATTCAGGAGCAGTAAACAGCGGGAAGCAAATAGAGGTGGCTGCTCTGTATCTCTTGTGAAGTCAATGTCTCCAACTATGTTCCTCTCGTGATTTACAGCAAATACATTATTTTAATGGAGAGATCCAAGCTTTACGTCGGAGGCATGTAGTTTATGCAAGCCATGTATGACCCCTCCTATAACTCTCATGCTGTTGGACCCTCACTGCCAGTCCAAAATGGGGGCCTTTTTTACACCCGCTGAGAGGGAAGATAAACTGAACTACTATAGAGACAACCTATGTAGTTAGTTGGCCGCTACCAATCTGCGCCATCGTCCATCCTCTTGCAGGTCTAACCAAGAGGACCCTCTGTGCTCACATTCCACTGCCATGGCTGCTGGAGAGGGGTGGGGTGGCAGGAGCAGTACCAGCTCCATCATCAGCAGCCTGAGTCTAGAGTTACTGATGAGCAGCTTTCTTCACCCGCCTAGTGAAGAAACTACTCACCAGCAGTTTATCAGTTTATTCACCAGGGAGAGGTTGCTGTGTGGAGCAGGGACAGACTGTTAGAGAGTATAGAGACACCAAATGCTAGCTAATAGGGCCACACAAGTCCTTTTAAGGACTGGTATAGGTGTGCTATCGATAGGTGTGACATACTGAGGGGTGTGATATAGTGATGAGCGAGCATGCTCGGTCGAGCACCCGTTCGGATCGAGCATCGCTATGCTCGGCACTTGGTAGTACTCGGCTGAATACCACGTGTGCTCGTCGCATTTCTCGAGTCTCCGCCCCGCAAGTTTGGTGCCTCCTAAAGCATCTAATAAGCATTCAGGTAAGTAATTCCCTCCAGTATAATGCAATAGCCATGTTAGCTATAAGCCTTACACTGGTTGGTTGGCCGGAAAACGTTGTACTAGTTTTTATACAGTAGGAGCCGACGTCAGATCATTCAGCGTCAGGGAGAGCCAACAGTAGGCATGGACATTAAGCGGTTTACTGAAATTACAATGATTGAACTCCCAAAAAGCTCTTGAAAGACAAAACAGTCCTCTTCAGGTGTGTGTTTGACAGCAGTGCAGCATATTTTTTATTTTTTTTAACAAAGGTTAAATTCAGCAGTATTAGGGACTGGTGTCTGCAGGAAGGGATAGATAGTGCTATGTTCAGTACCAAAAAGCTTTCAAAAGAAATAAATGTTACATATCAGTAGAGATGGCCTTGCGGTTCGCCCTGCGGTCGGTTCGCAGCAAACTTTTCACATTTGCGGTTCGATGAACATGCAAACATATTATTATTAATATTATTATTTATTATTAAAGCGCCATTCATTCCATAGCGCTGTACATATGATAAGGGGTGCACATACATAATACAGACAATTGCACTAATCATAAACAAAATGAGTTACAAACTGGTACAGAAGGAGAGAGGGCCCTGCCCGTGAGGGCTTACAATCTACATGGTATGGGAGAAGGATACAGTAGGTGCGGGTTAAGTTGATCATGGCGGTATAGAGGCAGAAGGGTCACTGGTTGTAGGCATGTCTGAAGAGGTGGGTTTTCAGGTTTCTTTTGAAGGATTCCACTGTAGGTGAGAGTCTGATATGTTGGGGTAGCGAGTTCCAGAGTATGGGGGATGCACGGGAGAAATCCTGGAGTCGATTGTGGGAAGAGGCAATAAGAGGAGAGGAGAGAAGGAGGTCTTGTGAGGATCGGAGAGTGTGTGTGGGGGTGTATCGGGAAAGTAGCTCAGAGATGTAGGGAGGGGACAGGTTATGGACGGCCTTGTATGTATTTGTAAGTACTTTGAAGTGAATTTGTTGGGCAATGGGGAGCCAGTGAAGGAATTGGCAAAGGGGAGAGGCAGAGGAATAATAGGGTGAGAGGTGGATTAGTCGGGCAGCAGAGTTAAGGATAGATTGGAGGGGTGTGAGAGTGCTGGATGGAAGGCCACAGAGGAGAATGTTGCAGTAGTCTAGGCGGGAGATAATGAGGGCATGTACAAGCATTTTCGAAGATTCAAAGTTAAAGAAAGGGCGGATGCGGGAGATGTTTTTGAGTTGGAGGCGGCAGGTGGTGGAAAGGGCTTGGATGTGCGGTCGGAAGGAAAGGGCAGAATCCAAGGTCACTCCAAGGCAGCGGGCTTTGTTGACTGGGGAGAGTGTGCACCCATTGATCATGATAGACAGGTCTGTTGGGGGGGTTGAACAAGATGGGGGAAAGATTATGAATTCTGTCTTATCCATGTTAAGTTTAAGAAAGCGAGAGGTGAAGACGGATGATATAGAAGATGGACATTGTGGGATTCTTGATAGTAAGATAGAGATGGAGATATTGACCCATGACACGTCCATCCGGTGGTACAGGACAGCCAATTAAGACATTTCAGCACATGGAAATACCCCCTACCTTATAAATAGTGTTGATCACGAATATTCGAATTTCAAATTTTTATCACGAATATAGGTACTTCGAAAATTCGCGAATATTTCTAATATGGTTATATATATTCGTAATTTTGAATATTCAATTTTTTTTTCCTTTTTTTTATTCTTTTTTTTTTTTTTTTAAATCAGTACACATGATCCCTCCCTGCTTCTAGCTTGTGGGCCAATAAGAAGGCTGCAATATACTTGATTTTAGGAGTAGTAGTGTTTGCGAATTTTGCTCTATATTCGTTTTTTTTTGAATATTCGCTATATTGCTATATATTCTTGTTTTAGAATATTACGATATTCGAAAAAACAAAGTTATAGCAATATAGCGAATATTCGAAAAAAACTAATATAGAGCAATTTAGCTAATATAGTGCTATAATCTTCTTTGTCTAATAGTTGTAAGTTGAAAAATTCGCAATCAAAAATTCGAATCCGAAAATTCAATTACAAAAATTTGCATATTACACAATCATTACCTTGCCGATTTTTCGAGAAAAAAATATCTCGAATTTTCGAATTTGTGAATATTCAACGAATATTCTACAAAATATTCGCGGAATATCGCAAATTCGAATATGACCCCTGCCGCTCATCACTACCTATAAATAGACCTGATCTGGCTACCATTTTACATTCTGTCTTTTGTCAGTGTAGGGAGAGGTTGCTGTGTGGAACAGGGACAGGAGGTTAGAGTGTTAATAGTGACACAAATCGCTAGCTAATAGGTCCAAAAGTCCTTTTAAGGACTGGTATAGGTGTGCTATTGATTGGTGTGCAGTACAGAGTGGTGTAATACACTTATAATATACTTTCTAATATAGAAAGCATATTATAGTGGATTTGTATAGTGCAGCATTGTGACTTGTGGTCGATTCTGCAGCGATACTACAACTACAAAGAGTGACAAACGCAATTATAGAAAAGTATTATAATTGGTGTGAAAGACAACATATAGAATTGGGGTGTTATCTAAGAATATACTACTCAAATAGTGTATTTAATTTGTGTGCTGCAGCCAGAAAATATTTTTAACAAAATTTGACGCAAATAAATTCGGATCAAATCAATTTTTTTCAAAAAAATTGGACAAATAGAATTTTAGAAAAATGTGCTTATCTCTAGTCTTTATTAAAAAATAAATCAACAGTTTTTCTCTATGGCTTTAACATTGATAATATATACAGACTATTGCTTTTTGTCTAACACTGAATCCACCAGGGGGTTATTCTGAGGGCTCATTCTGTAGTCCTTAGGGCTCTTTCACACCTGCGTTATTGTCTTCCGGCATAGAGTTCCGTCGTCGGGGCTCTATGCCGGAAGAATCCTGATCAGTTTTATCCTAATGCATTCTGAATGGAGTAAATTCCGTTCAGGATGCATCAGGATGTCTTCAGTTCCGGAACGGAACGTTTTTTGGCCGGAGAAAATACCGCAGCATGCTGCGCTTTTTGCTCCGGCCAAAAATCCTGAAGACTTGCCGCAAGGCCGGATCCGGAATTAATGCCCATTGAAAGGCATTGATCCGGATCCGGCCTTAAGCTAAACGTCGTTTCGGCGCATTGCCGGATCCGACGTTTAGCTTTTTTAGAGTGGTTACCATGGCTGCCGGGACACTAATGTCCTGGCAGCCATGGTAAAGTGTAGCGGGGAGCGGGGGAGCAGCATAATTACCGTCCGTGCGGCTCCCTGGGCACTTCAGAGTGACGTCAGGGCGCCCCACGGGCATGGATGACGTGATCGCATTGCACGTCATCCATGCGCATGGGGCGCTCTGACGTCACTCTGGAGCGCCCCGGGAGCCGCGCGGACTGTAAGTATACCGCTCCCCCGCTCCCCACTCCTACTATGGCAACCAGGACTTTAATAGCGTCTGGGTGCCATAGTAACACTGAAAGTATTTTGAAGACGGATCCGTCTTCAAATGCTTTCAGTACACTTGTGTTTTTCCGGATCCGGCGTGTAATTCCGGCAAGTGGAGTACACGCCGGATCCGGACAACGCCAGTGTGAAAGAGGCCTTATCCCTGAACTCCTGACAGATCATACATATTTATTACAGCTAAATTCCTTTTAAACTGATAAGAACACAACTTGTGAAGCAAAGAGCAATAGTCTGTAAATATAGTGAAAGTGAAAGTTCTGAGAAAAAACTGCTGAAAATTATAAAGACTAATTGAAAATAAAAACAAGATATTTAGTCAAAAAAAATTAAAATGAAATGATTTAATGACACCTAAAAGTGTACATAGCCTCCATGAAGCCTCATACATGTGCAAAAATACTTTACTGGATAGCCATATCCTTCCTAAATAAAGATGGATTTTACTGTAAACAGTAACTATCAGTTTTATAGCTATACTTTTTTATACCTACAGACGTGGACAAAATTGTTGGTACCCTTTGGTCAATGAAAGAAAAAGTCACAATGGTCACAGAAATAACTTTAATCTGACAAAAGTAATAATAAATTAAAATTCTATAAATGTTAACCAATGAAAGTCAGACATTGTTTTTCAACCATGCTTCAACAGAATTATGTAAAAAAATAAACTCATGAAACAGGCATGGACAAAAATGATGGTACCCCTAGAAAACACAGAACATAATGTGACCAAAGGGACATGTTAATTCAAGGTGTGTCCACTAATTAGCATCACAGGTGTCTACAACCTTGTAATCAGCCATTGGGCCTATATATATGGCTCCAGGTAATCACTGTGTTGTTTGGTGATATGGTGTGTACCACACTCGACATGGACCAGAGGAAGCAAAGGAAAGAGCTGTCTCAAGAGATCAGAAAGAAAATTATAGACAAGCATGTTAAAGGTAAAGGCTATAAGACCATCTCCAAGCAACTAGATGTTCCTGTGAGTACAGTTGCACATATTATTCATAAGTTTAAGATCCATGGGACTGTAGCCAACCTCCCTGGACGTGGCCGCAGGAGGAAAATTGATGACAAATCTAAGAGACGGATAATCCGAATGGTAACAAAAGAGCCTAGAAAGACTTCTAAAGAGATTCAAGGTGAACTTCATGCTCAAGGAACATCAGTGTCAGATCGCACCATCCGTCGTTGTTTGAGCCAAAGTGGACTACATGGGAGACGACCAAGGAGGACACCATTGTTGAAAACGAATCATAAAAAAGCAAGACTGGAATATGCCAAACTACATGTTGACAAGCCACAAAGCTTCTGGGAGAATGTCCTGTGGACAGATGAGACAAAAATCGAAGTTTTTGCCAAGGCACATCAGCTGTATGTTCACAGACGAAAAAATGAAGCATATCAAGAAAAGAACACTGTCCCTACTGTGAAACATGGAGGAGGCTCTGTTATGTTCTGGGGCTGCTTTGCTGCGTCTGGCACAGGGTGTCTTGAATCTGTGCAGGGTACAATGAAATCTCAAGACTATCAAGGAATTCTAGAGAGAAATGTACTAGCCAGTGTCAGAAAGCTTGGTCTCAGTCGCAGGTCATGGGTCTTGCAACAGGACAATGACCCAAAACACACCGCTAAAAACACCCAAGAATGGCTAAGAGGAAAAAATTGGACTATTCTAAAGTGGCCTTCTATGAGCCCTGACCTCAATCCTATTGAGCATCTTTGGAAGGAGCTGAAACATGCAGTCTGGAAAAGGCACCCTTCAAACCGGACACAACTGGAGCAGTTTGCTCATGAGGAGTGGGCCAAAATACCTGCTGAGAGGTGCAGATGTCTCATTGACAGTTACAGGAAGCGTTTGATTGCAGTGATTGCCTCAAAAGGTTGCGCAACAAAATATTAAGTTAGGGGTACCATCATTTTTGTCCATGCCTGTTTCATGAGTTTATTTTTTTACATAATTCTGTTGAAGCATGGTTGAAAAACAATGTCTGACTTTCATTGGTTAACATTTATAGAATTTTAATTTATTATTACTTTTGTCAGATTAAAGTTATTTCTGTGACCATTGTGACTTTTTCTTTCATTGACCAAAGGGTACCAACAATTTTGTCCACGTCTGTATATATGACTTTGTTCACACTATCATTTTAGGGAATGTTGTATTACCCCCAAAACATCTCATGAATCAGTGGATCATAGTAATTTCTTTGGGGCTCAAATTGGTATGAAAGAATCTGTCAGACATTTTTTTGCTACCATCAAGGTCAGTAGATGATTGGTTGAAAAACTGGCACAACCTGAAGCAAAAGAAAACATGGTGGTACTGATGTAGATGAAGTAAGTTTTAGAGCTAGAGTAAAGAAAATGAAGCAAGCTGCCTGAGATGCTTCAGTGTATTTGTGATTTAATAAACAAGTTGAAAATGCATAGTAGATTGTAGTTGTGTAGCATAGTAAATTACTAATAAATCTAGTAAATATTATACTTGAATGTGATAAAGATTAGTTAAAATGGGAGACATAATCAATTTTTGCATCCTAAATAGAGAATATTATATTGATACAATTTTAGTGGAATTGGTACGAGAAATTATATAAATCAACAGCATAAATCATGATATAGTTAATGGAAAACAAAAGAAAGAAAGAAAGAAAGAAGAAAAGAAAGCAATTATTTTAAATGTCCCCATTAGTTTCACCACTGAGCTGAATAGTAAATATTCCAACTTCAAAGCATGAAAATGCAATGTAATGTAATAATGATTGATCGTCATAAAGTACATGAATGTGTCATCCAATTTAATAAATCTTCATGAAAATAAATGAACTGAGATATCCCTTGATAAACTCAGAGGTAGGTAACAAAGCAATTCAATTTATAACTTCTTGTAAAGCATTATTGTACATTGCCATTGTCCTTTGATAAGAAGAACAAAGATTAAATATGTAGCTTTCTTAATATCTCGGTTTACAATACTGCATATTTAAACTGTTAGACTATCCTGGATTTTTCAGCTAAATGTGAACATATTTAATAATCACTTTTAATATTTTTTTATAAACAATCCTTACTTTTTAGATGAAAGATGAAATGAATTACATGTAAGTAAATGTACGATAAAAAAAATAATCATTCTGTAAATATTAAAGGGGTTGTCTGAGACTAGGGATGAGCGAACCCGAACTGTATAGTTCGGGTTCGTACCGAATTTTGGAGTCTTCGTGACACGGACTCGAACCCGAACATTTTAGTAAAAGTCCGGGTTCGGTGTTCGGCGCTTTCTTGGCGCTTTTTGAAAGGCTGCAAAGCAGCCAATCAACAAGTGTCATACTACTTGCCCCAAGAGGCCATCACAGCCATGCCTACTATTGGCATTGCTGTGATTGGCCAGTGCAGCATGTGACCCAGCCTCTATTTAAGCTGGAGTCACGTAGCGATGCACGTCACTCTGCTCTGATCAGTGTAGGGAGAGGATGCATCTGCTGCTGTTAGGGCGAGATGAGGCAGGGCAGGGATTTACTCAGCAAAAACACTTAATGAAGTGATCGATCTACAGCTGTGAATCATTCAACTGCTGCTATTTAATTGCTCACTGTTTTTAGGCTGCCCAGAGCGTTTTTCTGTCACTTTTTTCTGGGGTGATCGGCGGCCATTTTGTATCTTGTGGTGCTGCCACCAAATACATTTAACCATCAATAGTGTTTTTTTTTTGTTTGTTTTTTTGCTATATCCTAAATCAGGTGCTTGGCTGTGCTTGCTATTTTATTGAGGGGTGAAATACAATTGCCAAAATAGCAGTACCCTAAATCTGGTGTTTCAGCTGTGGCTAGCCAATTGTAATACTGTCTGCTGTCTGGCAAAGGATATATTTTTGTTCTGGGCTGAAAAACAATTCCCAACTTAGCAATTCCCTAAATCAGTGGTTTCTGCTGTATCAGGCCAACTTTAAATCTATCCATAAAAGGGTATATTAGATTGAAGGTGCGGATAGTGTCATCCTCAATAACTTCACACGCTACCGTGCATTTCCAAGTCTAATTCTGTCCGTAAACGTAAACCTGTCATCCAGCGCCTAAATAATAGGCCTACAATTTATATTCAGCTAAATATGTTGTTAGTGCTGTGGCTGGTCAATTTATTTAGTGTCCGCCAAAGCACAGTTTTTGTTCTGGGTTGAAATACAATTCCCAACTTAGCAATTCCCTAAATCAGTGGTTTCTGCTGTATCAGGCCAACTTTACATCTATCCATAAAAGGGTATATTAGATTGAAGGTGCGGATAGGGTCATCCGCAATAACTTCACACCCTACCGTGCATTTCCAAGTCTAATTCTGTCCGTAAACGTATACCTGTCATCCAGCGCCTAAATAATAGGCCTACAATTTATATTCAGCTAAATCTGTTGTTACTGCTGTGGCTGGTCAATTTATTTAGTGTCCACCAAAGCACGGTTTTTGTTCTGGGTTGAAATACAATTCCCAACTTAGCAATTCCCTAAATCAGTGGTTTCTGCTGTATGAGGCCAACTTTAAATCTATCCATAAAAGGGTATATTAGATTGAAGGTGCTGATAGGGTCATCCTCAATAACTTCACAAGCTACCGTGCATTTCCAAGTCTAATTCTGTCCATAAACGTATACCTGTCATCCAGGGCCTAAATACTAGGCCTGCAATTTATATTCAGCTAAATCTGTCGTTACTGCTGTGGCTGGTCAAGTTATTTAGTGTCCGTCAAAGCACAGTTTCTGTTCTGGGTTGAAATACAATTCACAACTTAGCAATTCCCTAAATCAGTGGTTTCTGCTGTATCAGGTGTAGGAGAGTACCTGGGGTGGTAGTAGACGGCAGGTACGTGCCACCGGGGGTCCTGGCACCGGTGGAGTAAGAGCCAGAAATGTGCATATTGCAGCGGTTATGCTGTTAACACAGCGGATCCGGGCCGGCTCTTATTGGGAGCAGGCAGATATGCGGGCGGGTGCCTGTCTCCCCACGGTCCAGGCCAGGTTTTGCAGGGAAGGGTTAAAACCTGACCAGCAACAAGGGTGTGGTGTGCAATGTGAAGCTTCTGTGTTCTCTGGCTGTGAGAGTGAGAAGTGGAGGTGAGCTGGGCTGTGTGCTGAGGCCTGTGGAGGACTGTGCAGGATCCTGCAGCTGAAACCAGGAGGGATCCGTGTCCTGTGGCTAGAAGCAAGACCTATGGACTTACTTCACCAAGGAGAAAAAGGTGACATTACTCCTGGCTTTAAATAGACTTTGCTTTATGTGACTGAAACAGGCCTCAAGTAGCCTGCAGCAGGGACTTGCTGTGTTTGAACTATTATTTTGCTGTTGTGTGTGACCACCCTCCCTATGAACTGCACCGTCTTTCACAAATATGCACCGTGTGAATAAACAAAGCATCGTGTTTTACACCAAGACCAGTCTGTGTTGCCTCTATACTGCACTCGCTACCACTGCCTACCAGAGCGGATCCCCACAATTGGTGGCTTCAGCGGGCAAACGGCAGTGAGGCCGGAAATTGTGTTGTTTGGACTGTATGTCATATATTAAGTCGGCAAGTTTTGTGGCTCCAGATAAGATGGAGGAGGCCATTAGACACTTGGTGCAAAGTAATGAGGAGGCTACTCGGAGACATGAGGAAGCCCTGAGAGACCAGCGGCAGTTGAATAGTCTAGTGGCCCAGCAACTGGCGACTATGCAGGAGTCCATGCGTGTGTTACAACAACAAGCCGTCCCGGGGGGGACCGCAGTCCTACCTGCTGCCCGGGATAAGGTGCGCTCAGCATTAAGAAAGATGGGCCCCGAAGAGGATATCGAGGCGTTCCTGATGGTCTTCGAACGCACTGCGGAACAGGAAAGGTTACCGGCAGAACAGTGGGCCAAAGTAGTGGCGCCATTTTTAGTGGGAGACGCACAAAAGGCCTACTTCGACCTCAGTCAGGAGGAAGCCAAAAGCTATAAGAGGCTGAAGGGGGAGGTGTTGGCTCGTCTTGGGGTTAATACCTATGTACGTGCACATCGAGTCTACTGGTGGGCCTTCTCCGAGTCCCGGCCTGCTTGGTCCCAGGCCTATGACCTGTTACACCTGGTAAGAAAATGGCTGCAGCCTGAGACATTGAGCCCCTCGCAGATGGTGGAATGGGTGGTGGTTGATCGTTTGGTGCGCACACTGCCAAGGGCCATACAGCGCTGGGTTGGTCAGGGAGACCCCGGCAACCTGGATCAGTTAGTAAGCCTTGTCGAGAGGTATGTGGCAACCCAGGACTTGGTGCGGGACTCAACGCAGGCGCAGGAATCCCGTCGGGCTCCCTCTTAGGCTAGGGATCTGGAAAAAGGGACCCAACCACAAAGGGGGGGAAGGCTAGTCCTACTCCAGGGAAGAGAGACCGGGGAGGGACCACGGGGATTCAATGTTGGCACTGCCACGGCCTGGGACATAGGGCAGCGAACTGTCCTCAAACACCTGAACCCATGGACTGCGGGTTCGCTCGCCGATCCTCTTTCTTTGCCCAGCCTGTATGTACCGCGGATGCCAGGCCGACCACCGATATGCCACCTCTGTGCCAAGTCTTGGTCAATGGGCATCCGATTAATGCTTTGCTGGACTCTGGGAGCCTGGTGACCCTAGTGCATGAGTCCTTAGTGTCTGAGACACTCCCAGAGAAGCAAACCCTGTCCATTGTCTGTATCCATGGGGACCGCCGGGAGTACCCCACTGCCAGGGTTACCATGTCCGTGTTGGGCAAAGAGGTGCAGCATGTCGTCGGAGTGGGACGCCAAATCCCTTATGCCGCCATACTGGGAAGGGATTTTCCTTTGTTCTGGACTCTATGGAAGAGCAATATGCCTTCCCTTAGGGACAGACGACAATCGGGCCCAGTGCCCGAGGATCCCGATGCAGGGATACCAGCTGTAGGGGTCACCACATCACCCGTAGAGTGTCATCCCGATAGGTTTCCCCTAGAGGTGTTGGCAGGCGAATCCGTGGAAACCCCGTCCATCCCGGACCTGGAGGTATCCCGTGACACGTTCGGGACCGCCCAGCTCCAGGATCTGACATTATTATGGGCGAGGGAAGGGGTGACAGTGGTAAATGGGGTGGCTCAGCACCCAGGGGCCGACTCGGTGTTTCCCCATCTGGCTTTTAACCAGGACCTGCTGTATAGGGTGGACAAAGTGCAGCACGAGGTAGTGGAGCAGCTGGTGGTACCCCAGCCATACCGCCGTGTGGTACTGGACTTGGCCCACTCCCACGTGCTGGGAGGACATTTGGGCGTAAAAAAAAAACAAGAGCGGATTCTGCAAAGGTTCTATTGGCCCGGGGTTTATGAGGAGGTCAAAAGGTTTTGCCAATCCTGTCCAGTGTGTCAGATGACGAGCCCCCAGCCCCACTATCGCAGTCCCCTAGTACCCATGCCCATCATCGAGGTCCCCTTCGAAAGAATAGGGATGGATCTGGTAGGCCCCATAAACAAGTCGGCCAGAGGGCACCAGCATATCTTGGTGGTCTTAGACTATGCCACCAGATATCCTGAAGCGATCCCACTACGTCATACTTCTGCTAAGCTCATAGCTAAAGAACTCATGGGTATGTTCGCAAGGGTGGGGATTCCAAAAGAGATCCTGGCCGACCAGGGGACGCCCTTCATGTCTAAGGTGACGAGGGAGCTCTGCAAGCTTTTAGGGGTTAAACGGTTGCACACGTCCGTATACCATCCTCAGACCGACGGACTAGTGGAACGCTTTAACAAAACCCTAAAAACTATGCTTAAAAGAACCGTAGCCAAAGACGGAAAGGATTGGGACCTGTTGCTGCCGTACGTATTGTTCGCAGTGCGAGAAGTGCCCCAGGCATCTACGGGATTCTCGCCCTTCGAGCTATTATACGGTCGACGGCCAAGAGGGTTGCTGGACGTCGCTAAAGAGGCGTGAGAGCAACAGCCCACCCCCCACAAGAGTATTATAGAGCATATAGAAAAGATGCAGGACCGTATAGAGACAGTCCTACTAATCGTCCGGGAACACATGGAAGCCGCCCAACTGGCACAGAGCCGGGTATACAACCGGAGTGCCCAGGTCCGGACATTTAACCCGGGTGACCGGGTACTGGTGCTAGTCCCCACCATTGACAGTAAGTTTTTGGCACGGTGGCAAGGCCCCTACGAGGTGAAAGAGAAAGTAGGGTCAGTGAATTACAAGATATCCCAGCCAGGCCGGCGGAAGCCAGAACAGGTATATCATGTAAATTTACTGAAATCGTGGAGAGATAGGGAGTGTCTCATTGGGGACAGCCCAAGCACTGTCTTGTCTGCGGGGAAGATCCCAGCTCCACCCGAGGTCCCGGAGGGCACCTCCGCGGTAAAGATAGCGGGTGGTCTGTCGACTAAACAAGCTCAGGAAGCCAAAGAGTTGGTGAGTCGAAATAGGGACGTATTCTCTGAGCTTCCTGGTCGAACTTCGGTAGTCCGACATGACATCGTCACCGAGCCCCACGTCAGGGTACGGTTAAAGCCGTATCGTGTACCAGAGGCCCGGCGACAGGCCATTTCAGAAGAAGTAAGGTCCATGTTGAGGTTAGGGGTGATTGAGGAGTCAAGGAGCGAGTGGGCCAGCCCCATAGTCCTCATCCCAAAACCTGACGGTACTCTGCGCTTCTGCAATGACTTTAGAAAGCTCAACAAAGTGTCGAAATTCGATGCCTACCCCATGCCCCGGGTAGACGAACTCATAGAACGGCTAGGGAAAGCTCGCTATTTCTCAGTCCTCGACCTCACAAAAGGATATTGGCAGGTGCCTCTCACGGAGGCGGCAAAGGAGAAGACTGCCTTTGTCACCCCCGAGGGGTTATTTCAGTACCAAGTTTTGCCCTTTGGCCTACATGGCGCTCCAGCCACCTTCCAGCGATTGATGGACGTCATCCTACGGCCCCATCGTCCATATGCTTCGGCATATCTGGACGACATCATCGTGTTTAGCCAGGACTGGGAGAGTCACCTGCCCAAGGTACAGGCCGTAGTCGATTCACTTAGAAAAGCTGGACTGACGGCCAACCCAAAAAAGTGTTCGCTCGGGTTCGAAGAGGTCCGGTACCTGGGATACGTGATTGGGCGGGGAGTTGTCAAACCCCAGGTAGACAAGGTTGAGGCGATCAAGAGCTGGCCCAGACCTCTTACCACCAAGCAAGTACGTTCGTTCCTAGGGATGATAGGATATTACATGCGCTTTATCCCCAACTTTGCCACAGTAGCGGCCCCATTGACAAGGCTTTTAAAGGGGAGGAAGACGGTGATGGTCCGCTGGGATGAGCAGGTGGAGGAGGCATTCTCCCGTTTGAAGTCGGCTCTGTGTGGGTCCCCGGTTTTGGTGACACCCGACTTCACACGGGAATTTGTCGTTCAGACGGACGCCTCTGGAGTGGGCCTAGGGGCAGTACTCTCTCAGGAAATCAGTGGGGAGGAACACCCTGTTGTCTTCCTGAGTCACAAACTCACCCCAGCGGAAACCAGGTACAGTGTGGTAGAGAGAGAATGCCTGGCCATTAAGTGGGCCCTCGAGTCCCTTAGGTACTATCTGTTAGGGAGAAGGTTCCGTCTGGTGACCGACCATTCCCCTCTCCAGTGGATGAGCCGGGCCAAGGAGGGGAGTGCCCGGGTCACCAGATGGTTCTTGTCCCTCCAGAATTTTAAGTTCAGTGTCGAACACAGGGCAGGCCGCTTACAGGGGAATGCCGATGCCCTGTCCCGGGTACACTGTTGTACATGTGTCCAACCCCTCAGGATTGAACAGGGTGTGCAACCCTTCAGGGTTGAACAAAGGGGGGGATATGTAGGAGAGTACCTGGGGTGGTAGTAGACGGCAGGTACGTGCCACCGGGGGTCCTGGCACCGGTGGAGTAAGAGCCAGAAATGTGCATATTGCAGCGGTTATGCTGTTAACACAGCGGATCCGGGCCGGCTCTTATTGGGAGCAGGCAGATATGCGGGCGGGTGCCTGTCTCCCCACGGTCCAGGCCAGGTTTTGCAGGGAAGGGTTAAAACCTGACCAGCAACAAGGGTGTGGTGTGCAATGTGAAGCTTCTGTGTTCTCTGGCTGTGAGAAGTGGAGGTGAGCTGGGCTGTGTGCTGAGGCCTGTGGAGGACTGTGCAGGATCCTGCAGCTGAAACCAGGAGGGATCCGTGTCCTGTGGCTAGAAGCAAGACCCATGGACTTACTTCACCAAGGAGAAAAAGGTGACATTACTCCTGGCTTTAAATAGACTTTGCTTTATGTGACTGAAACAGGCCTCAAGTAGCCTGCAGCAGGGACTTGCTGTGTTTGAACTATTATTTTGCTGTTGTGCGTGACCACCCTCCCTATGAACTGCACCGTCTTTCACAAATATGCACCGTGTGAATAAACAAAGCATCGTGTTTTACACCAAGACCAGTCTGTGTTGCCTCTATACTGCACTCGCTACCACTGTCTACCAGAGCGGATCCCCACACAGGCCAACTTTAAATCTATCCATAAAAGGGTATATTAGATTGAAGGTGCTGATAGGGTCATCCTCAATAACTTCACACGCTACAGTGCATTTCCAAGTCTAATTCTGTCCGTAAACGTATACCTGTCACCCAGGGCCTAAATACTAGGCCTGCAATTTATATTCAGCTAAATCTGTCGTTACTGCTGTGGCTGGTCAAGTCATTTAGTGTCCGTCAAAGCACAGTTTTTGTTCTGGGTTGAAATACAATTCCAAACTTAGCAATTCCCTACATCAGTGGTTTCTGCTGTATCAGGCCAACTTTAAATCTATCCATAAAAGGGTATATTAGATTAAAGGTGCGGATAGGGTCATCCTCAATAACTTCACACGCTACCATGCATTTCCAAGTCTAATTCTGTCCGTAAAAGGGATACCTGTCATCCAGGGCCTAAATACTAGGTCTACAATTTATATTCAGCTAAATCTGTCGTTACTGCTGTGCCTGTATTAGTGTAATATGGTACCTAAATAGATAGCCAGATAGTGTTAGGTGTCTGTAAAAAAAGGCCTGAATTTGAATTCAATACATTGGGGCAAATAATTTTTTTCTTATTGTGGTGAACGGTAACAATGAGGAAAACATCTAGTAAGGGAGGCGGACGCGGACATGGTCGTGGTGGTGTTAGTGGACCCTCTGGTGCTGGGAGAAGACATGGCCGTTCTGCCACAGCCAAACGTCCTAGTGAACCAACTTCCTCATGTCCCAGTAGACGCCAGAATTTACAGCGATATTTGGTGGGGCCCAATGCCGTTCTAAGGATGGTAAGGCCTGAGCAGGTACAGGCATTAGTCAATTGGGTGGCCGACAGTGGATCCAGCACGTTCAAATTATCTCCCACCCAGTCTTCTGCAGAAAGCGCACAGATGGCGCCTGAAAACCAAGCCCATCAGTCTGTCACATCACCCCCATGCATATCAGGGAAACTGTCTGAGCCTCAAGTTATGCAGCAGTCTCTTATGCTGTTTGAAGACTCTGATGGCAGGGTTTCCCAAGGGCATCCACCTAGCACTTTCCCAGCGGTGGAAGACATAGAATGCACTGACGCACAACCACTTATGTTTCCTGATGATGAAGACATGGGAATACCACCTCAGCACGTCTCTGATGATGACGAAACACAGGTGCCAACTGCTGTGTCTTTCTGCAGTGTGCAGACTGAACAGGAGGTCAGGGAGGAAGACTGGGTGGAAGACGATGCAGGGGACGATGAGGTCCTAGACCCCACATGGAATGAAGGTCGTGCCACTGACTTTCACAGTTCGGAGGAAGAGGCAGTGGTGAGACCGAGCCAACAGCGTAGCAAAAAAGGGAGCAGTGGGCAAAGCAGAACACCCACCGCCAAGAGACTCCGCCTGCTACTAACCGCCGCCATCTGGGACCGAGCACCCCAAAGGCAGCTTCAAGGAGTTCCCTGGCATGGCGCTTCTTCAAACAATGTGCTGACGACAAGATCCGAGTGGTTTGCACGCTGTGCCATCAGAGCCTGGAGCGAGGCATTAACGTTCTGAACCTTAGCGCATCCTGCATGACCAGGCACCTGCATGCAAAGCATGAACTGCAGTGGAGTAAACACCTTAAAAACAAGGAACTCACTCAGGCTCCCCCTGCTACCTCTTCTGCTGCTGCCGCCTCGGCCTCTTCTGCTGCTGCCGCCTCGGCCTCTTCCTCCGCCTCTGGAGGAACGTTGGCACCTGCCGCCCAGCAAACAGGGGATGTACCACCAACACCACCACCTCCGTCACCAAGCATCTCAACCATGTCACACGGCAGTGTTCAGCTTTCCATCTCACAAACATTTGCGAGAAAGCGTAAATTCCCACCTAGCCACCCTTGATCCCTGGCCCTGAATGCCAGCATTTCTAAACTACTGGCCTATGAAATGCTGTCATTCAGGCTGGTGGACACAGCTTCAAACAGCTCATGTCGTTTGCTGTCCAACAGTATGTTGTTCCCAGTCGCCACTACTTCTTCAAGAGAGCCGTGCCTTCCCTGCACAACCAAGTATCCGATAAAATCAAGTGTTCACTGCGCAATGCCATCTGTGGCAAGGTCCACCTAACCACAGATACGTGGACCAGTAAGCCCGGCCAGGGACGATATACTTCCCTATCTGCACACTGGGTAAATGTAGTGGCTGCTGGGCCCCATGCGGAGAGCTGTTTGGCGCACGTCCTTCTGCCGCCAAGGATCACAGGGCAACATTCTTTGCCTCCTGTTGCCTCCTCCTCCTACTCGGCTTCCTTCTCCTCTTCTTCCACCTGCTCATCCAGTCAGCCACACACCTTCAGCACCAACTTCAACACAGCCCGGGGTAAACGTCAGCAGGCCATTCTGAAACTCATATGTTTGGGGGACAGGCCCCACACCGCACAGGAGTTGTGGCGGGGTATAGAACAACAGACCGACGAGTGGTTGCTGCCGGTGAGCCTCAAGCCTGGCCTGGTGGGACTCTGGGACTAGCCGGTTTGACGCACATCCCTTGCCTGGCCCATGTGCTGAATTTGGTGGTGCAGAAATTCATTCACAACTACCCCGACATGTCAGAGCTGCTGCATAAACTGCGGGCCGTCTGTTCACACTTCCGGCATTCACATCCTGCCGCTGCTCGCCTGTCTGCGCTACAGCGCAACTTCGGACTTCCTGCTCACCGCCTCATATGCGACTCCACCATGACCATTCTGGACAGACTGTGAGAGCAGCAGCAGGCCAAAGTGGAGTTTCAGCTGCAGCACGCACGGGTCAGTCGCACTGCGGAACAGCACCACTTCACCACCAATGACTAGGCCTCCATGCGAGACCTGTGTGCCCTGTTGCGCTGTTTCGAGTACTCCACCAAAATGGCCAGTGGCGATAACGCCATTATCAGCGTTACAATACCACTTCTATGTCTCCTTGAGAAAACACTTAGGGCGATGATGGAAGAGGAGGTGGCCCAGGAGGAGGAGGAGGAGGAAGAGGGGTCATTTTTAGCACTTTCAGGCCAGTCTCTTAGAAATGACTCAAAGGGAGGTTTTTTGCAACAGCAGAGGCCAGGTAAAAATGTGGCCAGCCAGGGCCCACTACTGGAGGACGAAGAGGATGAGGATGAGGTGGAGGAGGATGAGGATGGAGCATGTTCACAGCGGGGTGGCACCCAACGCAGCTCGGCCCCATCACTGGTGCGTGGCTGGGGGTAAACGCAGGACGATGACGATACGCCTCCCACAGAGGACAGCTTGTCCTTACCTCTGGGCAGCCTGGCACACATGAGCGACTACATGCTGCAGTGCCTGCGCAACGACAGCAGAGTTGCCCACATTTTAACGTGTGCGGACTACTGGGTTGCCACCCTGCTGGATCCACGGTACAAAGACAATGTGCCCACCTTACTTCCTGCACTGGAGCGTGATAGGAAGATGCGTGAGTACAAGCGCACGTTGGTAGACGCGCTACTGAGAGCATTCCCAAATGTCGCAGGGGAACAAGTGGAAGCCCAAGGCGAAGGCAGAGGAGGAGCAAGAGATCGCCAACGCAGCTGTGTCACGGCCAGCTCCTCTGAGGGCAGGATTAGCATTGCAGAGATGTGGAAAAGTTTTGTCAACACGCCACAGCTAACTGCACCACCACCTGATACGGAACGTGTTAGCAGGAGACAACATACCACTTACATGGTGGAACAGTACGTGTGCACACTAGAGTTGAGCGGACACCTGGATGTTCGGGTTCGAGAAGTTCGGCCGAACTTCCCGAAAATGTTCGGGTTCAGGATCCAAACCCGATCCGAACTTCGTCCCGAACCCGAACCCCATTGAAGTCAATGGGGACCCGAACTTTTCGGCACTAAAAAGGGTGTTAAACAGCCCAGGAAAGGGCTAGAGGGCGCAAAAGGCAGCAACATGTAGGTAAATCCCCTGCAAACAAATGTGGATAGGGAAATGAATTAAAATAAAAGTTAAATAAATAAAAATTTACCAAAATCAATTGGAGAGAGGTCCCATAGCAGAGAATCTGGCTTCACGTCACCCACCACTGGAACAGTCCATTCTCAGATATTTAGGCCCCGGCACCCAGGCAGAGGAGAGAGGTCCCGTGACAGAGAATCTGGCTTCATGTCAGCAGAGAATCAGTCTTCATGTCATAGCAGAGAATCAGGCTTCACGTCAGCCACCAATGCAACAGTCCATTGTCAATATTTAGGCCCAGCGCACCAGGCAGAGGAGAGAGGTCCCGTAACAGACAATCTGGCTTCATGTCAGCAGAGAATCAGTCTTCATGTCATAGCAGAGAATCAGGCTTCACGTCACCCACCACTGCAACAGTCCATTTTCATAAATTTAGGCCCAGCACCCAGGCAGAGGAGAGAGGTCCCGTAACAGACAATCTGGCTTCATGTCAGCAGAGAATCAGTCTTCATATCATAGCAGAGAATCAGGCTTCACGTCACCCACCACTGCAACAGTCCATTTTCATAAATTTAGGCCCAGCACCCAGGCAGAGGAGAGAGGTCCCGTAACAGACAATCTGGCTTCATGTCAGCAGAGAATCAGTCTTCATGTCATAGCAGAGAATCAGGCTTCACGTCACCCACCACTGCAACAGTCCATTTTCATAAATTTAGGCCCAGCACCCAGGCAGAGGAGAGAGGTCCCGTAACAGACAATCTGGCTTCATGTCAGCAGAGAATCAGTCTTCATGTCATAGCAGAGAATCAGGCTTCACGTCACCCACCACTGTAACAGTCCATTTTCATAAATTTAGGCCCAGCACCCAGGCAGAGGAGAGAGGTCCCGTAACAGACAATCTGGCTTCATGTCAGCAGAGAATCAGTCTTCATGTCATAGCAGAGAATCAGGCTTCACGTCACCCACCACTGCAACAGTCCATTTTCATAAATTTAGGCCCAGCACCCAGGCAGAGGAGAGAGGTCCCGTAACAGACAATCTGGCTTCATGTCAGCAGAGAATCAGTCTTCATGTCATAGCAGAGAATCAGGCTTCACGTCAGCCACCAATGCAACAGTCCATTGTCAGATATTTAGGCCCAGCACCCAGGCAGAGGAGAGAGGTCCCGTAACAGACAATCTGGCTTCATGTCAGCAGAGAATCAGTCTTCATGTCATAGCAGAGAATCAGGCTTCACGTCAGCCACCAATGCAACAGTCCATTGTCAGATATTTAGGCCCAGCACCCAGGCAGAGGAGAGAGGTCCCGTAACAGACAATCTGGCTTCATGTCAGCAGAGAATTAGTCTTCATGTCATAGCAGAGAATCAGGCTTCACGTCACCCACCACTGCAACAGTCCATTTTCATAAATTTAGGCCCAGCACCCAGGCAGAGGAGAGAGGTCCCGTAACAGAGGATCTGGCTTCATGTCAGCAGAGAATTAGTCTACATGTCATAACAGAAAATCAGGCTTCATGTCAGCCACTACTGCAACAGTCCATTGTCAGATATTTAGGCCCAGCACCCAGGCAGAGGAGAGAGGTCCCGTAACAGACAATCTGGCTTCATGTCAGCAGAGAATCAGTCTTCATGTCATAGCAGAGAATCAGGCTTCACGTCACCCACCACTGCAACAGTCCATTTTCATAAATTTAGGCCCAGCACCCAGGCAGAGGAGAGAGGTCCCGTAACAGACAATCTGGCTTCATGTCAGCAGAGAATCAGTCTTCATATCATAGCAGAGAATCAGGCTTCACGTCACCCACCACTGCAACAGTCCATTTTCATAAATTTAGGCCCAGCACCCAGGCAGAGGAGAGAGGTCCCGTAACAGACAATCTGGCTTCATGTCAGCAGAGAATCAGTCTTCATGTCATAGCAGAGAATCAGGCTTCACGTCAGCCACCAATGCAACAGTCCATTGTCAGATATTTAGGCCCAGCACCCAGGCAGAGGAGAGAGGTCCCGTAACAGACAATCTGGCTTCATGTCAGCAGAGAATCAGTCTTCATATCATAGCAGAGAATCAGGCTTCACGTCAGCCACCAATGCAACAGTCCATTGTCATATATTTAGGCCCAGCACCCAGGCAGAGGAGAGAGGTCCCGTAACAGACAATCTGGCTTCATGTCAGCAGAGAATCAGTCTTCATGTCATAGCAGAGAATCAGGCTTCACGTCACCCACCACTGCAACAGTCCATTTTCATAAATTTAGGCCCAGCACCCAGGCAGAGGAGAGAGGTCCCGTAACAGACAATCTGGCTTCATGTCAGCAGAGAATCAGTCTTCATGTCATAGCAGAGAATCAGGCTTCACGTCACCCACCACTGCAACAGTCCATTTTCATAAATTTAGGCCCAGCACCCAGGCAGAGGAGAGAGGTCCCGTAACAGAGGATCTGGCTTCATGTCAGCAGAGAATCAGTCTGCATGTCATAGCAGAGAATCAGGCTTCACGTCAGCCACCACTGCAACAGTCCATTGTCAGATATTTAGGCCCAGCACCCAGGCAGAGGAGAGAGGTCCCGTAACAGACAATCTGGCTTCATGTCAGCAGAGAATCAGTCTTCATGTCATAGCAGAGAATCAGGCTTCACGTCACCCACCACTGCAACAGTCCATTTTCATAAATTTAGGCCCAGCACCCAGGCAGAGGAGAGAGGTCCCGTAACAGACAATCTGGCTTCATGTCAGCAGAGAATCAGTCTTCATATCATAGCAGAGAATCAGGCTTCACGTCACCCACCACTGCAACAGTCCATTTTCATAAATTTAGGCCCAGCACCCAGGCAGAGGAGAGAGGTCCCGTAACAGACAATCTGGCTTCATGTCAGCAGAGAATCAGTCTTCATGTCATAGCAGAGAATCAGGCTTCACGTCAGCCACCAATGCAACAGTCCATTGTCAGATATTTAGGCCCAGCACCCAGGCAGAGGAGAGAGGTCCCGTAACAGACAATCTGGCTTCATGTCAGCAGAGAATCAGTCTTCATATCATAGCAGAGAATCAGGCTTCACGTCAGCCACCAATGCAACAGTCCATTGTCAGATATTTAGGCCCAGCACCCAGGCAGAGGAGAGAGGTCCCGTAACAGACAATCTGGCTTCATGTCAGCAGAGAATCAGTCTTCATGTCATAGCAGAGAATCAGGCTTCACGTCACCCACCACTGCAACAGTCCATTTTCATAAATTTAGGCCCAGCACCCAGGCAGAGGAGAGAGGTCCCGTAACAGACAATCTGGCTTCATGTCAGCAGAGAATCAGTCTGCATGTCATAGCAGAGAATCAGGCTTCACGTCAGCCACCACTGCAACAGTCCATTTTCATAATTTAGGCCCAGCACCCAGGCAGAGGAGAGAGGTCCCGTAACAGACAATCTGGCTTCATGTCAGCAGAGAATCAGTCTTCATGTCATAGCAGAGAATCAGGCTTCACGTCACCCACCACTGTAACAGTCCATTTTCATAAATTTAGGCCCAGCACCCAGGCAGAGGAGAGAGGTCCCGTAACAGACAATCTGGCTTCATGTCAGCAGAGAATTAGTCTTCATGTCATAGCAGAGAATCAGGCTTCACGTCACCCACCACTGCAACAGTCCATTTTCATAAATTTAGGCCCAGCACCCAGGCAGAGGAGAGAGGTCCCGTAACAGACAATCTGGCTTCATGTCAGCAGAGAATCAGTCTTCATGTCATAGCAGAGAATCAGGCTTCACGTCAGCCACCAATGCAACAGTCCATTGTCAGATATTTAGGCCCAGCACCCAGGCAGAGGAGAGAGGTCCCGTAACAGACAATCTGGCTTCATGTCAGCAGAGAATCAGTCTTCATGTCATAGCAGAGAATCAGGCTTCACGTCAGCCACCACTGCAACAGTCCATTGTCAGATATTTAGGCCCAGCACCCAGGCAGAGGAGAGAGGTCCCGTAACAGACAATCTGGCTTCATGTCAGCAGAGAATCAGTCTTCATGTCATAGCAGAGAATCAGGCTTCACGTCACCCACCACTGCAACAGTCCATTTTCATAAATTTAGGCCCAGCACCCAGGCAGAGGAGAGAGGTCCCGTAACAGACAATCTGGCTTCATGTCAGCAGAGAATCAGTCTTCATATCATAGCAGAGAATCAGGCTTCACGTCAGCCACCAATGCAACAGTCCATTGTCAGATATTTAGGCCCAGCACCCAGGCAGAGGAGAGAGGTCCCGTAACAGACAATCTGGCTTCATGTCAGCAGAGAATTAGTCTTCATGTCATAGCAGAGAATCAGGCTTCACGTCACCCACCACTGCAACAGTCCATTTTCATAAATTTAGGCCCAGCACCCAGGCAGAGGAGAGAGGTCCCGTAACAGACAATCTGGCTTCATGTCAGCAGAGAATCAGTCTTCATGTCATAGCAGAGAATCAGGCTTCACGTCACCCACCACTGCAATAGTCCATTTTCATAAATTTAGGCCCAGCACCCAGGCAGAGGAGAGAGGTCCCGTAACAGACAATTTGGCTTCATGTCAGCAGAGAATCAGTCTTCATGTCATAGCAGAGAATCAGGCTTCACGTCACCCACCACTGCAACAGTCCATTTTCATAAATTTCGGCCCAGCACCCAGGCAGAGGAGAGAGGTCCCGTAACAGACAATCTGGCTTCATGTCAGCAGAGAATTAGTCTTCATGTCATAGCATAGAATCAGGCTTCACGTCACCCACCACTGCAACAGTCCATTTTCATAAATTTAGGCCCAGCACCCAGGCAGAGGAGAGAGGTCCCGTAACAGAGGATCTGGCTTCATGTCAGCAGAGAATTAGTCTGCATGTCATAGCAGAAAATCAGGCTTCATGTCAGCCACCTACTGCAACAGTCCATTGTCAGATATTTAGGCCCAGCACCCAGGCAGAGGAGAGAGGTCCCGTAACAGACAATCTGGCTTCATGTCAGCAGAGAATCAGTCTTCATGTCATAGCAGAGAATCAGGCTTCACGTCACCCACCACTGCAACAGTCCATTTTCATATATTTAGGCCCAGCACCCAGGCAGAGGAGAGAGGTCCCGTAACAGACAATCTGGCTTCATGTCAGCAGAGAATCAGTCTTCATAGTCATAGCAGAGAATCAGGCTTCACGTCACCCACCACTGCAACAGTCCATTTTCATAAATTTAGGCCCAGCACCCAGGCAGAGGAGAGAGGTCCCGTAACAGACAATCTGGCTTCATGTCAGCAGAGAATCAGTCTTCATGTCATAGCAGAGAATCAGGCTTCACGTCACCCACCACTGCAACAGTCCATTTTCATAAATTTAGGCCCAGCACCCAGGCAGAGGAGAGAGGTCCCGTAACAGACAATCTGGCTTCATGTCAGCAGAGAATCAGTCTTCATGTCATAGCAGAGAATCAGGCTTCACGTCACCCACCACTGCAACAGTCCATTTTCATAAATTTAGGCCCAGCACCCAGGCAGAGGAGAGAGGTCCCGTAACAGACAATCTGGCTTCATGTCAGCAGAGAATCAGTCTTCATGTCATAGCAGAGAATCAGGCTTCACGTCACCCACCACTGTAACAGTCCATTTTCATAAATTTAGGCCCAGCACCCAGGCAGAGGAGAGAGGTCCCGTAACAGACAATCTGGCTTCATGTCAGCAGAGAATTAGTCTTCATGTCATAGCAGAGAATCAGGCTTCACGTCACCCACCACTGCAACAGTCTATTTTATAAATTTAGGCCCAGCACCCAGGCAGAGGAGAGAGGTCCCGTAACAGACAATCTGGCTTCATGTCAGCAGAGAATCAGTCTTCATGTCATAGCAGAGAATCAGGCTTCACGTCAGACACCAATGCAACAGTCCATTGTCAGATATTTAGGCCCAGCACCCAGGCAGAGGAGAGAGGTCCCGTAACAGACAATCTGGCTTCATGTCAGCAGAGAATCAGTCTTCATGTCATAGCAGAGAATCAGGCTTCACGTCAGCCACCAATGCAACAGTCCATTGTCAGATATTTAGGCCCAGCACCCATGCAGAGGAGAGAGGTCCCGTAACAGACAATCTGGCTTCATGTCAGCAGAGAATCAGTCTTCATGTCATAGCAGAGAATCAGGCTACACGTCACCCACCACTGCAACAGTCCATTTTCATAAATTTAGGCCCAGCACCCAGGCAGAGGAGAGAGGTCCCGTAACAGACAATCTGGCTTCATGTCAGCAGAGAATCAGTCTTCATATCATAGCAGAGAATCAGGCTTCACGTCAGCCACCAATGCAACAGTCCATTGTCAGATATTTAGGCCCAGCACCCAGGCAGAGGAGAGAGGTCCCGTAACAGACAATCTGGCTTCATGTCAACAGAGAATTAGTCTTCATGTCATAGCAGAGAATCTGGCTTCACGTCACCCACCACTGCAACAGTCCATTTTCATAAATTTAGGCCCAGCACCCAGGCAGAGGAGAGAGGTCCCGTAACAGAGGATCTGGCTTCATGTCAGCAGAGAATTAGTCTGCATGTCATAGCAGAGAAATCAGGCTTCACTGTCAGCCACCACTGCAACAGTTCATTGTCAGATATTTAGGCCCAGCACCCAGGCAGAGGAGAGAGGTACCCGTAACAGACAATCTGGCTTCATGTCAGCAGAGAATCAGTCTTCATGTCATAGCAGAGAATCAGGCTTCACGTCACCCACCACTGCAACAGTCCATTTTCATAAATTTAGGCCCAGCACCCAGGCAGAGGAGAGAGGTCCCGTAACAGACAATCTGGCTTCATGTCAGCAGAGAATCAGTCTTCATATCATAGCAGAGAATCAGGCTTCACGTCAGCCACCAATGCAACAGTCCATTGTCAGATATTTAGGCCCAGCACCCAGGCAGAGGAGAGAGGTCCCGTAACAGACAATCTGGCTTCATGTCAACAGAGAATTAGTCTTCATGTCATAGCAGAGAATCTGGCTTCACGTCACCCACCACTGCAACAGTCCATTTTCATAAATTTAGGCCCAGCACCCAGGCAGAGGAGAGAGGTCCCGTAACAGAGGATCTGGCTTCATGTCAGCAGAGAATTAGTCTGCATGTCATAGCAGAAAATCAGGCTTCATGTCAGCCACTACTGCAACAGTTCATTGTCAGATATTTAGGCCCAGCACCCAGGCAGAGGAGAGAGGTCCCGTAACAGACAATCTGGCTTCATGTCAGCAGAGAATCAGTCTTCATGTCATAGCAGAGAATCAGGCTTCACGTCACCCACCACTGCAACAGTCCGTTTTAATAAATTTAGGCCCAGCTCCCAGGCAGAGGAGAGAGGTCCCGTAACAGACAATCTGGCTTCATGTCAGCAGAGAATCAGTCTTCATATCATAGCAGAGAATCAGGCTTCACGTCAGCCACCAATGCAACAGTCCATTTTAATAAATTTAGGCCCAGCTCCCAGGCAGAGGATAGAGGTCCCGTAACAGACAATCTGGCTTCATGTCAGCAGAGAATCAGTCTTCATATCATAGCAGAGAATCAGGCTTCACGTCACCCACCACTGCAACAGTCCATTTTAATAAATTTAGGCCCAGCTCCCAGGCAGAGGATAGAGGTTCCGTAACAGACAATCTGGCTTCATGTCAGCAGAGAATCAGTCTTCATGTCATAGCAGAGAATCAGGCTTCACGTCAGCCACCAATGCAACAGTCCATTGTCAGATATTTAGGCCCAGCACCCAGGCAGAGGAGAGAGGTCCCGTAACAGACAATCTGGCTTCATGTCAGCAGAGAATCAGTCTTCATATCATAGCAGAGAATCAGGCTTCACGTCATCCACCAATGCAACAGTCCATTGTCAGATATTTAGGCCCAGCACCCAGGCAGAGGAGAGAGGTCCCGTAACAGACAATCTGACTTCATGTCAGCAGAGAAACAGTCTTCATGTCATAGCAGAGAATCAGGCTTCACGTCACCCACCACTGCAACAGTACATTTTCATAAATTTAGGCCCAGCACCCAGGCAGAGGAGAGAGGTCCCGTAACAGACAATCTGGCTTCATGTCAGCAGAGAATCAGTCTTCATGTCATAGCAGAGAATCAAGCTTCACGTCACCCACCACTGCAACAGTCCATTTTCATAAATTTAGGCCCAGCACCCAGGCAGAGGAGAGAGGTCCCGTAACAGACAATCTGGCTTCATGTCAGCAGAGAATCAGTCTTCATGTCATAGCAGAGAATCAGGCTTCACGTCAGCCACCAATGCAACAGTCCATTGTCAGATATTTAGGTTCAGCACCCAGGCAGAGGAGAGAGGTCCCGTAACAGACAATCTGGCTTCATGTCAGCAGAGAATCAGTCTTCATATCATAGCAGAGAATCAGGCTTCACGTCACCCACCACTGCAACAGTCCATTTTCATAAATTTAGGCCCAGCACCCAGGCAGAGGAGAGAGGTCCCCTAACAGAGGATCTGGCTTCATGTCAGCAGAGAATTAGTCTGCATGTCATAGTAGAAAAACAGGCTTCACGTCAGCCTCCACTGCAACAGTCCATTGTCAGATATTTAGGCCCAGCACCCAGGCAGAGGAGAGAGGTCCCGTAACAGAGGATCTGGCTTCATGTCAGCAGAGAATTAGTCTGCATGTCATAGTAGAGAATCAGGCTTCACGTCACCCAACATTGGAACAGTCTATTGGCATATATTTAGGCCCCGGCACCCAGACAGAGGAGAGGTTCATTCAACTTTGGGTAGCCTTGCAATATAATTGTAAAATGAAAATAAAAATAGGATTGAATGAGGAAGTGCCCTGGAGTACAATAATATATGGTTAAGGGGAGGTAGTTAATGTCTAATCTGGACATGGGACGGACAGGTTCCTGTGGGATCCATGCCTGGTACATTTTTATGAACGTCAGCTTGTCCACATTGGCTGTAGACAGGCGGCTGCGTTTGTCTGTAATGACGCCCCCTGCCGTGCTGAATACACTTTCAGACAAAACGCTGGCCGCCGGGCAGGCCAGCACCTCCAAGGCATAAAAGGCTAGCTCTGGCCACGTGGACAATTTAGAGACCCAGAAGTTGAATGGGGCCGAACCATCAGTCAGTACGTGGAGGGGTGTGCACACGTACTGTTCCACCATGTTAGTGAAATGTTGCCTCCTGCTAACACTATTGCTGGTTAAATGCACTTGGTGTGACAGCTTCACCCTGATGTAGGCTTTAGCCAAAAAACAACCACACCATTGAGGGTTAAATGCACTTGGTGACAGGCGCAGCTTGCCCCTGATGTAGTATATGGCCAAAAAATAAACAGACTACTGCTGGTTAAATGCACTTGGTGTGACAGCTTCACCCTTATGTAGGCTTTAGCCAAAAAACAACCACACCATTGAGGGTTAAATGCACTTGGTGACAAGCGCAGCTTGCCCCTGATGTAGTATATGGCCAAAAAATAAACAGACTATTGCTGGTTAAATTTACTTGGTGTGACAGCTTCACCCTGATGTAGGCTTTAGCCAAAAAACAACCACACCATTGAGGGTTAAATGCACTTGGTCGCAGCTTGTGCTGGCGCACCACAAGACAAAATGGCCGCCGATCACCCCAGAAAAAAGTGACTGACAAACGGTGAGCAATTGAGTATCAGCAGCTCAATGACCCACAGCTGCAGATCGATCAATAATTAAGTCTTTTGGAGGAGTTAATCTGCCTAATCTCGCCCTACTGTCGCAGCCGCAACCTCTCCCTACGCTAATCAGAGCAGAGTGACGGGTGGCGCTATGTGACTCCAGCTTAAATAGAGGCTGGGTCACATGGTGCTCTCGCCAATCACAGCCATGCCAATAGTAGGCATGGCTGTGATGGCCTCTTGGGGCAAGTAGTATGACGCTTGTTGATTGGCTGCTTTGCAGCCTTTCAAAAAGCGCCAAGAAAGCGTCACAAAAGCGCCAAGAAAGCGACGAACCCCGAACCCGAACCCGGACTTTTACGAAAATGTCCGGGTTCGGGTCCGTGTCACGGACACCCCAAAATTCGGTACGAACCCGAACTATACAGTTCGAGTTCGCTCATCCCTAGTGCACACCCCTCCACGTACTGACTGATGGTTCGGCCCCATTCAACTTCTGGGTCTCCAAATTGTCCACGTGGCCAGAGCTAGCCGTTTATGCCTTGGAGGTGCTGGCCTGCCCGGCGGCCAGAGTTTTGTTTGAACGTGTATTGAGCATGGCAGGGAGCGTCATTACAGAAAAACGCAGCCGCCTGTCTACAGCCAATGTAGACAATCTGACGTTCACAAAAATGATCCAGGCATGGATCCCACAGGACCTGTCCATCCCTTGTGCAGATTAGACATTTATAACTACCTCCCCTTAACCATATATTATTGTACTCCAGGGCACTTCCTCATTCAATCCTCTTTTTATTTTCATTTTACCATTATATTGCGGGGCAACCCAAAGTTGAATGGGACCTCTGTCTGGGTGCCGGGGCCTAACAATATCTGACAGTGGCCTGTTCCAGTGTTGGGTGACATGAAGCATGATTCTCTGCTATGACATAAAGCCTGAATCTCTGCTATGGGACCTCTCTCCTCTGTCTGGGTGCCGGGGCCTAAAATATCTGATAGTGGCCTGTTCCAGTGTTGGGTGACATGAAGCCTGATTCTCTGCTATGACATGAAGCCTGATTCTCTGCTATGGGACCTCTCTCCTCTGTCTGGGTGCCGGGGCCTAAAAATATCTGACAGTGGCCTGTTCCTGTGTTGGGTGACATGAAGCATGATTCTCTGCTATGACATAAAGCCTGAATCTCTGCTATGGGACCTCTCTCCTCTGTCTGGGTGCCGGGGCCTAAAATATCTGATAGTGGCCTGTTCCAGTGTTGGGTGACATGAAGCCTGATTCTCTGCTATGACATGAAGCCTGATTCTCTGCTATGGGACCTCTCTCCTCTGTCTGGGTGCCGGGGCCTAAAAATATCTGACAGTGGCCTGTTCCAGTGTTGGGTGACATGAAGCATGATTCTCTGCTATGACATGAAGCCTGAATCTCTGCTATGACATGAAGCCTGAATCTCTGCTATGGGCCCCCTCTCCTTTGTCTGGGTGACGGGGCCTAAATATCTGACAATGGCCTGTTCCAGTGGTGGGTGACGTGAAGCCCGATTCTCTGCTATGGCAGGAAGCCTGATTCTCTGCTATGGGACCTCTCTCCTCTGTCTGGGTGCCAGGGCCTAAATATCTGACAGTGGCCTGTTCCAGTGGTGGGTGACATGAAGCCTGATTCTCTGCCATGAGACCTCTCTCCAATTGATATTGGTTAATTTTAATTTATTTAATTTTTATTTTAATTCATTTCCCTATCCACATTTGTTTGCAGGGGATTTACCTACATTTTGCTGCCTTTTGCAGCCCTCTAGCCCTTTCCTGGGCTATTTTACAGCCTTTTTAGTGCCGAAAAGTTCGGGTCCCCTTTGACTTCAATGGGGTTCGGGGCGAAGATCGGGTCGAGTTCGGATCCCGAACCCGAACATTTCCGGGAAGTTCGGCCGAACTTCTCGAACCCGAACATCCAGGTGTTCGCTCAACTCTATCTGAGATTCAATATTGATGACTAATAAGAATAGGTCATCTATATCAGATTGATGGGGGTCTGACTACTGCCACCCTTTCCAATAAGCTGTTTAAAAACGTCTCTTCATTAATTACCAATAGCAGTGTCGTCCATTGTATAGCGGCTGTTTTTGGCATTGCAGCTCAATCCCATTCACTTGAATGAAACTTACTGTAGGAAAAAGATATAACTGATGGACTTGACATCTCAGACCTGGGAGGAGGCTGAAGTGTTAACCTGAGCTCCATGGTCCCTTCCAACAGCTCATCAGCAAGTGAGCCACAAACTGGACCCTACCAAACAGATATTGATGACCTACCCTGAGAATAGGTCACCAATATGAGTCCTAGACAACCTCCTGTTGCCCCAAAGATCAAAGAGAAAAAATTGGAGCTGCTTGTGGAACAAACACTTGCCACAAGGGTTTCTTTATTTGAATCAAAATCTACTAGACTTTATTGATGGTATGGGTTTGGGCCCCCAAAACCCCAGTCTGACACTGCCATTGAGGTCACAATGAGCACTTATTCAAAAAAGCATGGCCCCAGATCAGTTATTAATGATCCTGAAATTGTTGTAATACACATAAAGCAAACAATACAGTAGCACAAATGCAATGTGACAAAATGTATAGCAAGTTACCCCTAAATAGACATGTTGTACTGTAAATGGGGAGGTAAGCTTTTCTAGAAATTGACAAACAGTGGACAGTGAGTACCATAACTAGGGAGAGCTAAAATAAGCTAAATTCTGGGTGAATATTCTAGCTACAGTAAACAGATATTTTTGACTGTTTTTTTCTTCACATACAGTACCATTCTATTGCAAACTTTATGGGAACACAATAAACGGTCTATAAAAATTCTGCAATCGTTTAGGCTTTATTACTTTGTTATTATGAGATTATTTTCTTATTACACATTATATTTCATGATAGTGGTAACCATGCTACATTTGAAGACACCCCCCCCCCCCCCCGGCCCAAAAAAAAAAAAAAAAAAAAGTTATGCATTTTGGAAACTACACCCCACAAGAAATATCTAAAGAGGTGTAGTGAGTGCTTTGTCCCAACAGGAGTTTTAAAGAATTTTGAAACACTTGGCCATGAAAATAATACATTTCATATTTTACAAGTGAATGTCGCTTTAAACCCAAATTTTTCATTTTCATAAGGGATAACAACAGGTGTAAATTCACCCCTCAATACGTTATGCATTTTTCCAGAATACAGTAACACTCCATATGTGGTCGTAAACTGCAGTTTGGCAGTGTTCAGAAGGAAAGGAGTAGCATCTAGATTCCCTAACATGGAATTTGCTGAAATTGTTTGTAAGTGCCATAGCTTTCATTTCTCTTTTGACTAAACTACAGGGTGGGCCATTTATATGGATACACCTTAATAAAATGGGAATGTTTGGTGATATTAACTTCCTGTTTGTGGCACATTAGTATATGTGAGGGGGGAAACTTTGAATCCAACTTTTGTTTTTTCAATAGGAAGAGGGTCATGTGACACATCAAACTTATTAGGAATTTCACAAGAAAAACAATGCTATGCTTGGTTTTAATGTATCTTAATTTTTTCATGAGTTATTTACAAGTTTCTGACCACTTATAAAATGTGTTCAATGTGCTGCCCATTGTGTTGGATTGTCAATGCAACCCTCTTCTCCCACTCTTCACATACTGATAGCAACACCGCAGGAGAAATGCTAGCACAGGCTTCCAGTATCCATAGTTTCAGGTGCTGCACATCTCGTATCTTCACAGCATATGCATAAGATGTATCCATATAAATGGCCCACCCTGTATATGAGAACTAATATTTTATTCATACCATTTTGGGGTTCAAATGACTTTTTGATCAATTTTTATACCATTTTCTAGGAGGTGAGGTGGGCAAAAAAAAGTATGTGATTATGGTGATACCAAATTCTCTCTCTCTCTCTCTCTCTCTCTCTCTATATATATATATTTTTTTTTTATGTTTTACTACTTTTGCATCATAAAAAAAACTAATTATATTTTGTATCGCTATATACTAACAGCCATAACATATTTTCTTTTTCTGCCAACGTACGTAGCTGTTGTGTTTGTCTTTTTTTTTAAACGGACCGTAGTTTTTATTGGTTCCATTTAGGGATACATGACACATCTATGGTCTATTCAGACCCTAAATTCCCTGTAGGGGTCCCTAACTAAAAATAAAAATATTTCTTTATTAGTTATTATTTTAAAATAAATGAACCAAACAACTATAGAAAACTATTAAAATTATCAGTGTCTGATGGAGGGTACAATTGGAGTGTATGAATGTATTTACCTTTATCACATGTAGCCACTGTGGAGTGCAGTGCCTCCCATTCATTTGTATGGGGTATAGCTGCACTTACAAGCCTCTGCTAATACTTTGTTTGTGCATTCATACAATGTGATGGCAGATTGGGCGCTCCTATTAAGATCCTTTTATCTTCGGCCTTTATATTCAGGCTGGACAACAGTGAAACAATATTGCTAGGTTTGTGTGTACTTTTGAAGCTGCCACTAGTCTGCTCAATTCACTTGTCTCTAGGCTACACTCTACACTTTTGTGCTACTGACTGCTCTATTTCATCCATAGAAGTCACTGTTTGCGCTAAACCGCTCATGTGGCATGCTCAATTACACTCCTCAATGTCTGGTGCTGTCTCTGCAGCATACTCTTTTTGTACTAGTCCCTAACATTTCAGGCACTGTTTAAAATACAGGACGTCATACCACCCCTCCCGACATGTTTCGCCACGCTCGGTGGCTTCGTCAGGGGATGTGGGTTATGTGGACTTTTAGGGATACATATACGTTTTTGATCACTTTTTATTCAATTTTTGGGGGGATATGAGGTAACAAAAATAGCAATTCTATTATTGTGGGGGCACAATGGGGGCTGCAGGAGGAAAATGTTGTGCCTTCATCCAGGCTCTGATCTCCACCATCATAAACAGTGGAGGACATAGCCTGAATCCAACATTTTCAGCCTAAGTATGCTCTGATTGGTTAGTCTGTACAGACAGACCATTCAGAGTGATTCCTGATAAAGATCCACTCTAACTGGCCCCTTGCTAACATCACCAGAGTCTCCGCTGTCTGTGACAGTGGATACACGGGTTCTGTGACACCTCCTTGGGTCACCCCATCTGCTAACAGTTTGGGCGTAACAATACACCCAGGTGCATAAAGTTAGTACTCACCTAGGCATACACTCATTTCCTGAGTCTTTTGTACCTGTCTCTCTTATTTATTTATTTATTTATATCTGGATACCTACCTCTAACATATTCCTCTGATGTGGCTCCTGACATCTTATCCCAACTTTTGGCTATGTTTGTGACTTTATTTATCTGCTCTGTGGTACTCTGACCTCTAACTATGTTTAACCATGTTTCACCTACTTGATCCAGTATTGAAGTCATCACGGATTGAACCTATTGATGATGTAGGGATGTATACTGCAGGAGAGAGAGTACTGTAGACCAGGCATTGTTCACCTGGGTTTCTGGAAAATATATTCAAGCGATTCTGAGAATGTTTTCTTGTGACACATCACACTTGATGCTAGGAGTAAATTTGGGTTGATATGTTTATTTTATTTTTATTTAATTTTTTTTTTAAATTCCCAAATTTATGAAAGGTTTTAAAAAATTCACTATTTTCTAAATTAGAATTTTTCTGCTTTTAAGGTGGATAGTTGATACCTCATAAAATAGTGTGAATAATTTTGTAGATGTCATTTAATTTTTTTAGGACATTAGAAGGCTTAGAATTAGCAAGTTTTAACATATTTTAAAAGATTTCCAAAATCCACTTTTTTAAGGATCCCCCTTTTTTTTATTTTCAAATGGGTTAACAGGTGAAAAAGCATGTCAAATTTTTTAAAGCATTTCTCCTGGACATGGTAATACACCATAACTGGTTGTATACTACTGTTTGGGCACAAGGCAGGATCAGAACGGAAGAAACTCCATATGGTGTTTGGAGGGCAAACTTAGTGTATAAAAATTAGCAGCAAAATTGATCTATGAAGCGCAAGCATGGTAAAAGCACTGATTTAATAGTTCAAGACTACCACCAAAAACTTAGTGAATAAAAGAAGAGGAAAATGTATCTATGATGCACAAGCATGGCAACAGATTAAAAAAAATCTTACTACAAAAAAGCACTGATTTAACAATTTGAGGCTACCACCAAAAATTTATTGGTTAAAAAAATGGGGGGAAATTGATCTAGGAAGCAAGAGGTATATAATGTTACATGTTATGCAGCCTTACCACAGTTTCTATTGATAAAAAATATAAAAAATGAAAAGAATTACATATTTTGTATGACAATCCAGCAAATGGAATGGCGCTAAGTAGGCAGCATCTGAGCAGATGCCCTGGTGCTTGAGAACTATGACACGTTACTACTGGATGTACGTTTAATATATTGTTATGCAATATGTACAATTACTATATATATTTTCTTTCATCTCAGAAATTCTATAAAAATGATTGAACATAAAAAGTATGCATACTATAGATAAGCAAATTGATTTGGAATTCATCCGGAATTTTCTAAAAAAAAACAAACCCAAAATTTGTATGCTTAATTTTGGGTAAATCAAGGTAGAAAGAACTGCACATGAAAAGAAGATTCAATTAACCTTTCTTTCAAAAAGGATCTAAAAAGCTGTTTCACACAGGTTTCCTAGCAAAACTAGGATAATAGCTAACCAGCCTCACATCTGCAAATACATCTAACTTTTCCAGGACAAAATCCCTTTATCAGAGCAAAGCAGGCAGAATCAGCTTTTCTAGCTAATAGGCTTTGGGATGACTTCTAGGTGGTTACTCCCAGTCCTCTCAGCTAGAAAAGCTAACTCTGTCAGCTTAGTTCTGATAAAAGGCTTTTGGCCTGGTAGAGCTATTTGCACCTGTGAGGTTGGCTTAGCTAATAATCTAGTTATGTTAGGAAGCCTGTTTAAAAAGCTGAGCAATAATTGCATGATGTATGGATTCGCTCTGGTAGGAAGGTTAGCGGACACAGTATAGAGGCAATCACAAAGTCTTTAACTATAATAGTTCAGTGCTTATTCACAAAGAAGGCAAAACAAAATCCCATTTCACAGTCTTGGCGTTTGTTCACACCATGGAAAGTCCACAGAACACAAACATTCACCTTGATAGCAGTTTTTTTTTCAGCGGTCCCCAGCAGGCTTTAGTGGCATGTTTTCCAGCATGCTCTCAGCCCTTTTGCACGGCAAACCCAAACCACAGAGAATTCACAGCTACACTGTAATATGGAGGATAATTCACACCACCTGATTAATGGTGACTGCTTTTTATAAGCCTCCCAAGACCCGGCCTGGAACGTGGGAAGTAGCCACCCATCTAGCACTTTGGCTACTCCCAGTAAGAGCCATCCCAGATCGGCTTTACAGCCATACTAAACAGCTGAAGTGTCAAACTGCAAAGCAATAATGATACTTCAGGAGAGAAAAAATGGCTCTTACCTCACCGAGGCCAAGAACTTTGGTGACACGTACTGACCATGAATGATGGCCCCTTGTTGCTTCCTACAATGGCTATGCTATATCTTTAGGTGTCAACTACATAAACTGCACTTGTTTTTACATGTGCAGATATCTCTCTTGATTTGCCTGAAGTTAATCACAAAATATTTGGGTTTGTTTAAAGGGAACCTGTCATGTGGCTCTTTGATTATAATCTAACTAATTATATACAATCATTAACTACTAAAAAGTACCTTAGATGTATTCACTCACTGGTGTGACAGATGGTTACCTCATAATATAAGAAAAAGCGAAGAAGGTCACGGCACTCCAAAGGCTATTCAGTGTTTTTTATTACACCACAAAATCAGCAGCAACGTTTCGACAATAGTCTTTTTCAAGCTACAAACATGTTCACAAATGACTCACAATATATAAGGGTACTAATTCATACCAATTACCCAGTGAATGTGCATTAACACAAATCCCACCCCTTCTCAGGTACATACAATCATATAACTAATTAATCAACCATCGTGTATATTTAATATGAGGCTTACCAAGCGTTCACATGTGCGGCTGTCACTGTGTAGTGCATCCATGGCGAGCGGCGTCTTCCGCATACGTATGCGCCTGCGCGAACATCCTAACGGGATTCACATACATCTCAACGTCATCTAAGCAGTCACATGACCATTGACGCTGTTCTCGGTCATCTGACTGGTGACGTGTCTAAGCGTCTACTCGCTGTCATAGTAACCACAGGTCCTATAAGGGAAAACCTTCCTATCCTGTAGACTCCTTCGTTGGATATTATTTTTAATACACACTGAGGATTTACACAGACGCCGGTCACCATGGGCGCAACATCAGAGAGACAGCCTTATTAAACAACAATAGAAAATAAACAAAAACAGCGACGAGAGAACCGATCACAGCAGGCCATCTATAAAACCTCAGTCATAGCTAAATTGCGGTTCAGTACACCAACTGTAAATATGTCAGGCGGAGGCACATGATCTCACACATAAATATGATCACGTAAAGAGAGATCAAAAAAAGGAATCAACATGAGATCCCATTGGAGGAATTTCAGAAAACTGTTGCAATTGCAATAATGTACAGAAGGGACAAACCTTTTTCCATCCACATAGTGGGAAGAGGTATGATATAAAGGGTTTCTACACGTGCTCTTCTGAATTTGTGATCTATACATTGCAGTGCCCGTGTGGTCTCATCTATGTGGGTGAGACCACACAGGCCTGCAAATTGAGAATTAACCAACACAGGTATTCCATTCGGAAACTGTTTACGAAAATGGAGAGCACGTCTGGAAATCTGGAGAGTGAACTCCCGGTCCCAGAACATTTTTACAGATTCAAGCACACCGTTGCACAGTTGAGGTTTAGGGTTATTGATGGCGTTCCCGCGCCTCAGAGAGGGGGCGATCGGGAACGACTCTTGAAACGTCTGGAACTCAGATGGATCTTTGAGTTGGACACCATTGAGCCCAAGGGACTCAATCGGGAGTTCAAGGTGGGTTCTCTCTTCTGAGTCGTCTAACAGGATGTGAAGAGAAAGGGTTTTTATATGTAATAAGTAACAGTACCCGATATATAATCGAGATTATAAATTTTAAATTTTACTTTTCTTGTTGTATTTTTGTGTTTTTCACTATAGATGAGGCATCCACGCGGGATGTACGCGAAGGATGGGAACAGTGACCTGGGAGCCGTCCAGCAGGTTATTATATTATTGCACGTGTTGTGCATTAGGTTCCACTAACTGATTATGTGTGGCGGAAACACATTATTCATTAAACTGACAATTTGACTAGATCCTACATTATCCGCTTTGGAGGCTATTTTATTCAGACAGAGGAATCTGGATGGCTGGTGACATAGGTTGTCTTTTATTGGAGTTCTTAGATCTGTGTAGGAGACCTTGGGGGTAAGCAAGGTAGGGGTCCACCTGACGGTGGGGCCCAGACCATGCGGGGGCACACATCGGTGGTCCCTCTTTTGATAGAGGGGGGACGATGGTTGTGGCCCTAGTACTCCCTGTCCAACAACAGTGGACAGTGTGATTTTGAGCATATCGTACTGCTACACCCCTGGCTATCAGCACTCGGGTGGGTCTGATTACTTTGCACCGTGTATAGCACGGGATCTCAACCTTTATGTTCACACTTGCCACTCTTGAATAATATTTTTCCAATTAAATGAATATTGGGAGGACCACACTGTTTGCACAGCCCTGTGTTGTTTTACTAGTAGGATCTTTTCTGAAATTCCTCCAATGGGATCTCATGTTGATTCCTTTTTTTGATCTCTCTTTACGTGATCATATTTATGTGTGAGATCATGTGCCTCCGCCTGACATATTTACAGTTGGTGTACTGAACCGCAATTTAGCTATGACTGAGGTTTTATAGATGGCCTGCTGTGATCGGTTCTCTCGTCGCTGTTTTTGTTTATTTTCTATTGTTGTTTAATAAGGCTGTCTCTCTGATGTTGCGCCCATGGTGACCGGCGTCTGTGTAAATCCTCAGTGTGTATTAAAAATAATATCCAACGAAGGAATCTACAGGATAGGAAGGTTTTCCCTTATAGGACCTGTGGTTACTATGACAGCGAGTAGACGCTTAGACACGTCACCAGTCAGATGACCGAGAACAGCGTCAATGGTCATGTGACTGCTTAGATGACGTTGAGATGTATGTGAATCCCGTTAGGATGTTCGCGCAGGCGCATACGTATGCGGAAGACGCCGCTCGCCATGGATGCACTACACAGTGACAGCCGCACATGTGAACGCTTGGTAAGCCTCATATTAATATACACGATGGTTGATTAATTAGTTATATGATTGTATGTACCTGAGAAGGGGTGGGATTTGTGTTAATGCACATTCACTGGGTAATTGGTATGAATTAGTACCCTTATATATTGTGAGTCATTTGTGAACATGTTTGTAGCTTGAAAAAGACTATTGTCGAAACGTTGCTGCTGATTTTGTGGTGTAATAAAAAACACTGAATAGCCTTTGGAGTGCCGTGACCTTCTTCGCTTTTTCTGGTATTTGTGGGGTCCATGAGGCCGGGACCTGACGTCACGAGCACCGCCGCAAAGCCTCTTGAATGAATTCAAGTAAGTGGTGCTGTCCTACCACTCTTTTTTGTCTGATCCGTTTGGGCCTGAGGACTTGCACACTGTCCATGGATTGAAAACAACAAGTTTCTTTGTGTTTTTTTCATGGATTTGAGCGGCATAAGCATAATGGCTACACCACACAGCTCTGTTTATTCAAGTGATCAAATCAATCACATCCTGAGTGGCGACGAGGGTGAGGGAGCCTTCCTGAACAAACCGACTGCTGATTCCATCAAGCGCAGGTTGGTGAATGAGAGAAAACAACTTATTAATTCGGAACTACATCTCCTAACCCTAAGAGAATACTACAGGGTGAGTCGCATACCTCGGGGTCTGAGGACTCACCTCAGACCAATTTTGTTTCCTGAGAATCAAGAATTCCTAAATAAATTCATGGAAATTGCGAATCGGTTCTCCATGGACATTATGTTATTGAACATGGAGTTCTTACAGAAGGACACAATACAAATTAATACAAGGGTGCAGGAGCACGAGGAGCGACTAAAATCAATCACCAGCGCACAGGAATATGAAAAATTCCTTGACCAAATCAAAGGAGATCTTCATAAATATCGCCTTAATATTGAGGAGACTAAAAGGCAGAAGTGGTCTAGAGATGAGGAGGATTACACCAAGGGGAACATCTATAAAAGAACACAACCAGAGGTCAATAAATTCAGGTCACAGAAAAAACGCAGATTCCAGAGACCAAGGGGACGTCGTACAGACTTCACGGATACGGACTCCTCCACTGAGGGCATCAATGGGACTGATTTTTTAGGATCGGGACCCCTAAGGGACACAGGGGAAGACGCAGGGGAGGACGCAAACATCACCAGCATAGAAGGAACAACCAGGAATATCCGCTCAACGCGGTCAGCCAAACCACCGGTGGGAACCAAAATACCTGTGTCACAGCAGGGGAGAAGAGGTGCACAGAAGTCGGCACAATGAATGGGACTCAATTGGTGGTAAATATTTCCTCTTATGACCTCACTGATGTGGAATTAAGAGTATTGAATAAGGGATTGTCTTTTTGCCCTACATCCACGGTTGACTGGTTCCAAAATGAAATTGATTTGTTACATTTCTTTAGGCGGATTAAGTTAAAAGTTTTTTTCAATGATCAGACTCAAAGACCCAGGGAGGGACCTCCTCCCGGGGCCTCTGATGACACTGAGCACAGTATTTTAAGATTGACTGATTTAGGGCTACACATTAAGAGTGATTTCCAACCCCCGATATACCACAAAGCAATAGACACTTTTGTATCCTTGGTCCGGTCGGATGTCACTAGATTGAGACAACAGAATGATGGTGTCTCCGGTTCTAACCTGACCAAGGATGAAAAAGTTGCATTGACCTCCCTTGGTCGGCGTAAAGAGCTTACGATTAAGGCAGCCGACAAGGGAGGGGCAATTGTGGTTATGAACACTACACAATATGTCAGTGAAATTGAAAAACAACTGCAAGATACAGAAGTGTATAGACAAGTCAATGAAGATCCGAAATTCGGTGTGATGAAAAAAATAAAAATACTGGTAGATAATGCTTATGCTAATAACATCATAGATGTAAAACTCCATAGCTATCTGATAGAGAAACATCCAGTGACGCCCACCCTATATGTCTTACCAAAGATACACAAAGATCTATACAACCCGCCAGGACGTCCCATAGTGGCTGGTATAGATTCCGTCTTTGCCTCTGCGGCTGTGTTCATCGACAAAGTGTTGAGGTCTGCGGCAACGGGGGCGAAGTCATATGTGAGGGATACGACTGAATTCCTCAACAGGATCCAACAGTTGACGTTCGGTGCGGGTGATAGACTGGTGTCCTTCGACGTCACCAGTCTATATACCTGCATTGAACATGAAAAAGGCTTGGAAGCGGTGCAGTGGGCCTTGCAACAAACTGACCATCCCGCTATAGTATGTGAATTTGTCAGCTCACTGTTGGAGATCCTGCTGACGAGTAACTATTTTAGCTTTGACCAAAAGTTTTATATCCAAAATCGTGGGACTGCCATGGGGTCTAATATGGCCCCGACATATGCCAACATCTATATGACATATGTGGAAGAGTCGTTTATATACCCATCCACCCTGTTCCATTATGTGTCCGGGTGGATGAGGTATATAGACGACATCTTCCTCATATGGTCAGGGACTGATGTGGAGTTAGGAGAGTTTCATGACTTAATCAATAGTGTCCATACACAACTGAAGTTCACTAGGGTGGATTCGTTGCACTCCATACAATTTCTAGACACATCAGTCTATGTGGCTGAAAGCGGTCTTCAAACAGACATTTTTGTCAAACCAACGGATCGAAATAGTATGTTACGTTTCGACAGCGCTCACCCTAAGAACATGCTGAGTTCTCTTCCATATAGTCAACTTCTAAGGGTGAGACGCATCATCTCAGATGATGAAAAAATGGATGAGGGATTGCAGGCAATGAGCTCTAAGTTCATAGCCAGAAGGTATCCCAAAAAGTTGGTTCAGAGACATCTTGACAAAGTCAGACAACATACAAGGACGCATTTGTTGACCTCGACCAGAATTAAAACTGATAATAAGAGATTACCCTTTGTGTCCACACATTCGGTTTTGAGCAAACAAATAACAGATTCGCTCAGACGAAATTGGTCGATCCTGACACGTTCTTTCCCAGACATTGCCGAGTTTCAGACACCACCGCTTATGTCCTACAGAAGGTCTAAAAATCTTGGAGATCAGTTGGTGCATTCCTTTCTGCAGAGGCCTGACAAGTCACGCCTCTCCAGAAAGGGATGCTATCCCTGCCTCAACTGTTGCAATTGCAATAATGTACAGAAGGGACAAACCTTTTTCCATCCACATAGTGGGAAGAGGTATGATATAAAGGGTTTCTACACGTGCTCTTCTGAATTTGTGATCTATACATTGCAGTGCCCGTGTGGTCTCATCTATGTGGGTGAGACCACACAGGCCTGCAAATTGAGAATTAACCAACACAGGTATTCCATTCGGAAACTGTTTACGAAAATGGAGAGCACGTCTGGAAATCTGGAGAGTGAACTCCCGGTCCCAGAACATTTTTACAGATTCAAGCACACCGTTGCACAGTTGAGGTTTAGGGTTATTGATGGCGTTCCCGCGCCTCAGAGAGGGGGCGATCGGGAACGACTCTTGAAACGTCTGGAACTCAGATGGATCTTTGAGTTGGACACCATTGAGCCCAAGGGACTCAATCGGGAGTTCAAGGTGGGTTCTCTCTTCTGAGTCGTCTAACAGGATGTGAAGAGAAAGGGTTTTTATATGTAATAAGTAACAGTACCCGATATATAATCGAGATTATAAATTTTAAATTTTACTTTTCTTGTTGTATTTTTGTGTTTTTCACTAATAGATGAGGCATCCACGCGGGATGTACGCGAAGGATGGGAACAGTGACCTGGGAGCCGTCCAGCAGGTTATTATATTATTGCACGTGTTGTGCATTAGGTTCCACTAACTGATTATGTGTGGCGGAAACACATTATTCATTAAACTGACAATTTGACTAGATCCTACATTATCCGCTTTGGAGGCTATTTTATTCAGACAGAGGAATCTGGATGGCTGGTGACATAGGTTGTCTTTTATTGGAGTTCTTAGATCTGTGTAGGAGACCTTGGGGGTAAGCAAGGTAGGGGTCCACCTGACGGTGGGGCCCAGACCATGCGGGGGCACACATCGGTGGTCCCTCTTTTGATAGAGGGGGGACGATGGTTGTGGCCCTAGTACTCCCTGTCCAACAACAGTGGACAGTGTGATTTTGAGCATATCGTACTGCTACACCCCTGGCTATCAGCACTCGGGTGGGTCTGATTACTTTGCACCGTGTATAGCACGGGATCTCAACCTTTATGTTCACACTTGCCACTCTTGAATAATATTTTTCCAATTAAATGAATATTGGGAGGACCACACTGTTTGCACAGCCCTGTGTTGTTTGACTAGTAGGATCTTTTCTGAAATTCCTCCAATGGGATCTCATGTTGATTCCTTTTTTTGATCTCTCTTTACGTGATCATATTTATGTGTGAGATCATGTGCCTCCGCCTGACATATTTACAGTTGGTGTACTGAACCGCAATTTAGCTATGACTGAGGTTTTATAGATGGCCTGCTGTGATCGGTTCTCTCGTCGCTGTTTTTGTTTATTTTCTATTGTTGTTTAATAAGGCTGTCTCTCTGATGTTGCGCCCATGGTGACCGGCGTCTGTGTAAATCCTCAGTGTGTATTAAAAATAATATCCAACGAAGGAGTCTACAGGATAGGAAGGTTTTCCCTTATAGGACCTGTGGTTACTATGACAGCGAGTAGACGCTTAGACACGTCACCAGTCAGATGACCGAGAACAGCGTCAATGGTCATGTGACTGCTTAGATGACGTTGAGATGTATGTGAATCCCGTTAGGATGTTCGCGCAGGCGCATACGTATGCGGAAGACGCCGCTCGCCATGGATGCACTACACAGTGACAGCCGCACATGTGAACGCTTGGTAAGCCTCATATTAAATATACACGATGGTTGATTAATTAGTTATATGATTGTATGTACCTGAGAAGGGGTGGGATTTGTGTTAATGCACATTCACTGGGTAATTGGTATGAATTAGTACCCTTATATATTGTGAGTCATTTGTGAACATGTTTGTAGCTTGAAAAAGACTATTGTCGAAACGTTGCTGCTGATTTTGTGGTGTAATAAAAAACACTGAATAGCCTTTGGAGTGCCGTGACCTTCTTCGCTTTTTCTGGTATTTGTGGGGTCCATGAGGCCGGGACCTGACGTCACGAGCACCGCCGCAAAGCCTCTTGAATGAATTCAAGTAAGTGGTGCTGTCCTACCACTCTTTTTTGTCCTACCTCATAATATACACTCAAAGATGCCACATGCCGCATGCTAATGAGCTGATTTGAGTCAAGCGTGATGTCATTGAGTCCAGTGTTTATTTAATTAACAGCTATAGCCACTCCCCTGCCCACCTGCTGCTGATTCATATGGAAAATAACTGTCAATCAGCAGTAGGTAGGCGGGGAGAGTCAGGATCTCATGAATATTCAGGACTCATCATTATGAGCTGGAGCTTTTCAATACAAGATGTTGGCAGATTGACTGGGTCAATTAAAGAAAGTGACCCAGCATTTTGCTAAGAGAATCAGTCACTTATTTTTGTTGCCCTTAGTTAGGACACCATAAAACTGGTGACAGGTTCCCTTTAAATTAGATTTTTTTGGTAAATTGGGATGAATTCCAATTTGATAGAATTGATTGACTCATTTCTAGTTAGTATATTTATAGATACCTAGTTGTGCTTCATAGATTAATTTTTCTCCATTTTTATCCACCAAGTTTGTGGAGGTAACCTTAAACTGTTAAATCAGTGCCTTTATATCATAAGAATATCCCCTGTTGGTAGCCTCAAACTTTTTAATTAGTGATTTTTTTTTTATAATAAGATTTTATTTTTTATTTTTTATCTATTGCCAAGTTTGTGTCTCCCCATAATGCATCTCTGAAAAATAGACATGTAAGCCAGTCTCCTTTACAACCCGAGTGTTACATGCACCTTTTAACAGAGCAGAACAAAGACAATATGCTTGGCTGCCTGAAAGGCCTTGGTTGGGGTATTATTTCTCCTTATGGAGAGCGCTAAGCGCACATAAGGAGCACATGAGGAGGAATATCTTTCCTAGAAACCTACAGGACCATTTCTGACCTATAATACTCTGCAAACTAGACTTTCTGCATAATGAGAACACATTATAATTGCCCAGAAACCCAGAGTGTCATACTAGTCTCTGACTTTCTCAAGCTAGGAGACTAACAAGTTTCATGTACCAATTTTCAGGGCAATTGGAGCATAGTTGATTCAGACCCATATCTATATTCAAGTTGTTTGGGGACCATGACCTGGCTATCCAACTAGAAAAAATAATAAAAAATAATAATATATTTCTCCAGTGTGAAATTTAACAATATTTATTTTATTTCAAACTGTAAGATAGACAATAGTAAATATATTAAAGGCACATTAATATCTTTGGATGGTTTAAAACACTGAGACCTCCCTCTATTAGCTAGAGTGTAGAATTGCTGCATCTGAAGGTCCAGGTATGACCAAGTCTCATATGGGCAGTGGTTAAAGCAGTGGAAAGAGCACTGATTAACTAATTGCTGTTGGGGCTACCTTAAGACACAGTATTGACCAGACAGATTCTAAAAATGTGTGAGAATATTGCAGTATTCCATTGGAAAATATTTCTCCACTATCTAACATTTTCTCATATTTAAAGAGGCTTTCTGAGATCTTTTAATGATAAGCCTCTGAATAGGTCATCAGTAGTGAAAAAATTCTATTTGGTGCTTTGCTAAATTTCATAAGTCTATTTTCACACTAGCGGCAAGGGACACCGGCAGGCTGTTCCGGTGGGTGAACAGCCTTTCGGATCCGTGCTTCCGCTAGTGAACATGTGTCCTGGGACTACCGCTCTGGCCCCATTGACTATAATGGGGGCGGGGCGGAGTTCCAGCGGTAGCATGGCAGCGCATGCTGAGAGGCAGCCGGAATAAAAGAACAACATGTCGTACTTTTATTCCAGCCGCCTCTCAGCGTGTGCTGTCGTGCTTCCGCCGGAACTCTGCCCCTCCCCCATTATAGTCAATGGGGCCGGAGCGGTAGTCCAGGGGCTCCATGCACTAGCGGCAGCACAGATCCGACAGTCTGCTCACCCGCCCGAACAGCCTGCCTGAGTCCCTTGCAGCTAGTGTGAAACTAGCTTAAGGGGAACCTGTCACCGGTATTTTGTGTATAGAGCTGAGAACATGGGTTGCTAGATGGCTACTAGCACATTCGCAATACCCAGTCCCCATAGCTCTGTGTGCTTTTATTGTGTAAAAAAACTGTTTTGATGCATATGCAAATTAACCAAAGATGAGTCCTGTCCCTGAGATTAGTTCAGTGTGAAGGAGCCCAGCACCGCCCCGCATCCTCAGAATCTCCTCCTTGCTCCCCGACATCAGAAATCTAGAGCGCTGTAATCTTGTGATGCGTGAGCTAGCACATGCGCAGTTCGTTCCCCGAGGCTGATGCCAGCACAGGGAAGGAGCATTATGACGACACTGCCCTTTTAATATTTTTGCAATACTGGATTAAAAGAATGGGCAGATTATTACTCATATTAAGTATTATATGTTGAAAAATATTTGTCAAGAAAACAGATCATTACAATAAATATTTGATTTTGATTTGCAATAACTCCTGTAATCCATATTTTTTTTTCTTTTTTTTTTATAGATTATAATATTACATTAATATAATGTTTAAATTACAGTGTTTGATTCATGCTATTATCTAGTCTCTCGCCACAAGTAACTTTAGCATTTCTAGCATGTAAATTTGTAAGCTGGGTTTCTGGGAAATAAAAAAGATTAATATCCCACATGTTTCTTTAATCATCATAAACAACTATAATTAAGAAATACACCTCAAGGCACCTTTTTAATTGCACACATGAGCTATTACTTCAATTAGCATATTTAGTTTAAATATATTGTATCTTATAATAATGTAAAGGACACAGCCTATTAAAGATACTCATGACCAATGTGTACATGTGTCACAGGTGTGTCACGTTCTTGTTGTTGTGCGCCGTGACACGTTTGCCATGTATGCTGGTGCAGCAGTTTGTGCTTTCCTCCTTCTTCTGCTTCTTTCCCTTTCTGGTGCTGGAGGGGTTAACTTCTTGGCTAGGTGTGTTCTGAGTGTGGCCTCATGGCTCTTGTTAATCTGGTGCTGTGAGTCTGAGGTCAGTAGTACTCAAGCCTTGGTGTGCTGGAGCTATGCTCCTGCTCTGGATATTCCATTTTTCGAGTGTGAGGGCCACCTAGTTAGAAATCGAGGTCATCCAATGTCATCCTTATGTATTTTCCCCTTCCTTCCCTTGTATATGTTTGGTGAGGGTTTATGTACAGGGTGTGTTTTTATGTCTTGTGTTGTGTTCCATGTCTGGTCTGTCTATGGTGTATGCTCAGTCCTGCATGGATGCTAGACATCTCCCTTTGCATATGTGCCTTCAGTGAGAGGGCCCCTGGGTTCTTTGGAGGGGGGATACAAATCAGTGAGCAGCTCTGCCTGGTGTCTTTATGCATCCTGCCCACATGGGGGTCCAGGCAGTTACTGGTGTGCTGGTTCATATGTCTGGTGTTTGTACTGTGTCCTGTTTGGTGTGTGGGTTCCAGTACATATGCTTGGTTTCCACTCGTGTGGCTGCGGCAGGTAAGTGTGTTGTTCTGGTTCTTACCTGCTGATCCAGTAGCTGTTCATAGTCTCCTCTTTTCCCTGCATCTAGGCCGGATGAGACTCCTGTTCTTCCATATCTTGGAGGAACAGGCTATCTCATGCCCTTTCATTATCTGTAGGGCTGTTCAGGGATTCCAGGGTCCAAGGTACCTGGGTATGAGTCATCTTACTATCTGGGTCTGCTCATACGGTGTAAGGAGTCAGGGCCAGCATTACCGAGGCTGTAGGACTTGACCTGCTCCCTTTTCCCTGTGTCCATGCCTAGTTACTTCCCTGTTTCCCTCTTGGTGTTTACGGTGGGGAGTTTCCCCCACTCCCCACCGTGACAAAATGGGTATTTACCTTAAAGGGTCTGTCCAGTTGTTAATATTCATGACCTATCGTGAGACGAAGAGGTGGCACTCCAGACGAGCACTGCTTTCTCATCGTTACAATACATTTTGTCTCCAGTGGTGTCGTGGTGTAGTATAATTACAAGCACTCTTTCCATTCATTTGAATGGAGCGGGTATTAGAATTGCACTGCACTTCCAAGAGGAAGTGCAGTGTAATAAAGAGGAAGCAGTGCTCACATGGAGCGCTGCCTCCTAATCAAACAGCTGTTTGGCTGGAGTGCCGGGTGTTGATCAGATATTGATAACCTATCCTGACAATAGATCATCAATATTAACAGCTGGACAACCCCTTTAACCACCTCCGGACCGCCTAACGCGCCGATGCGTCCGGAAGGTGGTTGCTTTTCTCCTCCTGGACGCATCGGCGCGTCATCTCGCGAGACGCGAGATTTCGCCGCAGCCGGCCCGCACATGCGCATCGCGGGCCGGCATTTCATAGAGGAGTATTTCGTCAGGACCTGCCAGCCAGCGATCATTGGCTGGCAGGTTGCTGATTTTCAAAAAAACCAATCGCAGTGCCAGATAGCAGATCATATTTGTAAATATGATCTGTTATATGGCTGCCTGCTCCTCTGCTGGTTCTTTTCGTCGGTTGGATCCAGCAGAGGAGCAGGCTTCACAGTGAGTACACCAACAGTACATACTTAGCCCCAGATCACCCCCCTGAACCCCTATTAACCCTTTGATCACCCCTTCTAGCCCCTGTCAATCACTAGTGAAAGGAAAAAAAGTGATCAGTGCAAACTGTCACTTTTTTTTTTCACTGGTATTGACCGTTAGGTTTTAGGTATAGTTTAGGTCCCTTGGTTAGGTAGTTAGGGATCAGTTAGCGCCCAGCCCACCGCACCGCAGTCCGTTATTCGCTGATTAGCGTATCGCTAATCAGCATTTGTACTTTTATAGTATCTGGAAGTGATCAAAACTGATCACGGTCAGATCTATAACTGTATTAGTGTCACTTTAGGTTCGCCCTCCACCCAAAACGCAGTGTTTGCCCGATCAGGCCTGATCGGTCGCCCACACGTGCGTTCGCCCACACCCGCCCCACCGCAGTGACAAAAAAAAATTTTTTTTTGATCGCTGCACATCCACTTTACACGCACTGCGGCGATAAAAAAATCACTTTTGATATTTTTTATCAACCGCAGCGGCCTCCGGTACTTCGCTAGCCTCCCCTTTGTAAGACAGGCTTGCTTTTTTTACCTGGGTAGTCTCAGGGAATACCCCTAAATTTAGTTGCCCACATGTCAAACAGGGGGTATTCCTCTGAAGAGGCCTACAGGCTTCTGACCCAGTCGGATGAGGAGTGGGAACCCTCATCTGATGAATCCAGCGGGTCAGAATACGAACCTGTAGAAAGCAGCGGCTCTCTGACCCAAAGTTCGGACGAGGAGGCTGAGGTCCCTGATAGAACCAGGCGTACCCGGCCCCGTGTTGCTAGACCGCAGGTTGCGCAGGATCCGCTTCCAGAGCATCAGAGTGGGGCTGGTGCTGCCGGATTACGTGGTGAGGCATACACCAGCAGACCAGCCCATCCTGGACCTAGTACCAGCACTGCCGTACAACCTGGTGAAGTAGCGAGCACCAGAAGGGCAGTTGAAGCTGGTACGGTGGCACGAGCAGTAGTGACCCCGTCGCAGCCACCGCAAAGACGTGCCCGTAGAGCCCCTAGAATCCCAGAGGTGCTGGCAAACCCTGATTGGCAGCCCCCAACTTCAGCCGCACCTGTAGTTCCCCCTTTCACCGCCCTGTCTGGAGTTCGGGTTGAGACAGCTCAGATCGGTTCGGCCCTGGGATTTTTTGAGCTGTTCTTGACTGCGGAGCTCTTAGACATAGTCGTGGCAGAGACAAACCGGTATGCCACACAATTTATCACCGCTAACCCGGGAAGCTTTTATGCCCAGCCTTTCCGGTGGAAACCAGTCCAAGTTTCCGAATTTAAAACTTTTCTGGGCCTCCTCCTCAACATGGGCCTGACAAAAAAGCATGAATTGCGGTCATATTGGTCCACAAACCCAATTCATCACATGCCCATGTTCTCTGGTGCAATGTCCAGGACACGATTTGAGACCATCCTGCGTTTCTTGCACTTTAGTGACAACACCGCCTCCCGTCCCAGAGGCCACCCTGCTTTTGACCGGCTCCACAAAATTCGGCCCCTCATAGACCATTTCAACCAGAAATTTGCAGATTTGTATACCCCTGAGCAAAACATCTGCGTAGACGAGTCCCTAATACATTTTACCGGGCGCCTTGGCTTCAAACAATACATCCCAAGCAAGCGCGCCCGGTATGGGGTCAAATTGTATAAGCTCTGTGAAAGGGCCACAGGCTATACCCACAAATTTCGTGTCTATGAGGGAAAAGATCAGACCCTGGAGCCGGTCGGTTGCCCTGACTACCTGGGGAGCAGTGGGAAGATAGTTTGGGACTTGGTGTCACCCTTATTCGGCAAGGGGTACCATCTTTATGTGGACAATTTTTACACAAGTGTGGCCCTCTTTAGGCATTTGTTTCTAGAACGGATTGGCGCCTGTGGTACCGCGCGAACTAGTCACGCGGGCTTCCCCCAACGGCTCGTTAGCACCCGTCTTGCAAGGGGGCAGAGGGCCGCACTGTGTAACGAAGAACTGCTCGCGGTGAAATGGAGAGACAAGCGTGACGTTTACATGCTCTCCTCCATTCACGCAGACACGACAATACAAATTGAGCGAGCAACCCGTGTCATTGAAAAGCCCCTCTCAGTCCACGACTATAACCTCCACATGGGAGGGGTGGACTTCAATGACCAGATGTTGTCTCCGTATTTAGTTTCCCGCAGAACCAGACGCTGGTATAAGAAGGTGTCTGTATATTTGATTCAATTGGCGCTGTATAATAGTTTTGTTCTCTACAGTAAGGCTGGGAGAACTGGATCCTTCCTCAAATTTCAGGAAGAGATCATTGAGAACCTCCTGTATCCAGAAGGTTCCGTGGCCCCATCCACCAGTGTAGTTAGCCGTCTACACGAGCGACATTTCCCCAATGTCGTTGCTGGTACCTCAACCCAAACGTCACCCCGAAAAAGATGTCGTGTCTGTAGCAGGAGTGGAATAAGGCGTGACACCCGGTATTTCTGTCCTGACTGTCCTGACCACCCTGCCCTATGCTTAGGGGATTGTTTCTGAAAGTACCACACACAGGTACACCTAGCATAGGGATCACATCTCACCAGGATAGGCACACAGGGCTATTAGGGCCCATTCACTCACACAGCTGCTGCAAACGTCTCCTTTCACATGGGACAAAGTGCATAACGCACTTCGCCACATCTTTGGGCGATTTGCGCTTTGCACATTGACCCATGGGGGAGGAGAGGTTTGTTCTATAAAGGTAAAAAAAAAAAAAAAAAAAAAAATAAAAACACCAGTAAGCAAAATGTTAATGTTTAGTTCAAAAAGTTAAAGTTTATGCATTCTGTTCCAAAGTTAATAAAATTATTGCGTTGCGGCCTGGTTTTTTCTTTTTTTTTTTTTTTTCTTTTTTTACCTTCCAGGTGGACCAACCGATGAACTAGCTGCAGCACCGATGTGCATTCTGACAGAAGCATTGCGCTGCTGTCAGATTACACGCAAGTCGGTGTATGCGGCGCTGCAAGACGGGATTTTCTCCTCTGCAGTGACAGATATGTTTGCCGAGGCATACGAGCTGAGGAGGAGGCGGCGTTCCTATGCTTTGGCAAGCACTTTGTATATATATATATATATATATATAAAAAAAAAAATCCCGGCAATGATTTATTCATCCACATCGATTGATGTGAATGGAGAAATCTGGTTTGCCAGGGCATACGAGCTAAGTGGGTATGGATGTTGGGCGGAGCTCCTATGTCCTGGCAGACGCCATTCCCCTCCTTTTTTTTTGGCAGAGATTTTTTCATCCACATTGATCAATGCGAATGAAGAAATCTGTGCCGTTCATTTTTTTCTTTCAGCCCAGAGGCTGAACGGAAAAAATAATCTCATTACCTGTATGCTCAATATAAGGAGAATAGCAGAAACTCCTAATGCTGGCCATACATGTAATGATTGCGGAGACCCTCAAATGCCAGGGCAGTACAAACACCCCACAACTGACCCCATTTTGGAAAGAAGACACCCCAAGGTATTTGCTGAGGGGCATATTGAGTCCATGAAAGATTTTAATTTTTGTCCTAAGTTAGCAGAAAGTGAGACTTTGTGAGAAAAAACTAAAAAAAAATCAATTTCCGCTAACTTATGCCAAAAAAATACATTTCTATGAACTCACTATGCCCCTCATTGAATACCTTGGGGTGTCTTCTTTCCAAAGTGGGGTCACATGTGGGGTATTTATACTGCCCTGGCTTTTTAGGGGCCCTAAAGCGTGAGAAGAAGTCTGGGATCCAAATGTCTAAAAATGCCCTCCTAAAAGGAATTTGGGCACTTTTGTAGCCTAGATGCGCAAAAGTGTCACACATCTGGTATCGCCGGACTCAGGAGAAGTTGGGCAATGTGTTTTGGGGTGTCATTTTACATATACCCATGCTGGGTGAGAGAAATATCTTGGTCAAATGCCAACTTTGTATAAAAAAATGGGAAAAGTTGTCTTTTGCCAAGATATTTCTCTCACCCAGCATGGTTATATGTAAAATGACAACCCAAAACACATTCCCCAACTTCGTGAGAAGTGTGTGAGAAGTACTTTGCAATCAAAATCTGTAAAAAATGACCGGTGAAATCCGAAAGGTGCACTTTGGAATATGTGCCCCTTTGCCCACCTTGGCTGCAAAAAAGTGTCACACATCTGGTATCGCCGGACTCAGGAGAAGTTGGGCAATGTGTTTTGGGGTGTCATTTTACAAATACCCATGCTGGGTGAGAGAAATATCTTGTCAAAAGACAACTTTTCCCATTTTTTTATACAAAGTTGGCATTTGACCAAGATATTTCTCTCACCCAGCATGGGTATATGTAAAATGACACCCCAAAACACATTGCCCAACTTCTCCTGAGTCCGGCGATACCAGATGTGTGACACTTTTTTGCAGCCAAGGTGGGCAAAGGGGCACATATTCCAAAGTGCACCTTTCGGATTTCACCGGTCATTTTTTACAGATTTTGATTGCAAAGTACTTCTCACACATATTGGCCCCTAAATTGCCAGGGCAGTATAACTACGCCACAAGTGACCCCATTTTGGAAAGAAGACACCCCAAGGTATTCCGTGAGGGGCATTGCGAGTTCCTAGAATTTTTAATTTTTTGTCGCAAGTTAGTGGAATATGAGACTTTGTAAGGAAAAAAAAAAAAAAAAAAATCATCATTTTCCGCTAACTTGTGACAAAAAATAAAAAGTTCTATGAACTCACTATGCCCATCAGCGAATACCTTAGGGTGTCTTCTTTCCGAAATGGGGTCACTTGTGGGGTTTTTCTACTGTTTGGGCATGGTAGAACCTCAGGAAACATGACAGGTGCTCAGAAAGTCAGAGCTGTTTCAAAAAGCGGAAATTCACATTTTTGTACCATAGTTTGTAAACGCTATAACTTTTACCCAAACCATTGTTTTTTTGCCCAAACATTTTTTTTTTATCAAAGACATGTAGAACAATAAATTTGGTGAAAAATTTATATATGGATGTCTTTTTTTTTGCAAAATTTTACAGCTGAAAGTGAAAAATGTCATTTTTTTGCAAAAAAATCGTTACATTTTGATAAATAACAAAAAAAGTAAAAATGTCAGCAGCAATGAAATACCACCAAATGAAAGCTCTATTAGTGAGAAGAAAAGGAGGTAAAATTCATTTGGGTGGTAAGTTGCATGACTTAGCGATAAACGGTGAAAGTAGTGTAGTGCAGAAGTGTAAAAAGTGGCCTGGTCATGAAGGGGGTTTCAGCTAGCGGGGCTGAAGTGGTTAAATAGATAAATTATAAATATAAGTTTCCTTATGTTCTTCTTTTTTCATGCCATCAGTTTAGTTGTTGCTTGGTCATCTAATGGGTTGGAGGTCTGACTCCGAGTACCCCTGTCAACCAACTGTTTGAAGAGGAGGTGGCACTTGTATGAGCACGTTCTCTTTAAGATTACATTGTACATTGTCTTGCTTGCAGTGGCAGTGCAGTGTAGTTACAACTGTTCATTCCATTCAAGTGAAAGGAACAAGCACTTGTAATTACACTGCACCACCGAGACCTGAGATGACACGCAGTATAATCGTGAAAAGGACACAATGCTCGCACAAGCACTGCCTCCTGTTCAAATAGCTGATTGGCAGGGGTGCAAGGAGTCGAACCACTACCCATCAGATATTGATGACCTATCCTTTACAATGTGTAATTTATCTGTGCTTGAGATGGAGAAAGAGATGATTTTTATTCAACAAAGGATATATGTTTTCTCTATAATATGGTGTAATGCAGGCATCCTCAAACTGCGGCCCTACAGCTGTTGCAAAACTACAACTCCCAGCATGCCCGAACAGGCTACAGGTATCAGCCTACAGCAGGGCATTGTGGGAGTTGTAGTTTTACAACAGCTGGAGGGCCGCAGTTTGAGGATGCCTTGTGTAAGGTATAATATTTTTCTATAGGAGTATATATAGCTTTGGCCTATGCTGTTATTTATATTTTGGAGCTCTTATTTGTAGATAAGTGTTTATGTAATAAAACATGCAATAGAAAATATTCAATATAACAATTTACATGTTTAAATTGACACGTTCCACTAAAAGTCACTCATCATCTTTACTAGTACAGCAACCCTCCAGGGAGTGGGAGGATGGCTGTGGTGTCTGGCAGTAGGGAAATGGTAATTATGGCACTGATAGGAGTAGTAGTTGATTATCAGTGAATGTATTTATTCCCACTCTCCCTGGGGCGTTGGAGTGAATGAAGGATGCACTATTTCTTCCCACTGGGCACACCCTGGAATTGGAGTTTCTGCTTAGTATTAGGTGGGGTGTCTTGATGTTAGGTAGATGGGTGCAAGGCAAGTTGGCAGATGTATAAGACGAAGGATGGATAATGGAGGCAATGGTCAGGCCATTTTTGTTGCAATAAAAAAGTCTCTCTTTACTGAATAGACTATAGGAGAAAATAGTAAATATAGCAACATAGCAGCGACAAACACAAATCTGGAGGATGTTACAGAGTAGACGTCTCCAAATTGTTGCGTATAGGCAGTAGAAATTAGAGTACTAATCTTCCTTGAGTCTCACTCTATATTCGCTTTGCAGTCTTTCCAAATAACCCCGGGCATGCAATTCTGTTCTTTTTAACCACCTCAGCCCCCCTAGCTTAAACACCCTTAATGACCAGACCACTTTTTACAATTCTGCACTACACTAATTTCACCGTTTATTGCTCGGTCATGCAACTTACTACCCAAATGAATTTTACCTCCTTTTCTTCTTACTAATAGAGCTTTCATTTGGTGGTATTTCATTGCTGCTGACATTTTTACTTTTTTTGTTATTAATGGAAATGTAACGAAATTTTTGCAAGAAAATGAAATTTTTCAATTTCAGTTGTAAAATTTTTCGAAAAAAACAACAAATCTATATTTACATTTTTCTCTAAATTTATTGTTCTACATGGCTTTGATAAAAAAAAGTTTGGGTAAAAAAAAAATGGTTTGGGTAAAAGTTATAGCGTTTACAAACTATGGTACAAAAATGTGAATTTCCGCTTTTTGAAGCAGCTCTGACTTTCTGAGCACCTGTCATGGTTCCTGAGGTTCTACAATGCCCAGACAGTAGAAAAACCCCACAAATAACCCCATTTCGGAAAGTAGACACCCTAAGGTATTCGCTAATGGGCTTAGTGAGTTCATAGAACTTTTTATTTTTTGTCACAAGTTAGCGGAAAATGATGAATGTTTTGTTTTATTTTTATTTCCTTACAAAGTCTCATATTCCACTAACTTGTGACAAAAAATAAAAACTTCCATGAACTCACTATGCCTATCATGAATTACCTTGGGGTGTCTTCTTTCCAAAATGGGGTCACTTGTGGGGTAGTTATACTGCCCTGGCATTTTAGGGGCCCAAATGCGTGCAAAGTAGTTTGAAATCAAAATGTGCAAAAAATGGCCTGTGAAATCCGAAAGGTGCTCTTTGGAATATGGGCCCCTTTGCGCATCTAGGCTGCAAAAAAGTGTCACACATGTGGTATCGCCATACTCAGGAGAAGTTGGGCAATGTGTTTTGGGGTGTCATTTTACATATACCCATGCTGGGTGAGATAAATATCTTGGTCAAATGCCAACTTTGTATAAAAAAAATGGGAAAAGTTGTCTTTTGCCGAGATATTTATGTCATCCAGCATGGGTATATGTAAAATGACACCCCAAAACACATTCCCCAACTTCTCCTGAGTTCGGCGATACCACATGTGTGACACTTTTTTGCAGCCTAGGTGGGCAAAGGGGCCCACATTCCAAAGAGCACCTTTTGAATTTCACAGGCCATTTTTTACAGATTTTGATTTCAAATTACTTTGCATGCATTTAGGCCCCTAAAATGCCAGGGCAGTATAACTACCCCACAAGAGACCTCATTTTGGAAAGAAGACACCCCAAGGTATTTTGTGAAGTGCATAGTGAGTTCATGGAAGTTTTTATTTTTTGTCACAAGTTAGTGGAATATGAGACTTTGTAAGAAAAAATAAAATAAAAAATAAATCATCATTTTCCGCTAACTTCTGACAAAAATTTAAAAGTTATATGAACTCGCCATGCCCCTCACAGAATACTTTGGGGTGTCTTCTTTCCAAAATGGGGTCACTTGTGGGGTAGTTATACTGCCCTGGCATTTTAGGGGCCCAAATGCGTGAGAAGTAGTTTGAAATCAAAATCTGTAAAAAATGCCCTGTGAAATCCGAAAGGTGCTCTTTGGAATGTGGGCCCATTTGCCCACCTAGGATGCAAAAAAGTGTCACACATGTGGTATCGCCGTACTCAGGAGAAGTAGGGCAATGTGTTTTGGGGTGTCTTTTTACATATACCCATGCTGGGTGAGAGAAATATCTCGGCAAAAGACAACTTTTCCTATTTTTGTATACAAAGTTGGCATTTGACCAAGATATTTATCTCACCCAGCGTGGGTATATGTAAAATGACACCCTAAAACACATTACCAAACTTCTCCTGAGTATGGCAATACCACATGTGTGACACTTTTTTGCAGCCTAGATGCGCAAAGGGGCCCAAATTCCTTTTAGGAGGGCATTTTTAGACATTTGGATCCCAGACTTCTTCTCACGCTTTAGGGCCCCTAAAAAGCCAGGGCAGTATAAATACCCCACATGTGACCCCATTTTGGAAAGAAGACACCCCAAGGTATTCAATGAGAGGCATGGCGAGTTCATAGAATTATTTTTTTTTTGGGCACAAGTTAGTGGAAATTGATTTTTTTTTGTATTTTTTCACAAAGTCTCCCTTTCCGCTAACTTGGGACCAGGCCCGTCGCTACCCAACAGGCAAAACAAGCAATTGCTTGGGGCCCCGAGCTGGTTGGGGCCCCGAGCTGGCCCGGGGCCAAGCAGAGCCGGTGCCCGATGGTATATTCTAACCCCCAGGCTTACCATGGTGACGGGGACGCTTGCCTGCGGGTTAGAATATACCATCGGATCTGAGTTTTACGAGCTCAGTGAGATCGTAAAAACTCAAATCCGATGGTATATTCTAACCCCCAGGCGTTCCCATGGTGACGGAGACGCTTGCCTGGCGGTTAGAATATACAGAGCCACGCCGCTCACAGCAGTATATTTATAAACTAACTAATCAGTAACTACTTTAACTTTAATCATTGCTCATTGCTGAGCTCTTTACCTGGATTATTTGGATATCTTACTTTGTCTTAGCTCCGGTAATAGCAGGCAGTGCAGGGGGCGGCGCTCACTCACTGACCGACGTCACGCGCCTGCTCCTCCCACTAGGCCAGGCGCGTGACGTCAGTGAGTGAGCGCCGCCCCCCGCACTGCCTGCTATTACCGGAGCTAAGACAAAGTAAGATATTCAAATAATCCAGGTAAAGAGCTCAGCAATGAGCAATGATTAAAGTTAAAGTAGTTACTGATTAGTTTATAAATATACTGCTGTGAGCGTCAAGGAGGGGGATCTGTGGATGGCACTGTAGGGGGATCTGTGGATGGCAGTGCCATCCACAGATCCCCCTACAGTGCCATCCACAGATCCCCCTCCCCTAAACAGTGCCATCCACAGATCCCCCCTGTGGATGGCACTGTTTAGGGGAGGAGGGATCTGTGGATGGCACTGTTTAGGGGGGAGATCTGTGGATGGCACTGTTTAGGGGGGGAGATCTGTGGATGGCACTGTTTAGGGGGGAGATCTGTGGATGGCACTGTTTAGGGGAGGGGGGATCTGTGGATGGCACTGTTTAGGGGAGAAGGGATCTGTGGATGGCACTGTTTAGGGGAGAGGGGATCTGTGGAAGGCACTGTTTAGGGGGGATCTGTGGATGGCATTGTTTAGGGGGGATCTGTGGATGGCACTGTTTAGGGGGGATCTGTGGATGGCACTGTTTAGGGGGATCTGTGGATGGCACTGTTTATGGGAGGGGGGATCTGTGGATGGCACTGTTTAGGGGGGATCTGTGGATGGCACTGTTTAAGGGGGAGATCTGTGGATGGCACTGTTTAGGGGGGATCTGTGGATGGCACTGTTTAGGGGAGGGGGGTCTGTGGATGGCACTGTTCAAATTTCATGCACATTAAATGCAACAGCAGTATTTGCACTGTAAACCTCCTTTTTTATTTATATAAAGTGTGGGTGAACTTAAACTGTATGGCTATACTGTGGTTCCTGTAGGCTTTGCGTGCATAAGGTGTGGAGGGGGGGGCCTCCATGTCTATTTTGCTTGGGGCCCCCAAATTCCTTCAAACGGCCCTGCTTGGGACAAAAATTTAAATCTTATCATGGACTCAATATGCACCTCACGGAATACCTTGGGGTGTCTTCTTTCTGAAATGGGGTCACATGTGGGGTATTTATACTGCCCTGGCATTTTAGGGGCCCTAAAGCGTGAGAAGAAGTCTGGAATATAAATGTCTAAAAAGATTTACGCATTTGGATTCTGTGAGGGGTATGGTGAGTTCATGTGAGATTTTATTTTTTGACACAAGTTAGTGGAATATGAGACTTTGTAAGAAAAAACAAAAACAAAAAAAATATCAATTTCCGCTAACTTGAGGCAAAAAAATTTCTAAATGGAGCCTTACAGGGGGGTGATCAATGACAGGTGGGTGATAACCCCATATAGACTCCCTGATCACCCCCTGTGATTGATCACCCCCCTGTCATTGATCACCCCGCTGTAAGGCTCCATTCAGAGGTCCGTATGTGTTTTGCGGATCCGATCTATGGATCCGTGGATCCGTAAAACACATGCGGACGTCTGAATGGCGCCTAACAGGGGGGTGATCAATGACAGGGGGTGATCAGGGAGTGTATATGGGGTGATCACCCCCCTGTCATTGATCACCTCCCTGTAATGCTCCATTCAGACATCCGTATGTGTTTTGCGGATCCGATCCATGGATTTGTGGATCCGTAAAACACATACGGACGTCTGAATGGCACCTAATAGGGGGGTGATCAATGACAGGGGGGTGATCAGGGAGTCTATATGGGGTGATCACCCCCCTGTCATTGATCACCCCCCCAAAGCTCCATTCAGACGTCCTTATGTGTTTTACGGATCCACGCATCCATGGATCGGATCCGCAAAACACATATGGATGTCTGAATGGAGCCTTACAGGGGGGTGATCAATGACAGGGGGGTGATCAATGACAGGGGGTGATCAGGGAGTATGGGGTGATCACCCCCCTGTCATTGATCACCCCCCTGTAAGGCTCCATTCAGACGTCCGTATGTGTTTTGCAGATCTGATCCATGGATCCGTGGATCCGTAAAACACATACGGACGTCTGAATGGCGCCTAACAGGGGAGTGATCAATGACAGGGGGGTGATCAGGGAGTCTATATGGGGTGATCAGGGGTTAATAAGGAGTTAATAAGTGACGGGGGGGCGTAGTGTAGTGTGGTGCTTGGTGCTACTTTACTGAGCTGCCTGTGTCCTCTGGTGGTCGATCCAAACAAAGGGGACCACCAGAGGACCAGGTAGCAGGTATTTTAGACGCTGGTATCAAAACAGCGTCTACTATACCTGTTAGGGGTTAAAAAAAATTGCATCTACAGCCTGCCAGCGATCGCCGCTGGCAGGCTGTAGATACACTCTCTTACCTTCCGATCCTGTAAACGCGCGCGCCTGTGTGCGCGCGTTCACAGGAAGTCTCGCGATATGATGCGTAGATGCGTGATTGTGCCTGGGACAGCCGCCTCCGGACCGCGATCCTGCGTTAGGCGGTCCGGAGGCGGTTAACTGCTTCTGCAGTTCCCAGTTGCAGGGTGCAGTTCTAAGATCCAGATTTCCAGTCTGTTTCAAAGTGTGGTAGGTGCCTAAGCTATATACCTTTTCCATAGCAGTAAAGTCTTATTGCCATACACGTGCAGTACCTTACTATCTGAATCCTGAATGGCCTTGATGGTTCTCAACCTTCCGTGAATGTCTGGTATCTTTCCCACAGTGGTAGTCTCTTGGTTAAGTTGTATGAAAGTCTTGCCTCTAGCTCTACTCCGCCAGGAGCCAGGACCAGCTATCACCCTGGAAACTACGCTACCACTACCAGTTTTGTTGTCCATACACAATCATTTGGGATACATAGTGCATAAAGAGACACATTTCTTAGCATTAAATCACCCACAAGCTATTTTTTTAAACAATTTTTAGCAGTGCACTAGTCAGAGGGTAAAATTGTTCCTCATTGTCTTAGTTCTTGCACTTCAAATCCATAAAGTCTTCTGAAACTGATTAAAAGAAGCAACGATGGATATCTTTTTGTGTTATCTCCCCTGTTTTCCCAGTTTTTATTATTTTATACAGTACAACATGCCATGTTTTTTTTTTATCATAGATTCCATAGAGGTACAGTAGAGTTTCTGCAGCTTTTAACTTACATTATATGGAGCCATAATATGACCATGTGCACAAGCTTTTAAATAAAGTGAAATTGCACATAGTTTGCTACCAAATAGGGAAGGAGGCCTCAGAGGGAATTAAAATCCCTCAGCAGCACTGGATCTAACAAGAAAAATCCCCCCCCCCCCCAAAAAAAAAATAAACATAGATCGCACATCCACATTCTATGAATTGATCTATCACTGCTTCTCAGCACAATTGCCATTGCATCTCAGCGTAATAATGAGACATTGATATATGTTTTAATTAAAAATTAAAATGCATACGCCCACTCATCACCCTAATACTAGTAATAAACTCCTAATAAATTCCTACCACAGTTTGTTGTAGTTCCTGAGACCACATGGAAAGGTGATTTTTTTGCCATCTGTTCATATGGTGCAGTGCTACTGTTGTTGCTGTGGTGCTATACAGATGGGTTGGTGCTGCCCAATTATAAGGGGGATTAATCTGACACCAGTGGTGCAGTTGGACTGCTGAGTCACGCGGCCTGCCGCTGTAGTGTTGTGGTGGCAGTGGTCGCCATGTGGTGCACACACCAGTTTAGAGAAGGCACCCACTCATAAAGGCAACCATTGAGTGGTGAGTGTACCTAGGCATTTTGGTCACAACTTATACTAATGCCTCATGTATGGTATGTAGATTAGGGCTTGGTATACTGTTATTTACACTGATAAGTGATATGAATTGTGCGAAGAAGCAATAATAGATCAATGCATAGTATGGGGTTGTGCGATCCATGTTTTTATCCTTTTTTATTTTATTTTACCAGTGTATGTCTCTTTCCTATGGTATCATATACAGTGTGATATGATAAGTAGTACTTTACAGCATTTCTTTTAGTGACATCTCATCGGTAAAAGTTCCAACATAGACAATCAGAATAATGTATTGGAGCTCCTACATCAACCTTCTGACATCAGTCGTTTTTTTCATAAAAGTTGAGAAGGGGAGTGAAAGGGAGGGGAGAGGGGAAGGGGAAAGGATGAGTTATGTGAGATTAGTAGCACAGCATGTCAGAAACCATAACTTGACACCCCGCAAACCGCAGAGTGGGTAGAACATAAGAATAACCCAACATGTTCACCTCTCCTCCACAGTCACTGGATTCAAAACCCAAGCAAGCATGCAACGCACAGTGACCCCCGCTGAGCATTCAAGTAGATTCATATCCCTGAAATTGGCAGATTGTTTAGTAAGACATGTGTCTGATACCAGGAAGTGAGTTGAACACATTCCTGAATGGACCTTCTAACCTGGAGGGGCAGTAAGTATATCTATGAAGCTCTCCCAGCATGCATAGAACTGCTTCACATGGATCTCTATCCTGGAAGATGCCTTTATTCAGAACATCTTCATTAAGAAGGAGACTTTCTTAATAAATAGCTTAAAAGGTGGGGGGTGAGGTTGATTCATGTGTAGAGGATAGTCTTCTATCGCTGCTATCAGACATGATAGTTTCCTACAGTCAGGGGTGCAACATGTAATAGTTGGGTCAATGTACCCAAAGATAGCCCATGTAGGATGTAAAGGTGCTGCTGATGTCAAATGGGTAGTGGTATGTGGACTTTACGCCAGAATTTTATAACCGGGCACAGCCAGAAACAATGGAAAATGTCTGCTCCTGTCTCTTTACATCGGAAGCAGTTGCCAGATTCAAAGACACCCATTCTGTGGCCCCGAACTGGAGAAACATATGCCCGGTTATAAATCAGTAGGGTCATCAAGGCTGAATGGCAAATAATAAAGTTTGTGTTCCAGAGCCTGATATACAGTATGGTAGGCAGTGGTATGTCCCCTTAGGGTAGGGGTATTTTTAAGGGAGGCCTGTAAAGCTGGGCTTCATACTTGGGGGGGGTCAAGTTAGGGAGCAATTTCTGGAGTTTACTGCTGGCTTGTAGATAGGGAAAAAAGTTAAAACAAATATTGGAATATTTTGATTTAAGATCTTCAAGTGTGTGTTGTGTGGTCCACCAAGTGACCAATCAGAGTTATGCCTCCCTTATGCCAATCATAGAAATCCTTATGGGGTCACTCTGCCTGGAAATGCGGGTTTGTCAGGAGAACCATTTGTAATGAATGAGCTATGGGGGTGTACGTTTTTTAAGAAGCCTCATCTTTTGCCAAGCCGACAAGTTGACATCAGTAGGATGTTCTCTCTGGCACATTCTGGAATCTTTTTTTGGGAATTTTAACAAGAAGAATGCCTAAATCTACAGTGCATAAGATGACTGCTATTTGAGCAATTTTTCAACCACTTATGAAATATGGCTCTAATGTTGATTATTAGTTAACCCCAATTTCTGTTATGAAAAGTATATTAATATATATATATATATATATATATTTTTTTTTTTTTCTTACCTGCAGTGACACAGCTTCATGTTAATAGAGGACTAAGGTTATAATTTATTGCTGGCCACCTCTCATGCTGGGTGTATAGCAATGCTATTTAATTATAAACTTTCAGAAAGTATTATTATTATTTTATTTGCAGCTAACTCATTAATGTGAAAGTGACTGAATCAGGATAACTTTTTAAATGTAAACCTTACAGAATCATGTCGACATTACACATAATTAAGGATGGTAAATTCAAAAGAACAACTTAATATGCAAAATACATTGGAACTGCAATTTTTTACATGGAAAATCTAAAACCATATAAAAAGAGTAACTTACCACACACAAGCTTTGTGTGTATATGATAGATGAACTCATTTATCACTGCTTACAGATGCAAATCAAAGGAGGCATTCAATTGAAAATATACCATATGTATCATCATCATAAGCCTCCTGTGTTTGGGCAATTTAACAGATGTGCATCAGTTTATACAAAAAAGCTCTAAGCTCACTGTTTATTCAGTGACACATACGGATGTCAAGTTCACTTGCTTAAGAATTTTTATAGGAAAAAGTTATTTTGCATAAATGCTATGACTAATACTAGCAAAAGCCTTTAAAAATGTGTTTAAAAAGTGTTAAAGAACATTCATACAGTGGATGTTGCTTTCTATAAAAAGTCTTGGCTGGAATATTGAATTAATAGGAGAAGCAGAACGCTAGCAGAAAGGTTGTGAAAATCAAGAATATTTTGAGAGATACTCGGGAATGTGCAGCAAATTTAGCTGAAGAGCAATTATTTATCTAGGAAAGGGTAATATTTTACCTTAATTAACAATACAGGAGGGGTTGTGGTTTGCTGTGAGACCAAGCAGATGCACCATCTCTCAACCCCCAACTCTCCTGAACCTCAACACAAAAACTGTGCCATCCATAACCAGAGGCATCCAAACAACACAACTTGGGAGAAGTGTCTTTATCAAATTGTCAACTGGTGTGATATACCTGTTGCCCCCCCAAAAAAATGATTAAGGGGTGCAATATACCTGCTTCCACAAAATACTGATTAAGGAGTGTGATACACCAGCTTCCACAAAATATTGATTAAGGGGTGTGATGCCCCGGCTTCCACAAAATATTGACTGAGGCCTGCTATACACCGGCTTACACTAAATATTGATTAAGGGGTTTGATATACCACCTTCCAGCAAATACTCATTAAGGGGTTCTATATAACTGTTTCCACAAAATACTGATAGAGGGGATAGATATACCGGGTTCCACCAAATATTGATTGAGGCCTGTGATACACCAGATTCCACCAAATATTTATTAAGGGGTTTGATATACCAGCTTCCAGCAAATACTCATTAGGGGGTTCTATATACCTGTTTCAAATAAAATACTGACAGAGGGGATTGATATACCGGCTTCCAGCAAATATTGATTGAGGCCTGTAATTCACCGGCTACCACCAAATATTGATATGGGGGTTTGATATACTAGCTTCCATCAAATAATCATTGAGGCGGTTCTTTATACTTGTTTACACAGCCCCCCACTGGGAATTTATTCATCCACATATCAGCCCAAGGACGGAGGTCACTGCTGTTGCTGCCTACTCCGAGATCTCTAATGTCAGTGGCAGTGAAGGTGACGATGATGACGTGTCGATGGGTGTCACATGGGTGCCCACAAGAACGGAAGAGGAGGAGAGTTCAGAGGGGGAGACAGAGCAGCAGGTAGGGGGTAGAAGGAGGAGAAGCAGGCAGAACTTGCAGAGCGAACCATCCACCATGCACGGTCACATCTTGAGCTCCCAGGACACCTGCACGTGGTTCCGGAGTGGGCTTTTTTTAACGTGTCAGCTACTAACAATAGTGTTGCCATCTGCAGCCTATGCTGTCAATGCATAAGTCGCGGTAAGCACAACACTCACCTAGGGACGACTACCTTAAGAAGGCACCTGGCCTCCCATAACCGAGCCCAGTGGGAGCAATGCTGTCAGAACCCACAAAAACACACTCCCCACGCTCCACATCCTGCCTCTTCTTCTCCTCTCTCCTCCCATTTGTCCTCCACCTTCCACCGTGCTGTCTTCGCATTCATGTGGCAAAAGGCGAGCTTCCATGGCCCAAATGTTCGAACATAAAAAGTTGATGATGCTGGATAAACCTCTTGCCCAATGGCTGTCCACTGGCTTGTCAGAACGGCCAACTACTGCCATATAGACTGGTGGACTCGGTGGCCTTTAGAAAATTTGTTGCCATTGGCACACCGCAATGGAAGGTCCCCCAGAAGGAAATATTTCTCCCAGAAGGGCATCCAAGAGCTATCTGGCCATGTTCAGCAGCAAGTGAATGTATCTCCGGCACACAGTGTCGGTGCCAAGATACATCTTACTACAGAAATGTGGTCTAGCAAACACGGGCAGGGAAGGTACATAACTTTTACTGCCCACTGGGTGAACCTTCTGACGGCTGTCAAGCATGCACCTGTGGCACCCTTGTGGATTTGGTGTTACTACCACGGATTGCATGCAGGACTGCCTCTTCTCCTCCTCCTCCTACTCCATCCTCTGTCTCCTCTTCGGCTTAATCCTCCTTTTCCACTGCTACTGCCTCTTCCGCTGCACCCCCCAAGCTCCCCAGAACCTATTTGACGTGCCAGGTGAGACGTTTGACAAGCTGTGCTGTGGCGGTTGTGCCTGGAAGCCAAGAGCCACACCGGTCCTAGACTCCTTTCAGATCTGCGGTCACAGACCAATCAGTGGCGAATCCCGCTCAATTTGACAGTTGGTAATGTGGTGTGCAACAATGTTGCCAATCTGTTGAGTGTGCTCAAACAGGACAAAATTACACACGTGTTGTGCATGGCACATGTCCTGCACTTAGTTGTGCAGCGATTCGTTGCCAAATACCCCAGGGTCCAGGACGTTATGCTGCAGGCCAGGAAAATCTCTGCCTATTTTAGAAGATCTTGCACGGCCACGGCTCGCCTTGCGGACGTTCAGCGGCGACACCACTTCAGACATCTGATTTGCGACAGCCCGATGCACTGGAACTCCACCTTCTATATGCTTGATAGGCTGCTCCATCAGCAACGTGCAGTTATTGACTACCTGTACAAACTCTGCAGCAGGACAGGATCTGGGGAGCTTGGTTTCTTTTCACTGCACCAGTGGCTGTTCATGTGCGACTCATGCAGACTTCTGTGGCCATTTTATGAGATCACCAAACAGGTCAGTCGCAGCCAGGGCGCCATCTTACCGTACACCTTCTTTATGGAGCGTGCATTGCATCATGTCATTGATCAAGCCGTCAAGGAGCAGGAGCTGGAAGATGAGGAAGTCGCAATGCTGAATGAATTCCCAAGGGGGGGCTACTCTATCTGAGACAAGTCAGCAGGAGTCTGAAGAGTAGTCAGAGGAGGATGGTGCCTGGGGGGAGGAGGAAAAGGAGCAAGAAGAGCAGGCTTTAAACTTTTCTGGGATCCCTGGTGTTGTTCGCGGATGGGGAGAGGAGATCGGGGACAACATTCTCCTGGACGATGAGCAGGAGCCAGGGTGCTCCACCTCTTCCAATTTAGTGCAAATGGGGGCCTTCATGCTCCAATGTTTGAAGAGGGACCCCTGTATAAAAAGCATAAGGGCAAGGACCATTACTGGGTGGCAACGTACTTAGACCCCCGGTACAAACACAAAATGGCAGACATATTACCAGCATCACAGAGTGCTGTCAGAATGCAGCATTTCCAGGCCTTGCTGCTAGAGATGCTGCATTCTGCTGTTGCGGGCGCTGGCAGAGGAATTTCCACCCACAGCGAAACAGTTGCGGGTACCAATCCTAACTTGCATGCAAGAAGAGGGTGGTATGAAGATTTGCTGGTCACATTGGATATGAGATCATTCTGGCAGCCAATGCATCAACAGCCGCCCTACGTATCCAGCCTCAGGGAACGCCTAGACCTACAGGTGTCCTGCTACATTGGGTTAACGGCTGATGTGGACACTCTGAGAAGCGAGGAACCCCTGGATTACTGGGTGTGCAGGCTTGACCTGTGGCCAGAGCTGGCACAATTTGCCATGGAATTCTTAACTTGCCCCTCATTGAGTGTCATGTCCGAAAGGACGTTCAGCGCAGCAGGGGGGATCATGACCGATAAGCACAATTGCCTAGCTCACGACAGTGTGGACTACCTCTCATTTCTAACAATGAAGGAGGCATGGATCTCAGAGGAATTCAACACATGTGACAACCATGTTTAATTGAATTTCCTCATGCCAGCCCACACATATCCGAAACCCCCAGAACAAAGAATGGTCCCTGTCTTATGTAAATTCAGGGGCATAAAAAGCCTTTTCTGTCCGTTAGCGGGGTCTCCCCTATCAGGTGGTCATCCCCCCTGCAACTCTGGCCTCAGTAATATTTCTAATTCCTTGGCATATAGCCTGGGTACGTTAAGTACCCAAATGTTACATTTAATGGGATGTCTATTCACAGTGACATACCCTGTATGGGGCTTCCTTGTCATCCTCAAGGGAGCACTGTCTATACATCTTTATTTACTTCAGTAGTTATATACATGTACATTAACAGCCTTATGTGCATCTTTCCTGGCACGGTAATTCCTCACGCCCCACCCTGTATATGTCCCCTTAATTTTGCCCATCATTTGCAACTTCGTGGTCATCATCTTATTTGTGGCCTGGCCCAACCGGACCACAGACTATCCCCTATCATGTATGTGCACTGCTTGACCACTTATACTTGTGCAGCCTACTGTCTCCTTATATCAGGACAGCCTCGTTTCCGGCGCATCATCATCTGGTAGGCATCAGCGGCAGGGTGCGTGTCAAGCTGACACGCACACACCGCACTTCCGGTTTGATGGTGACTGCATGTACGTCACTTCCGGTGTGCGGTCCACGCTGACACGCATACCGGGCTGCGACCCAAGCACACATGCAGGCCGATCACAAACAACGTAGGATAGCCTGGGGCACCTCCATCATGCGCCCGCCGGTCAAGACCACCGACACGATCTCAATACTGAGTACGCCTCCCCCTGGCACGCCCTACTCCTTTGGCCACACTTTAATTAGCTAAGTGCCTTCACCTGTGATTGGGCATTGGGGATTTTTAAAGGGAGGGCTAAACCGAGGATCACCACCTCAGACCCATTATTTCACACAACTGACCACACTATGTAAGTACCAGACAATGTCTCTTTATTATCTTCAATTGATGTTTAGCCCTGAGTGTATGTTGAGGTACATATATTTTTTTAGGTATCCTCTGGGTGGTTAGCCCGGCATCCTGGGTGATTAAACTGGGGCACGTATATCTCTCGTGTTGCACTTCAGCCAGTCATATATATACATGCTCTTATCTATGAGCCTCCTCAGGAACGACCTTGTTTGCAATATTTTATTGCCAACCTCAGGTATCTATTTACATTCAATACTCAGCGTTATGGGCATTTATCGTTTGTTATCCTACCTGCACTAACCTGGGTCCTATATGTTTATTTATTTTCTCAGTGTGCACGTTGGCAGTCGAGTTTACTCACCACGCTGCCAAAAACGTATGTAAACTGCCATTTGGCAATCGTTTCATTACTCTGGGTCTGTAGTGTCAAAAAGGATTGTTTATTCCTGTTATATATGCACGCACGCATCATTGAACTGGGGCGGCCATAACCATTGGCAATGGTCCCGTTATCTCTGCATACCTACCACACGTAACCCCCTGATGAACCCTCTGTATGGTTGAAACGCGTCGGGGCTTGAAGGTCATCTATACTTATCTTAATATATCTATACCTAATTGTGCGTTTTATTTTTAAATTTTATCTTCTAGGTGTGCCCTGTACCTCCTGGTTACGCCACGAGGGCAGTATACAGTGGACACCTTTGTAACTAATCCTTTCTATCTGTGCTAGTTTTCCATGTTAGATACCACGTATATCGTCCCACTCCACCACTCACCTCACCAGGGATAATTAGGAGTTGGAGATTAGGCACGTGGACAGGGCGCCCCCACCATCAGGAGACGTCCCTGGGCAGAGGACCAGATCAGGGAATCAGTGCTAGGGATAATCTTCCCCGGCCTCCCGCTGTGTATACCTTTATCTAAGGTATTAATTCATATTCTGGCCTCTACATGGATCATTTGCATAGAACTGTATTTGTCTGTGTATATGTAAATTCTGAAATTTCCTATTAAATTTAGTTACTTAATGAATAAACAGGGTACCCCTGCTGGACTGACTTTTCTGTCCGGTGAATGCCTAATGTTTGGGGCCTATACTTCACTGGCTTGCAGTAAAATTGGTATCCAATGACTGTCTAATATACCTACAGCCACATAACCACTTGATCTTTTCTGTACGGTGAATGCCTAATTGTTGGGGCCTCGGAGGAATACAACACCTGTGACAACCACGTGTTATCGGATTTCACCTATTATCATTTGGGGTTTATTCAAGAGGGGGGATTTCGGTAGCCATGTTTTTAATCCAATTTTATATTTTTAGTTCTTTTAAACATATATATTTGACCTGTATTTGTACTGGCCTTCAGTAAAATTGATATCCATTGACCGTCTAATAGACCGCCAGCCACATAATCACTTTATCTTTTCTGTACGTTGAATGCATCATTTTTTGGGCCTGTAAGCTAACTGGCCAACTGTAAAATTGTTATACGGTGACTGCCTAATGTACCTCCAGCCACATAATCACTTGATATTTTCTGTCCAGTGAATACCTTATGTTTGGGGCCTGTGCTCCACTGGCCAAGTGTAAAATTTATATCCATTGACCGTCTAATATACCTCCAGCCACATAGTCACTTGATCTTTTCTGTACAATGAATGCATAATTTTTGGGGCCTGTAATCTAACTGAAGTGAACAATGGAAGACAAATATGCAGGACGGCACTGCCAACACCTTCCCCCAAAATACCGGGATCACACTTTCCACTCTCTCTCAGCGGTGACGCAGGGGCCCAAAGAACTTTGGTGGTGCTCAGTCTCAAAAACACAAAGTCCCACACACAGTAAGAAAATACGAGACGGCACACAACAGGAAGATCCAAACTTTGCTTAATTAAGTGAAAGGCATGCGGAGCAGGCAGTAAAAGCGTGTTACTCCACACAGATAGTACCACGCTTTTACTGCCTGCTCCGCATGCCTTTCACTTGAATGAAGCAAAGTTTGGACCTTCCTGGTGAGTGCCGTCTCGTATTTTCTTACTGTGTGGCTGTAATCTAACTGGCCAACAGTAAAATTGTTATACGGTGACAGCCTAATGTACCTCCAGCCACATAATCACTTTTTTTTTCTGTAAGGTGAATGTCTAATGTGTGGGCCCTGTACTCCACTAGCCTGCAGTAAAATTGATATCCATTGACCGTCTAATATACCTCCAGCCACATAATCACTTGATCTTTTCTGTATGATGAATGCATCAATTTTGGGGCCTGTAATCTAACTGGCCAACAGGAAAATTGTTATACGGTGACCGTCTAATGTACCACAATCACTTGATCTTTTCTGTCCGGTGAACGCCTAATGTTTGGGGCCTATACTCCACTGCCCTTCAGTAAAATTGATATCCAATGACCGTCTAATATACCTCCAGGCACATAATCACTTGATGTTTTCTGTCTGGTGAATGCCTATTGTTTTGGGCCTGTACTACTCTGGCCTGAAGTACAATTGATATCCAATGACCGTCTAATACCTCCATCCAGGGACAGATTGGCCATAGACCTTTTTTGAAGAAATTTCCAGGTGGGCTGATGCCCAAAAGGGCTCCTCATGGCCGGCCAGTGGAAGTATTTGGGGATGTATTTTATGATAGACTGTGGTATTTGGCTCTGTTGGGTGACCTTACAGGTAAACTTCCCAAGGCGCCTCCTCATGGCCGGCCAGTGGAAGTTTTTGAGGATGTATTTTATGATGGACTGTGGTATTTGGCTCTGTTGGGTGGTATAATGTGCCACAGTATGGTATTGCTGGCCCTGCCTTCCATCAATTTGGACTCGGCTACAAAACGGGGCCACTTTTAGTATTTTTTTCTTAGGGCCACTTTAAATTATTAGTCCACCGTTGCCTCCAGCCACATAATCACTTGATCTTTTCTGTACATTGAATGCCTAATGTTTGGGGCCTGTACTCCAGTTGGCTATAGTAAAATAGTTATTCAGTGACCGCATAATGTACCCTTGAGCCACATAATCACAATTTATTTTATGTCAGGTGAATGCCTGATTTTTAGGGCCCATACTCCAGTGGCCTAAAATATTTTTTTTCTGGGCTCCAGCAGGGGATATTTTTGAGAATTTCCCTTTAAGACACATAAAAATGGGCCATGGAATTTTTGTCATTGATCCCCCTCTAGTATTTCACAAGTGTTTAACTGTCTGACCTTAGAAGCCATCACAGCCATGCCTACTAATGGCATGTCTGTGATTGGCCAGTGTAGCATGTGACCCAGCCTCCATATAAGCAGGAGTCACGTAGTGCTGCATGTCACTCTGCTGTGCTTAGTGTAGGTAGGGGATGCTGCTGGTGATTTCAGGGAGAGAATAGGACTGAATTTCTACTCTGAACTAACCTGAATCTAACTCAGCGATCTACATACATTGCGTTTTGTGGTTGCAGGGCACCATTTTTTTACCCTACCCTGAGCCCAGTGACTGAAAAAAATAAAATAACTTGTATACGTAAGTCAGTCAGGTGGGCGGCCATTTTATGCAAGCTCGGTGCACTAGCACTGAGAATTTCCCTTTAAGACACATAAGAATGGGCCATTAATAAAATATTTATTTTTTGTGGGAATTTTTGTCATTGATCCCCCTCTAGTATTTCACAGTCCATGTTGTGGGACTATTTGTGCACTTTTAGTAAGTATTTGGTGGCTGCAAATATGACCTGAACGTTTTTAGGTTTGCTTGCCATTAAAGTGAATGGGGCCCTCCGCGAACTTGTGGTTTGCGAACATTTGATCGTGTTTGCGAATCGTCCCGGACGATGTTTGTCCATCACTAGTTTGCATACCTTTAGTCAAGGGGAGTGGTCTTGCATATACTATTGCTCTTCTTTTTGCTGCAATATACAGTATATTAGTACATGCACACGGAAGCCAGACCTGGTACAGCCACATATGCAGTCCATACAGTTTTGCATGATGGAGCCCATGGAGCATCATGTTCCAGCTCATGTTGCCTCCATGAGATACCATATGCAATGTTTTATTCAGTACAATTTGTCAATTTTGGAGGGATTTTGCATCACTAGCTGTAACATTTATATTTTTATATCAACATAGCTTTGTGAGTGCTTTATTTTTCATGGGTTCATCATGCTGTGTAGATTATATCATAATTGTATTCTGCAGGTTTATACTCAAATGGTGAAACCAAATTTAAATATGCACAGTAGGTTTATTGTCTTTTGCATCATAAATAGGGTTGAGTGAACCCAAACTGTAAAGTTCGGGTTCGTACCGTACTTTAGGATTTTGGGTTCGGGTTCAGTGTTCTGCGCTTTATTGGTTCTTTTTGAAAGGCTGCAGAGCAGCCAAATCAACAAGTGTTTAACTGTCTGACCTTAGAAGCCATCACAGCCATGCCTACTAATGGCATGGCTGTGATTGGACAGTGTAGCATGTGACCCAGCCTCTATATAAGCTGGAGTCACATAGCGCTGCACGTCTCTCTGGAGGGAGGGATGCTGCTGGTGATTTCAGGGAGAGAATAGGACTGAATCTTTACAGAAAACCTAAATCTAACTCAGCGATCAACATACATTGTGTTTTGTGGGTGCAGGGCACAATTTTTTTTATCCTGCCCTGAGCCCAGTGACCGAAAAAAAAATTACTTTTATAAGTCAGTTAGGCAAGCGGCGGCGGCAGCGGGCATTTTATGAAAGCTCAGTGCACTAGCTTTTGGGACATTGCAAATCACAATTTAAGCTAGAAATACAGCCATCATTTTCTGGGTTTTTAAAAACACACTTTTTTGCCAAAAAAAAACACTATTTTCCTGATCTGCAAGTGTTAAATTCAAGTTTAATATAAACAGCTTTCATACTCTGTTACCAAAAAAAACACTTTTTTTGGCAATATACAACATCTGGATTAGTCAGTGTGCAATTTAAGCTAGAAATACAGCCTTCATTTTCTGGGTTTTTAAAAACATACTTTTTGCCCAAAAACACTATTTTCCAGATCTGCAAGTGTGAAATTCAAGTTTAGTATATACAGCTTACATATTATGTTACAAAAAAAAACACTTTTTTTGCCAATATACAACATCTGGATTAGTCAGTGTGCAATTTAAGCTAGAAATACAGCCATCATTTTCTTGATTTTTTTTTTGCCAGATACCACTATTTATCTGGCCTTGCAGCATCAGCACATGTGATAGCCACATTTGATAGCCTCCTAGTGTGGATCAGGGTGTGTGAGATACACCCTTTAAACACAGGGGTTCTATTCAGGTATTTGAAATACAGACATTTTGGGCCAACAAATTTAATTGCGGCCTAGTGTGGATCAGGGCGTGTGAGATACGGCCTGTATAATAGGGGTTCTATTCAGATATTTGAAATACAGCCATTTTGGGCAAACAAAATTAAAAGAAGGCCTAGTCTGGTTCAGGGCGTTTGAGATACACCCTTTAAATACAGGGGTTTGATTATTTTATAAATAAAACACCTTTTTTTGTGCAAAATACACAATTTTTCAGGCCTTGCAGCATCAAGACGTTTGAAATTCCAGGGTTATATACTGCTGCCATATTTAGTTATTAAACAAACACCCGTTTGGGCAAAAAAAGTTTATTTGGCAGCCTTTGCTGCATATGTCATTGTGAGATGCACCCTTTATATATTTGGGTTATATTCAGATATTTTAAATACCGCCATTTGGTGCACAAATCTTTAATTGAGGCCTATTGTGGGTCAGGCCGTGTGAAATACACCCTTTAAATACAGGGTTTTGATTCAGGTATTTGAAATACAGTCATTTTGGGCAAGCAAATCTTTAATTGAGGCCTACTCTGGTTCAGGCCGTGTGATATACACCCTTTAAATACAGGGGTTTGAATCAGGTATTTGAAATGCAGCCATTTTGGGCAAGCAAATATTTAATTGAGGCCTAGTCTGGTTCAGGCCGTGTGATATACACCCTTTAAATACACTGGTTTGATTCAGGTATTTGAAATACTGCCATTTTTGGCAAACAAATCTTTAATTGAGGCCTAGTATCGTTCAGGCCATGTGAGATACAGCCTGTACATACTGTCATTCTATTCTACTATTAGTTAAACACCCATTTAGGGCAAGATCCTAAATTCGAGAAATATGAGGGACGTGGCCCAGGTTGTCGTGCTGCTGGTGGAGTTCCTGTTGCAGGGAGAGTACGTGGTTGATCTGTGCCAGCTACACCCACAAGTGAAACCCCTTCCTCAGGTGCGAGTAGGTGACAAAACCTGCAGTGCCTTCCTCAAGGTGCGAGTAGGCGACAAAACCTGCAGCGGTATTTGGTCAGGCCTAATGCTGCTCTACGAATGGTGAGACCTGAACAAGTACAGGCGATAGTAGATTCGGTTGCTGACAGTGGATCCAGTTCCTTCACATTGTCTCCCACCCAGTCTCCTGCTGAAAGACCACAGTTGGCACCTGCAGCCGATGTCCATCAGTCTTTCACCTCACCCCCTTGCAAATCAGCCAAGCAGCCTGAGCCCCAAGTAATGCAGCAGTCTCTTCTGCTTTTTGATGACTCTGTTAGCTGGGTTTCCCAGGGCCATCCACCTAGCCATGCCCCAGAAGTGGAAGAGATTGAGTGCATTGATGCCTAACCACTTATCTTTCAAGATGAGTACATAGGAGGATCATCGAAGCACGTCTCGGATGATGACGAAACACAGGTGCCAACTGCTGGGGCTTTCGAAAGTGCGCAGACCGAAAAGGAAGGCAGGGGTGAAGACTGGGTGGAAGATGATGTGGAGGACGATGAGGTCCTCGACCCCACATGGAATCAAGGTCATGCGAGTGACCTATGTAGTTCAGAGGAAGAGGCGGTGGTCGCACAGAGCCACCAGCATAGCAGAAGAGGAAGCAGAGTGCAAAAGCGGAGCGGCCGTCCTCTAGACATTACGCCTGCTACTGTCCACCGCAGCAAGGGACCAAGCAAACCAAAGCCAGCTCCAAGGAGTTCCCTGGCGTGGCAGTTCTTCAGACAATGTGCTGACAACAAGACACTAGTGGTTTGCACGCTGTGCAATCAGAGCCTGAAGCGAGGCATAAACGTTCTCAACCTGAGCACAACCTGCATGACCAGGCATTTAAGTGCAAAGCACGAGCTGCAGTGGAGTAGACACCTAAAAAAAGACTTCCTCTTCTGCTGCAGTCTCGGCCACTTCATCCACCGCTGGAGTGACAGTGCCAACTGCCACCCAGCAAACAGAGGATCTGCCAGAAACACCAAAACCTGGGTCACGAAGCATCTCCACAATGTCCAACGGAAGCGTTCAGCTCTCCATCTCCCAAACGCTGGAGAGTAAGAGGAAGTACCCCCCCTACCCACCCGCGATCCCTAGCCCTGAATGCAAGCATTTCTAAATGACTGGCCTTTGAAATGCTGTCATTCCATCTGGTGGAGACGGATAGTTTTAAAGGCCTTATGGCGGTGGCTGTCCCACAGTATGTCGTGCCCAGACACAACTACTTTTCCAGGAGAGCCATCCCTTCCCTGCACAACCAAGTAGGGGAGAAAATTAGGTGTGCACTGCGCAACACCATCTGTGGCAAGGGGCACCTCACTACAGATACGTGAACCAGTAAGCATAGTCAGGGACGTTTATATCTCTTTAACAGCACACTGGGTAAATGCAGTGGCGGCTGGGCCTGAGTCGGATAGCAGTTTGGCGCATGTACTTCCACCACGAGGATTGCAGGGCACTTCAGTTTGACTTCTGTTGCTTTCTCCTCCTACTCTGCTTCCTCAACCTCTACCAGCTCCTCATCTGGTCAGCTTAACACCTTCACCACCAACTTCAGCACAGCCAGGGGTAAACGACAGCAGGCAGTTTTAAAACGTATCTGTTTGGGGACAAACCCCACACCGCGCAGGAGCTGTGGACGGGCCTTGAACAACAGACCGATGAGTGGTTGGTGCCAGTGAGCCTCAAGCCCAGCCTGGTGGTGTGTGATAATGAGCGAAATCTCGTAGCAGCTCTTTGACAAGCCGGTTTGACGCACATCCCTTGCCTGGCACATGTGCTGAATTTGGTGGTGCAGAGATTCCTTAAAAATTACCCCAATATGTCAGAGGTGCTGCATAAAGTGCTGGCCGTCTGTGCGCGCTTTCAGCGTTTTCACCCTGCTGCTGCTCGCCTGTCAGTGCTGCAGCGTAACTTCGGCCTTCCCGCTCACCACCTCATATGCAAAGTGCCCACAAGGTGGAACTCCATCTTGCACATGCTGGCCAGACTGTGCAAGCAGCAGCAGGTGATAGTGGAGTTTCAGTTGCAGCACGCACGGGTGAGTCGCTCGGTTGAACAGCATTACTTCACCACCAATGACTGGGCCTCCATGCGAGACCTGTGTTCCTTGTTATGCTGTTTCGAGTACTCCACCAACATGGCCAGTGCCGATAACGCCGTTCTCAGCGTTACTATCCCACTTCTATGCCTCCTTGAAAAAACGCTCCTGGTGATGATGGAAGAGAATGTGGCACAGGAGAAGGATGAGGAGGAAGAGGGATCATTTTGTAGGGTTTCCGTCCAGTCATTCCCAAGTGGCTCCGAGGGTGGGTTCCTGCAGCCACAAACGCCAGGTACACTATTGTCCAGCCAGGGCACAGTTATGGAGGATGATGAGGTGAAGGATGAGGAGATGGAGGAGGAGGAAACATGTTCACAGCAGGGTGGCACCCAGACCAGCTTATGGCCATCACTGGTGTGTGGCTGGGGGGGATACAGAGAACACAGACGATACACCTCCCACAGAGGACAGCTTTTTGTTGCCTTTGGGCAGCCTGGCACACATGAGCGATTACATGCTGCAGTGTCTCTGCAACGACCGCCGAGTTGCCCACATTCTAACTTGTGCTGATTACTGGGTGGCCACGCTACTGGATCCCCGTTACAAGGACAACATACCGTCCTTAATTCCGCCACTGGAGTGTGATCGTAAGATGCGCTAGTACCAGCGCACGTTGGTAGACGCTCTGCTGGTGGCATTCCCACCTGACAGCGGGGGCACAGTGGAAGCACAAGGCGAAGGCAGAGGATGATGAAGAGGTCGCCAACGCAGCTGGGGCACCGCCAGCACCTCACAGAGCAGGGTTAGCATGGCCGAAATGTAGAAAAGTTTTGTCAGCATGCCACAAATTGGGCATGTGGCCTGAGCTTGCCCTTTACGCCTTGGAGGTGATGGCCTGCCCTGTAGCCAGTGTATTATCTGAACGTGTGTTTAGCACGGCAGGGGGCGTCATCACAGACAAGCGCAGCCGCCTGTCCCCAACCAATGTGGACAAGCTCACGTTCATTAAAGTGAACCAGGTATGGATCCCTCAGGACTTGTCCGTACCTTGTGCAGAATAGACATGCATACCGGCACTAACAGCCATTGTTATACTGCAGCGCAATTGCTCATTCTTGTATTTTTGATATTTCACACTCTTTTAGAGTGTACCCAAATAAAAAAATAAAAAAATTAAAACCTGTGTTGGCTACCTAGTCCTCCTCCACCGCCGCTTCCACCTACACCGCTACGTCCACCGCCTCCTCAAACTCCTACTCCATATGGAACTCCACCTCATAAAATCATTTTTTTTTTATTTGTACCTATTTTATATAATTTCACTATTTTGTCAGTTACATTTTCGAGTGAAATGTACCAATTTTTGGGTGTGAAGTACCACGGCTATGCCTAGTAGACAGGTTAAAAAAAGAAAAAAAAAATGTCAGTTACTTTTTCTGGTGAAATTCACCAATTTTTGTGTGTGATTGTACACAGGTGGTACACTGCTATACTGAGTAGACAGGTAAAAAAAAAAGATTGGTCTGTTAAATTTTTGGGTGAAATTCACTAATTTTTGGGTGTAATATACCCCTATTCTACCTAGTTGACAGCTTAATAAATTTCAATAATTTTTCTTTAACATTTTCCGGTGACAATAAATTGTTTTTTTCTGTCATAGACCCCTGCTCTACCAAGTTGACAGGTTAATAATTTTCACAATTTTTTTCTGTTACATTCTTGGGTTGACATTACATAATTTTAGATGTGAATAAACCTCTGCTCTGCATAGGTGACAGGGAATACAATTTAATAAATTATTCAGTAATTAATGCGCACCACATCCTTTCATTCAATGCTTAAAGGGGTTATCCGAGTTAATAAAAAATAAAAAAAACTCTTAAAACCCATCTGGATGTACATATAATTTGGTTAAGCTAGATTTCATCATGTTAAAACCCATATTTGCACCTTTTCATGGTTCTGTCATTGCTTTGTTTACATGCTGAAGTACATGCTGAGGGGGCGTATAAAAACAAAGCCTGAGCTCTGCCTCATGAATATTTCTGGGCATGAACAACAGCCTTTCCCTCACCCTGCTCTGCACTTTGCATAAAAAAAAACAAAAAAAAAAAAAACACATACACACGATCATCTCCTAGCTCACACTGGCAGAAGATCTTTTCATGCGGATGGACGGATCCGTCTGTCAGTCTTTTTCACAGTTTTCATGGTCTGTGCATGCGCAGACCGGAAGGACGGATCCGTCTATCCACTTGCCATGCGGATGGACGGATCCCTCTGGCAGTCTTTTTCACAGTTTTCATGGTCTGCTCATGCGCAGACCGGAAGGACGGATCCATCCTTCAGTTGTTTTGCAATGCCGGATCCGGCAGGCAGTTTAATCGCCGGAGCTGCCTGCTGGATCCGCCGATCAGTATGACAACTGAGAGCATTTGTAGATGGATCCGGGTGCGGATCCGTCTAGAAATGCATTGCAAGAACGAATCCGTCTATCCGCTTGTCATGTGGATGAACGGATCCGTGTGGCAGTCTTTTTCACAGTTTTCATGGTCTGCTCATGCGCAGACCGGAAGGACGGATCCATCCTTCAGTTGTTTTGCAATGCCGGATCTGGCAGGCAGTTCCGTCGTCGGAACTGCTCGCCGGATCACTATGCTGCAAGTGTGAAAGTAGACTTAGTCCTGCAACCTCTTGCCGTGCTGCGCCGGAGCTCCGCCCCGTCCTCATTATAGTCAACGGGGACGGGGCGGCAGTCCAGCGGGACGGCCAAATAGCGGCAGGGCGGATCGGACAGGGTGAACAGCCTGTCAGATACATCCTGCCGCTAGCGTGAAAATACACTTACGCTACTGTGAAAGTACCATTATCATTATCTGTATCTAAGCAATATCTATATTATTCAAATATATATTCAATAGGGATATTGCTTAGATAAATATATATATATATATATATATATATATATATTAGTGGCAGATATGGATTATGTATAGCTGAATCAAACAATATGATGGACAATTATTTATTTATTTTTCCCAGGGGGTGTTCAATGTGGAATGTGTACTAGTGGGGGGGACAGGGGGGACAGGGCTGTAAGAACGATCCCCAGACGCAGAGGGGAACGGGTGCAAACTGGCACCTATGACATAGTGGGAATAAATGAGACATGGCTGGATGATAGCTATGACTGGGCGGTTAATGTACAAGGTTACAGTCTGTTTAGAAAGGATCGTCAAAACCGGAGAGGGGGAGGGGTCTGCCTTTATGTAAAGTCCGGTCTAAAGCCCACACTCCGCGAAGATATAAGTGAGGGACATGAACATGTGGAGTCAGTGTGGGTAGAGATACATGGAGCTAAAAACAACAATAAATTACTAATTGGAGTTTACTATAAACCACCTAATATACCAGAGTCCACAGAAAATCTATTACTAAACGAGATAGACGAGGCGGCAAATCATAATGAGGTGGTTATTATGGGGGACTTCAACTACCCAGATATAGACTGGGAAACTGAAACTTGTATATCTCATAAAGGAAACAGGTTCTTGGCAATAACCAAAGACAATTACCTCTCCCAACTGGTTCAGGACCCGACTAGAGGGACGGCCATACTGGACTTAGTATTAACCAATAGGCCGGACAGAATAACAGACGTGCAGGTTGGGGGACACCTGGGAAATAGTGACCACAAAGTAATAATCTTCCAATTATCATTCAAAAGAGCGTTTCTACAGGGAGGAACAAAAATACCAAACTTCAAAAAAGCTAAATTTAGCCAACTAAGAGAGGCCATAGGCCAAACTAACTGGAACAAAGTCCTCAAAAATAAAAATACAGCCACAAAATGGGATATCTTTAAAAACATCCTAAAATCTCATTGTGAGAGGTACATACCATATGGTAATAAAAGGTTAAGGAACAAAAAGAAACCAATGTGGATAAATAGAACTGTAACGAAAGCAATAAATGACAAAAAGAAAGCATATCATTCACTGAAACAGGAGGGGAGCATGGAAGCACTGAAAAACTATAAGGAAAAAATAGAACATGTAAAAAACAAATAAAAGCGGCCAAACTAGAGACCGAGAGATTAATTGCCAAAGAGAGTAAAACTAACCCTAAAATGTTCTTCAATTATATAAATGTTAAAAAGTATAAATCTGAAGGTGTCGGCCCTTTAAAGAGTAATGAGGGGGAAGTCGCAGAGAGCGATGAGGAGAAAGCAAAGCCGTTAAATATTTTTTTCTCCAATGTATTCACTGAGGAAAATAAATTGTCAGATGACATGCAGAATGCAAAAATAAATTCCCCATTAAAAGTGTCCTGTCTGACCCAGGAAGAAGTACATCAGCGACTTAAAAAGATTAAAATAGACAAATCGCCAGGACCGGATGACATACACCCCCGTATCCTAAAGGAATTAAGTAATGTCATAGCCAGACCCTTATTTCTGATATTTGCAGACTCTATACTGACAGGGAATGTCCCACAGGATTGGCGCATGGCATATGTGGTGCCAATATTCAAAAAGGGGCCAAAAACAGAGCCTGGAAACTATAGGCCGGTAAGTTTAACATCTGTTGTGGGTAAACTGTTTGAAGGTTTTCTGAGAGATGCTATATTAGAGCATCTCAACAGAAATAAGCAAATAACGCCATATCAGCATGGCTTCGTGAGGGATCGGTCATGTCAGACTAATTTAATCAGTTTCTATGAGGAGGTAAGTTCTAGACTTGACAGCGGCGAATCAATGGATGTCGTATATCTGGACTTCTCCAAAGCATTTGACACTGTACCACATAAAAGGTTAGTATATAAAATGAGAATGCTCGGACTGGGAGAAAACATCTGTATGTGGGTAAGTAACTGGCTCAGTGATAGAAAACAGAGGGTGGTTATTAACGGTACACACTCAGATTGGGTCACTGTCACTAGTGGGGTACCTCAGGGGTCAGTATTGGGCCCTATTCTCTTCAATATATTTATTAATGATCTTGTAGAAGGCTTGCATAGTAAAGTATCAATTTTCGCAGATGACACTAAACTGTGTAAAGTAATTTACACTGAAGAGGACAGTATACTACTACAGAGGGATCTGGATAGATTGGAGGCTTGGGCAGATAAGTGGCAGATGGGGTTTAACACTGATAAATGTAAAGTTATGCACATGGGAAGGAAAAATGCAAGTCACCCGTACATACTAAATGGTAAAACACTCGGTAACACTGACATGGAAAAGGATCTAGGAATTTTAATAAACAGCAAACTAAGCTGCAAAAACCAGTGTCAGGCAGCTGCTGCCAAGGCCAACAAGATAATGGGTTGCATCAGAAGGGGCATAGATTCCCGTGATAAGAACATAGTCCTACCACTTTACAAATCGCTAGGTCAGACCACACATGGAGTACTGTGTACAGTTCTGGGCTCCTGTAAACAAGGCAGACATAGCAGAGCTGGAGAAGGTCCAGAGGAGGGCATCTAAAGTAATAACTGGAATGGGGCAACTACAGTACCCTGAAAGATTATCAAAATTAGGGTTATTCACTTTAGAAAAAAGACGACTGAGGGGAGATCTAATTAATATGTATAAATATATCAGGGGTCAGTACAGAGATCTATCCCATCAGCTATTTATCCCCAGGACTGTGACTGTGACGAGGGGACATCCTCTGCGTCTGGAGGAAAGAAGGTTTGTACACAAACATAGAAAAGGATTCTTTACGGTAAGAGCAGTGAGAATATGGAACTCTCTGCCTGAGGAGGTGGTGATGGTGAGTACAATAAAGGAATTCAAGAGGGCCCTGGACGTATTTCTGGAGCTTAATAATATTACAGGCTATAGCTACTAGAGAGGGGTCGTTGATCCAGGGAGTTATTCTGATGGCCTGATTGGAGTCGGGAAGGAAGTTTATAGTCCCCTAAAGTGGAGAAAATTGGCTTCTACCTCACAGGGTTGTTTTTTTTTTTTTGCCTTCCTCTGGATCAACTTGCGGGATGACAGGCCGAACTGGACGGACAAATGTCTTTTTTTGGCCTTATGTACTATGTTACTATGTTACTATGTTACCTTTAGCCTGTGTCAGCGCAGGAGCGATAAACATACCCTGCTGCCGGAGAAGAGGTCGCCTCGGCTCTGGTACGTACCGCGCATGTGCGATCGCATACCATCGCCGAGGCAGTGTTAGAAGTGCTGGAGAGGGGAGGGCACCAGAGGCTCTGATGTCTCGTTAATAGAGCCTGGCCACTCCCTCAAGCAGGGAGAAGCCTGTAAACGAGACATCAGCACCAGAGCCAGCTTGATGACGTCGGGGGTCACATGACCCAGAATTGAACTGGCCAAACAGTGAAATATAGCTTATGGAAGTGATTTGAAGAAACTTTCAATGGACTATAATAAGAGTAATTAGAATGAATTTATCTAAGTCGGATAACCCCTTTAAACTTTAAAAAGTTGTCAAACTTTTATGCTTTAATAATTTCTCCCATAATTCAACTTCAATTTTAAATTTGAAAAAAATGAATCCTCCCTTGGATGTGGTCTCTCTTTCTCACGCTCCCTCTCTGGCCTGGAACCCTGATTCCCCGCCACTCATGATCACCATGGTAGGCGCATAAAAGAATATCGAAAGTTGATAGAGCAGATATCAAATTGGATCGTGAACATCACGGGGACGTGCGACATGGTGGGGAAGTAAGTTTACAAATGCTTGCACAAACTGACTGACAGGGGTCAGCCCCTGCAACTTCTGGGTCTCCAAATTGGGCACATGGCCTGAGCTTGCCCTTTACCCCTTGGAGGTGCTGGCCTGCTCTGCAGCCAGTGTATTGTCTGAACCTGTGTTTAGCACGACTGGAGGGGGTTATCACAGGTTATATTTCCAATTTGGGTGTATCCCAATTTAAAAAATAAAATTTAAATTAAAAACCAGTGTAGGCTACCTCCTCCTCTGCCGCTTCCACCTACACTGCCACATTCACCGCCTCCTCAACCTCATACTCCATATGGATCTCGTCTCCCTAAATCAAGATTTATATTTTTTTTAGTTTTACGTACAGTACAGACCAAAAGTTTGGGCACACCTTCTCATTCAAAGAGTTTTCTTTATTTTCATGACTATGAAAATCGTTAATTTCTAACGATAATTTGTTTTCCCTTAGTCCTAACAGCAGCACAGATGGGGTTAACTGCCCCCCCGTGGACTGGTAGGACCGGCGGAATGTTTAATGAGCCCAAAGAATAAACCAATAAAAGAACTCCAGCTCCCTTAAAGGGAGGGGTTCATCCCCCAGCCCACCGTGTATATCACAAGAAAAAAATGCTTTAGGGCGGGAAATTTGTGTGCTGCTGTTAGGACTAAGGGAAAACAAATTATCGTTAGAAATTAACGATTCCCTTACGTCCTACCAGCAGCACAGATGGGGAGATAGCAAGAAGAATCCCCTAGGGAGGGTCCTCATGCTCGGCAGAAGCAAGAACTGTCTGCCCAAAGGCCGAAAACTCTGATACCCTAGCATCAATCCTATAATGGGAGATGAAGGTTGATTCAGAGCTCCAGGAAGCTGCCTTACAGATCAACTCTAGGGGGAGAAGACTTCTCTCCGCAACAGAGGTAGCTACGGCCCTTGTAGAATGGGCCCTCACAAACTCCGGAGGATCTAAGGATTGAGAGGTGAAAGCTTCCCTGATAGCTTCCTTGACCCAGCGACTAATAGTCGTTTTAGACGCCTTACGGCCTTTAGACTTACCGGCAAACAGGATAAAGAGATTTTCATCCAACCTGAATTCTTTGGATCTATCCACATAGATCTGAAGGCATCTAGATATATCCAGTGGATGTCGCACTGGGACATCAGAGGAGGAGGCAGAGAGTAATACAGGTAGAGAGACTACCTGATTAATATTCTGAAAGGTTGAAACCTTAGGTCTAAAGTAAGGTAGAAATTTTAAAAGGACCCTATCCTGTAAAAACATGGTATATGGGTATAACGCGGAGAAAGCTTGTAGCTCCGAAATTCTTTTGGCCGAAGTTATGGCCAGAAGAAAGACCATCTTAAGTGTTAAAAATTTAAAACTTGCCTCCTCCAAGGGTTCAAAGGGGGGGGATGCTAGCCCCCTGAGAACAACTGACAAATCCCATTGAGGGACGGGTTTCAGTATTGTAGGCTTCAATCTTTCCGCTCCTTTAAGGAAGCGCTTGATGAGAGGGTCCCGAGAATATGGTCTGTTAAGACAGGCCGAGATGGCAAACACTTGGACCTTTAGGGTAGATGGGGCGAGACCTCTGTCCATCCCATCCTGAAGGAACTGTAAGATCGCTGCGAGGGGCGGATCTGCAAACGCCACCTGGTTGGAGCTACACCAAGAGGTGAAGATCCTCATGATCCGGGAGTAGGCCTTTTTAGTAGACTCTGCTCTGGAATGCGATAAAGTTCTCAGGACCGACTCAGAGAGCCCATCCACTCTGGGAAGGGACTGATCAACCTCCAGGCTGTCAGGTTGAGTCTGTGCAGATCTGGGCAGAGATGCGTGTCCCATGACACCAGGGTCTGCTCCGGGGGGAGTCTCCAATATTGTCCCCGACTCATCTGAATGAGCTGGGAAAACCAGGATCTCTTGGGCCAAAATGGTATGATGGCTATTACCGAGGCCTGATCCTGACGGATTTTCATCAATACCCTCGGAATCATGGAAAGGGGAGGGAAGATGTACGCCAGCCTGAACCTCCACGGTGTTGTCAGAGCGCCTATCGCCAGGGGGTTGTCCTCCCTGTCTAGGGAACAGAACCTCTGTACCTTGGCGTTGAACTTGGTTGCCATGAGATACTCCTATGGCATCCCCCATCTGAGGACTAACTATTTGAAGATCTCCGGATGTAGTGACCATTCCATGGTCGATAGGCCGCAATTTAGGCGGTGCGTGATGACGTTGAAGGAGCCTCAGATGTGAGTGGCGGATAGATAGGATAAGTTCAGCTCTGGCCACCGCAGAATTACCCCGATCACAGACGGAAGGGGTAAGAATCTTGTGCCTCCCTGCTTGTCTATATAAAGCACGACAGTCCTGTTGTCTGACGGGACTTTCACTGCTTTGCCCCGAATCTGAGGGGCGAAGTGAAGGAGGGCTAGCCGGATAGCACACATCTCGTGGAGATTTGAAGAAAGATGCCACTCCTGAGGAGACCAGGATCCCCGAACTGGGGACCCGTCTATATGAGCGTCCCAGCCTACTAGGGACGCGTCCATGGTCAATATGAGCCAAGCTGGTTGGGTCATAGACTTCCCCTGTGGTAGATAAAACCACCCTGTGGGGGAAAGTTGGGACTGGTTGAATAGGGGGCACAGGGAATCTAGCCCCAGGGGGCTGCCGTTCCGTTTGTTTAAGACCTCCGACTAAAGGGGCCGGAGGTGCTATAAAGCTCAAGGGACTGCATCCACAGCCGCTGACACGAGCCCCACCATCTTCATGAGGGTCCATATGGAGACTTGTTGTGGTACATAAGGGAACCTTGCTAGGTCCTGTATCCGCATTCTTCTTTCTGGTGTCAACTGGAGGGACATCTCCAGAGAGTCGACTAAGAATCCTAGATGACGGATAGAAGTCGAAGGGCTCACGTTCGACTTCAGCCAGTTGACAATCCAACCTAGGTGGAGCAGAAGAAAAATTGCGACATGAAGAAGATGGGAAAGTAGAGGCCAGATGTCCAGGTAAGGGACAATGGTCAGATCTTGGAGTCTCAATGCTGCCACTACCGATACTATGACCTTGGTGAAGGTCAGGGGGGCAGACGAGATTCCGAAGGGAGGGGCGGCAAACTGGAGATGTCTGCCTACTCCTAGTATCTGGACCGTGATCCTGAAAAATTTCCCAGATGATGGGTGGATCGGGATATGGAGATAAGTGTCCTTGAGGTCCAGAATGGCCATCACCTCCCCAGAGCTGAGGAGGTGGCTGACTGACCTTATAGTTTCCGTGTGGAATCTGGTCCTCCTTAAAAAGGGATTGAGAAGTATTCAATCTATGATCGTCCGAAGATCCGGGAGTAGGCCTCCCGTCTTCTTGGGAACCAGGTATACTGGAGAATAAATCCCTAGACCCTTCTCCCCTGCCGGTACCTCCTCCAGGGTTCCCTTGGAAAGGTAGTCTTGAACATAGACCTCCAAGATTCTTTGCCTGGCCGGCAAAAAACTGCGAGTAGCAATGAGTCTTCCTGGGGGGAGAAAAACAAGGTCTATTAGATTGCCTATGGCAACGATATTTTGGACCCAAGGATGCGGGATTTCTTGGGCCCATAAGAGTCTGGATAAAAGACGCCCCCTTAGAGGGAGGTGGAGAAGGGGTACGGGAAAAACCAGAAGTGTAACGACAGGGATAGCAGGGCTTATCCAAGAGCCTCAGAGAGGCCCATAGTCAGGAGGTTTGTTTTGCCTCCCTGGTGGGTTTACGGGAGTGTCTAGAAAATTTTCTAGGCGGCCCCCCCCAATCTCTGCGTCCAACCTGCTGTCCTGGCCGGCCCCCGCGGGCTTGTCTACCCCTGCCTCGAAAGGATTGTTGGGGGAGACTCTTCCCCTTTTTATCTGAAAGACCCTCCATAATGGTGTCTAATTCAGATCCGAATAGACGGCCAGGTTCAAAGGGGAGCCCACAGAGGTTATACTTGGACGCATTATCTGCGTTCCAAGGTTTCAGCCACAGAGGTCTCCTAGCGGCAGATACTAAAGCCATTGTTTTGGCTGCCAACTTTAACTGAAGTTGGGCTGTGTCACATAGGAAGTCCATGGCCAAATTGACGGACTTGAAGGCAGCGAGGATATCATCGCGAGAGACACTCTGGTCGACATCCGTCTGGATCTGATTCAACCTGGCTCTGAGGAAGGACGAGACCTCTGTGGCAGCAATGGAAGTCGAGGCGGAAGCGGCGGCAGCCGAGTAACCTCGTCTAAGGGTGCACTCTGTCCTTCTATCTAGAGGGTCCTGCAGGCTAGACCCATCGTCTGCAGGAACCAGAGTGCGCCTGGACAACTTGGCAATTGCCATGTCCACCTTAGGAATGGAACCCCACGATTCCACTAAGGGTTTAGCCATTGGGAACATTTGTTTGAATTTCCTGGTAAGGACTGGGCCTTTTTCCGGCTTTTTCCACTCTGTGCGCATCACAGAGAGAAGGGTCTCATCTGCCCTAAAGACCCGCTGGGTCCGGTAGGCGGGATCGGAAGACTCCCCTACGTCAACATCATGGTCCCCTGACCTGATGGACCTCAGAAGCTTCTGAGTCTTTTCCGGTGGAAAAAAGCCAGAAGTCGATTCTTCTTCCTCAGAAGAAGATGACCCCACAGAAAGGGGTAAAGGCCTATAGGGGCCCCCGCTCACCTCCATAGGAGCTTGGGAGGGAACAGGTAGCCTCTCATTAAGGAGACGTACGACCCCTTGAATGGAATCGTCAACATACGTCTTGGCCCACTGGTACATGTCCTGCATCGAAGGCTCAGTAGCAGTGGTGGAACGACAACTGTCACACCTGGAGAAAGGCCATAGCTGAAAATAGAAAGGGAAAACAATTAAAACATTAAAACATCCTAAAAGAAATAAGGGAAAAACCCTCCATGATTTTTAGGAGCACGAACCAGAGGAGTCAGTAATAAGCTCTGAAAGGCAAAAAAATCCCGTCTGGATAGAGAAATATCACAGAAATGCAGGAGACTCTGGAGCTTGCTTGTAAGAGCAGCGCAGCCAGAGACCGACTGAATGGAAGCAGGGAGCTTAAATAGAGTAGCTCCGCCCAGGGGAGTGGTCTTTGTTAAAATAATCCTCCCCCTAACGATACTGCCATTCATCAGCTGTTGCCTTCCCTAAAGAGAAGGTTAATGAATAAGTGGTGATCCCCACCACACCTCCATCCCCCCTAGAGAAAGAAAAAAACCGGCCGGTACTCTTTATCCTGAATTTCTGCAGTCAGGACCGAACGGCCGGCCGAGGGACCGGAAGTGACGCCGCGGCTAGGCCCGCGTCACTTCCGGTCATGGCGGCGCCCATACCAGCCATGCAGCGGAGCGCTGCCGACTCACAGGGGGAGAGACCGAGGCAAGTAGACTAATCCACTTGCAGAAAATGAGGCGCAAATATAAGCGCACTAACAAAAGGAAAAAAAGGGGGACACTCATGGCTCTAAGAGTAAAAAAAAACGTCCCCAATTCTCAACAAGGAGAGAGTAAAACTCGCCAGTCCACCTGTCCAAAGGACAGAAAAAAACACGGTGGGCTGGGGGATGAACCCCTCCCTTTAAGGGAGCTGGAGTTCTTTTATTGGTTTATTCTTTGGGCTCATTAAACATTCCGCCGGTCCTACCAGTCCACGGGGGGGCAGTTAACCCCATCTGTGCTGCTGGTAGGACGTAAGGGAATTGTAGATTCACACTGAAGGCATCCAAACTATGATTTAACACATGTGGAATTATATACATAATAGAAAAGTTTGAAACAACTGAAATACACTATATTGCCATAATATTTGTATTATGGCAAGAAAAAAGCAGCTAAGTAAAGAAAAACGAGTGGCCATCATTACTTTAAGAAATGAAGGTCAGTCAGTCCGAAAAATTGTGAAAACTTTGAAAGTGTCCCCAAGTGCAGTCACAAAAACCATCAAATGCTACAAAGAAACTGGCTCACATGCAGACCGCCCCAGGAAAGGAAGACCAAGAGTCACCTCTGCTGCGGAGGATAAGTTGATCCGAGTCACCAGCCTCAGAAATCGCAGGTTAACAGCAGCTCAGATTAGAGACCAGGTCAATGCCACACAGAGTTCTAGCAGCAGACACATCTCTAGAACAACTGTTAAGAGGAGACTGTGTGAACCAGACCTTCATGGTAGAATATCTGCTAGGAAACCACTGCTAAGGACAGGCAACAAGCAGAAGAGACTTGTTTCGGCTAAAGAACACAAGGAATGGACATTAGACCAGTGGAAATCTGTGCTTTGGTCTGATGAGTCCAAATTTGAGATCTTTGGTTTCAACCACCGTGTCTTTGTGCGGCGCAGAAAAGGTGAACAGATGGACTCTACATGCCTGGTTCCCACCGTGAAGCATGGAGGAGGAGGTGTGATGATGTGGGGGTGCTTTGCTGGTGACACTGTTGGGGATTTATTCAAAATTGAAGGCATACTGAACCAGCATGTTCCATGCAATCCTGTGTACTGAACCAGCAATTCCATCAGTGTCTTTTAAAGTTTTATTTTATTTTTTAATCTATTATAATTGAATGAGTAAGGAAAAAAGGATATTTTTTTATATAAATGTGTATTATTATTATTATTTTTTTAATTATTGGTCAGTGGTCCAATCACTGGTACAATACACTGCAATAGTTATCTATTGTAGTTTACTGTAACTTTCCTTTTAACACTAAGCCTACCAGACCCATCCTCTGGCAGGGAATTGAACCCTCTGTAAATATAAAATTCATCTGTAGGGCCCCAAATGGAAGAGAGGGGGTCCTGCTCCATCCTTAACCCCCTTCGAAGCAGCAGTAGCTATGTACTGTGGCATCTAAGGGGTTATAACATCTATTTAAAACCCCTTGAGAGAGGGTGCACATGCGCAAGCCTCACTGGGAGGACGTGCTTCTGTGTGCTCTGCTCCGCACGCTGCAGATATCCCGACATTAACGCCGTCCTCACAGCTCCACTAGCACCTATTACCCATGCTTGGGTCCCAGAGTATGACCTGCACCAAGAACAAAGCAAAACTTGCGGGTACACCGACTCCTTCACAGATGCTGCTGGAGATATTACGACTCAGTGGCATCTCCTGCTAGCCCTGCCTCCTCCACAGAGAGTGGTCATCCGTCACCCATCGGAGGCTGCAGCCCCCTGAAAAACTATATACAACAATATAGTCAAACTGTTCTGTTCTGAACTTTGAAGCGGGCCAGCTAAAATGGATAGGGTCCACAGGGTGCTGGGTAAACCCTGCTCCCCGTATCTACCGAGAGACGTTGTATTTAAATTCCATTACCCAAAGGTGAAAGACCAAATCCTATCGGCAGCCCGGAACTTGTCCAACTTACCTGGTCTTCCATCATCAGTCTATCTTTATGCTGACCTGGCACCCTTAACGCTCCATAGATGCAGGGAGATGAATCCAGTGACACAGACCCTGCAAAAGGCACAAATGCACTACAGGTGAGGATTCCCTTTTGCCCTCGCCTTTCAACAGAACTCTCGCACCCATATGGTGCACTCTCTGTCAGAGGGATGCAAAGTACTTTGTGCAGGAATCCTACTGGAGCACCCAACTCCATCTACAGCACCATCTAAACATCAACGCCCTGGACCAAAGTACCAGTTACCACCTCTTAGGCATCCTGGTCTTCTGTTTCCTGGGCGGTGACCCTTGAAGATCATCGCACACTCCACCAAGCCTACAAGGTTGAAGAGCGGTCTAAGCCTACATGGCCTAACGCAAGTCTCTACCTTTTCCTTCTACCTCATGGGACTTCTTTCTTTTCCTCTTTCTAACTTATTCCTATACAGGGATTCGGCGTGATGGACTTTCATGTTGCTCTCTACTCTGAGGCCATCTGGGGGGTTTGGGTGGCTGGTGATTCTCCCAGCCTTCCTCCATTTGGCAGACTTTCTTGCTGGCCTAGATATGCATAGCTACTTACCTAATTGTTTAGTATTTATGCTCACTATGTTAACGTTTTATTGTTCTACTGTAAATCAGGGGTACATTCTGTATGCTCCTTTAAATAATTGCAGGTCACGGATGGGGGTTGGCTACAGGTGGGCTCTTGTGGGATATGTCGGCAGGCGCCCCTCCACATCTAAGCTTCTCTATATATTAATATACTATGTGTAAAATCCTCACTCATAATGTAAGGGGATTTAACTCCCCACAGAAACGTAAAATGGCTTTTTCCACTAACCTAAAACATGCTCCCGACGTCCTCTGCCTGCATGAGTCGCACTTCACTCACACCTCTCACCCAAAATATATACACCCTCAATACACTATATTCTTCTCTTCCACATATTGTTCTAAAAGTAGGGGAGTGATCACTTTGCTTAAAAACTCATTCCCATTTGCTGTATCTCAAACTATTATTGACCCCGAATGTTGATATGTGATTTTGGTGGGAACTTATACGGAGGATATTTTATGTATAGTTAATGTATATGCCCCAACCGAATACCTCATTAGTGATGTCCCGAACTATTCGCCGGCAAATAGTTCCCGGCGAACATAGCTTGTTCGCGTTCCCCGCTGCGAGCGAACATATGCAATGTTCAGTCCACCCCCTATACATCATCATTGAGTAAACTCTGACCCTCTACCTCACAGTCAGCAGACACATTCCAGCCAATCAGCAGCAGACCCTCCCTCCCAGACCCTTCCACCTCCAGGACAGCATCCATTTTAGATTCATTCGGAATCTGCATTCACAGAGAGAGAAGGGAGAGTACTGCTGCTGCTGATTCAATAGGGAAAGCGTTAGCTAGGGCATTGTTCTGTGTCCACAGACTCATCTGCTGTAAGGACAGCATCCAGACAGCCCCCCAAAAAGCCCTTTTCAGGGTTGGTACATCAGTCTGCTTTTTTCTTCTTCATATATATATATATATATATATATATATATATATTGCAGTTGCCTGGCTGCCCTTGTGTGAGAGGCTGCAGGCTCAGTCATAGACAGCACTGTGTGCACAGTGCACACCATTCATACAGGGTGTGACAGAAAATACCTTGCAGATAAAAAAAATTATATTTAATATTTTTCTGTGATCTAATCACATTTGCAAGCCCGTGTGTGTCAGGCGCCCACACATACTGTATTGTGGCCACTGGCTAGTGGCTGGCTAGGCCTGTACTCATACCGTTACAGGGTGTCATTCACTCAAATACCTTGCAGAAAAAAATATTTATTTTTTTAAATTTAACTGTGATCTAATCACATTTGCAAGCCCGCGTGTGTCAGGCCCCCACACATACTGTATTGTGTCCAATGGCTAGTGGCTAGGCCTGCACTCATACCGTTACAGGGTGTCATTCACCCACATACCTTTCAGAAAAAAAATAAAAAATCTATTTTAAATTTAACTGTGATCTAATCATATTTGAAAGCCCGTGTGTGTCAGGCCCCCACACATACTGTATTGTGTCCATTGGCTAGTGGCTGGTTAGGCCTGCACTCATACCGTTACAGGGTGTCATTCACCCAAATACCTTTCAGAAATTTATTTTTTATATATTTTAAATTTAACTGTGATCTTTCTTTCTTTTTCTTTTTAAAATCTTTTTGGTGATTTTGTGTCAAAGAAGATGGTATACAAACAGTGGTGCAGTAAAGCAAGTTTGTACAGTAGTATACAAGCGAGTCTTTACAAAATAATGAAAATCGATTATGACAGGAGTACATTACTGGTTCGTTATAGAGTGAAGCAAGTCAAGAGATGTTGAGATGATACTCAAAAGAGAGAGATCATTTAAAACATTTAAAACATTTAATGCACAGCCCTTGCGACCTGTTAACTGATACCTCCATGTTAGTGAGGGCGAAAACTGAGTTAAACGGTCATCTTGAGGCCAGTGCTTGCTTGAGACGCAATCTTATGTAGGTCTCCTATGTATCAGTAATGATTTCGTGGCATCTGTCGCCCACACCACTATAAAAGCACCATCCATCAGGCCGAAGCGAGAAACTGAGAGTTAGCACCCTGTATTTGATACTAATGATCACCAAGTGAGAAGGAACGTAAGAGAAAACTTAACATATAACCAAGGTAGGTGGGGGACAAAAGGGGGGGAGGGCGGAGGGCGGAGGAAAGGGAGGGTGGGGATAAAGAGGTGAAGGTGGGGCTGACACGTACTAACCACCAGTACATAGGTGAGAATCTGATCTTTATGACTAAGGCAAGTGAAAGTAGCCTTCTGAGAGCGAGCCGAAGTAACCAGGTATCCTACTGCATTGCTGCGTTTGAGGTTTGTGACAGGCATCACTAGAAAGTTAAGGTTATAGACCGGGGGGAGTTCATACAGTGGCCACCCATGGGCTAGGATCTGGGGGGGAGTGTCCAACTCTGTAATCTGGTGAGTGGTGATGTGCTCTTTCTTTTCCCTCCAAGGAGACCAAATCTCAAGGTACTTATGATAAGAGCGTTATTCCCAATGGGATAACTCTTCTAATCTGGCTAAAGCTTCTACCTTTCCTCTCCACTGAGAGATTGACGGTGGTGAAATGGATTTCCAATTAGTAGCAATTAACAGTCTGGCAGCTGCCAGAAGGATATTCAAAAGTGATTTTTTTAAGGTTAGCTAAAGGGTGCGAAAGTAAGGACAAAAGAGCTGTCTTTGGGCATGTAGGGAGTAGATCTTTTTTTAAACCCAGGATGTCTCTAATTAATATAAAAATTTTCTCCCAATACGTCTGAATTTGAGGGCATGACCACCAAATGTGTAGAAAGGAGCCTTTCCCTACAAGGCATCTCCAACATCTGTCAGAAGAGTTACTGTACATCAAGTTCAATCTCACTGGGGTTAAATACCACCTGGTGAGTATTTTGTATGCATTCTCTTGTATTGACACACATCTGGAAGACAATCTAGATGCGCTCAATATGGTTTGCGTTTCTTCTTCTGTGAATTTTAAGTTCAGATCCCTTTCCCATTCCTTTAAGAAATATAAGGAGGGGGGGGGGGGTTCTAGTTGTAGTAGATTCTTAGAGACAGTGGAAATAATCCTTGTAGGGTATAAGGTTTGTGTGACTAGTTTTTCAAACCAGGATAGAGTTGTACTTACTTTAATTTTCTTAAGAATGGGGCTTACAATATTCTTCAGACAAGAGTATTGCACCTGACTCAGATTAAGTAATTGGAACTTCGTTATTATATTTTTAGCACTTAGAAGGGTACCCTCACTGTCTAGGAGTTCCTCTAATGAAAGTTCGGAATTACATAATTGTGAAGGGAAAATTTTAAAACTCTCTGTGTTAAGGCCTAGGCAGTCTTTGATGTTCATGAGGGGGGAAGGGAAAGACATACAGTTATTTCTTATTTCTGGGATGTTCCATATTGACAGAGTAGTTAGAGTGAGTGGGTTATTTTTATTCGGGGATATGGCTTTTCCTGTCTCAGACAGTAATAGGGGTCTGATCTGGCATCCGATCAACCTCTCTTCCAGGGGAATCCAAAGTTTATGTTTAGGTTGCCTCAACAGGTCAATGATTCTATCGATGTGTACCGCTCTGTGGTATCTTGTGAAGGAGGGGAAGCAGATTCCTCCTTTTACAAAAGGAAGCAGCAGAATCTTGTTAGAGATTCTAGGTTTTTTATCGCCCCAAACGTAGGAGGAACAGATCTTCCTGAAAGAATTGAAGAAGCTACTAGGCAGTTTTATAGGTAGGACTTGTAGTAAGTAGGTGATCTTAGGCACTATAATGGAGTTAAAAATATTGCGCCTACCTAACCAGGAGATGAAGGAGGGAGACCATGATTTTACAATAGCTGGTATAGATTTTAGTAGAGGGAGGAGGTTAGTCTCATAAAGTTTAGTTAAGTCAGATGTAATGTTTATACCTAGGAATTTTATATATGACTGTGTCCATTCAAATGGGGAGTTTTCTTTGAGCTTTTTAAGAAGGCTGGGTGGGAGATTTATGTTCATTGCCACCGATTTTGGCAAATTAATTTTAAAGTTAGAAATGAAACCAAATTCGATGAACACTTTAATGATGGCAGGAAAAGCCTGTAGAGGATTGGAGACCATCAGCAAAAGATCATCCGCATATGCCGCTTGTTTGATCTCCAAGCCTCCACAGCCCAACCCTTTAATTTCTTTAGACTGTCTGATAAACTGTAAAAGTGGTTCTATTGTAAGGATAAAGAGTATTGGTGAAAGAGGGCATCCCTGTCTTGTCCCGTTATTAATCTGGAACGGGTGGGAGAGGATGTCGTTTACGTTAATATTTGCACTAGATGAGCCATACTTAGAAAAGATGGCCATAATGAAGCATTCGGGAAATCCAAATTTAACCAAGGTGTTTTTGATTAATGCCCAAGCCACCCGGTCAAACGCTTTTTCAGCATCAGTTCCCAAAACCACCAAGGGGGACCCGGCCTTTTTTGCCAAGGCTATAGTGTTGATGACTTTATAAGTGTTATCCTTACTTTCTCAGATAGGCACAAAACCAGTTTGGTCAGGGTGCACCAGATCTTTCAGTAAAGGTTTTATTCTATTAGCCAAAATTATTGCGTAAATCTTTACGTCCAGGTTCAGCAAAGAAATGGGTATATAGCTTGAACACAGACTGGGGTCCTTCTGTGGCTTTGGGATCAGGGTGACATGGGCATTAACCGTTTGCGGTAAAAACGCCTTACATAAGAGGTCAGCATTATATGAATTAAGTAGGTGGGGTATTAGTGTTTCTTTAAAAGAAATGTAATATAGCAAGGGAAAACCATCCGGTCCTGGGGCTTTGCCCTTCGCCATTTGTTTTAGCGTGACATAAAGTTCAGAGGGCGTAATTGGAGTGCATAGCTCAGAGGCTTGTATGGGGGACAGAGATGGGAGTGAAAGACTACTTAAAAATGCTGTGGTTCTTTCTGCTTTCTCTACACGAGTAATCTCAGAATCAGATTTATCTATATTATATAGCGCTGAGTAGAAGTCATGGAAGGCGTTTGCAATATCTATGTCATCTTTCACTAAATCTTTCTTATCGTTCAGAATAGCCGAGATCCTAGACTTCCGCTTACGCTGTCTTATCAGAGCCAGCATAAATTTGGTAGGTTTGTTGCCGTGGGCAAAAAACCTCTGCTTAAGGGCGAGGTATAGCTTAGCTGACTGTTTATTTAGAAGTCCTTTAACCACTTGGCGCCACGCTAACGCCGAAAGGCGTCATCTCCGCGGCGCTCCCAGGCTACGCTAACGCCGATTGGCGTCATCTCGTGTGAGCCGAGATTTCCTGTGAACGCGCGCACACAGAACGGAAGGTAAGCGAGTGGATCTCCAGCCTGCCAGCGGCGATCGCTCGCTGGCAGGCTGGAGATCCGAATTTTTTAACCCCTAACAGGTATATTAGACGCTGTTTTCATAACAGCGTCTAATATACCTCCTACCTGGTCCTCTGGTGGTCCCTTTTGTTAGGATCGACCACCAGAGGACTCAGGTAGGTCAGTACAGTCGCACCAAACACCACACTACGGTACACTACACCCCCCCGTCACTTATTAACCCCTTATAAACCCCTGATCACCCATGATCACCCCATATAAACTCCCTGATCACCCCCCTGTCATTGATCACCGCCCTGTCATTGATCACCCCCCTGTCAGGCTCCGTTCAGACGTCCGTATGATTTTTACGGATCCACGGATACATGGATCGGATCCGTTTTGTGGATCCGATCCATGTATCCATGGATCCGTAAAAAATCAGGCGGATGTCTGAATGGAGCCTTACAGGGGGGGTGATCAGTGACAGGGGGGTGATCACCCTGATTACCCTGATCACCCCCTGTCATTGATAACCCCCCTGTAAGGCTCCATTCAGACATCCGCATGCGTTTTGTGGATCCGATCCATGTATCCATGGATCCGTAAAAAATCATACGGACGTCTGAATGGAGCCTTACAGGGGGGTGATCAATGACAGGCGGGTGATCACCCATATACACTCCCTGATCACCCCCTGTCATTGATCACCCCCCTGTCATTGATCACTATCCTGTAAGGCTCCATTCAGACGTCCGCATGATTTTTACGGATCCATGGATACATGGATCGGATCCGCAAAACACATGCGGACGTCTGAATGGAGCCTTACAGGGGGTGATCAATGACAGGCGGGTGATCACCCATATACACTCCCTGATCACCCCCCTGTCATTGATAACCCCCCTGTAAGGCTCCATTCAGACGTCAGCATGCGTTTTGTGGATCCGATCCATGTATCCATGGATCCGTAAAAAATCATGCGGATGTCTGAATGGAGCCTTACAGGGGGGGTGATCAGTGACAGGGGGGTGATTACCCTGATCACCCCCTGTCATTGATAACCCCCCTGTAAGGCTCCATTCAGACGTCCGCATGCGTTTTGTGGATCCGATCCATGTATCCATGGATCCGTAAAAAATCATGCGGATGTCTGAATGGAGCCTTACAGGGGGGGTGATCAGTGACAGGGGGGTGATCACCCTGATTACCCTGATCACCCCTGTCATTGATAACCCCCCCTGTAAGGCTCCATTCAGACGTCCGCATGCGTTTTGTGGATCCGATCCATGTATCCATGGATCCGTAAAAAATCATGCGGATGTCTGAATGGAGCCTTACAGGGGGGGTGATCAGTGACAGGGGGGTGATTACCCTGATCACCCCCTGTCATTGATAACCCCCCTGTAAGGCTCCATTCAGACGTCCGCATGCGTTTTGTGGATCCGATCCATGGATCCGTAAAAAATCATGCGGATGTCGGAATGGAGCCTTACAGGGGGGGTGATCAGTGACAGGGGGGTGATCACCCTGATTACCCTGATCAACCCCTGTCATTGATAACCCCCCTGTAAGGCTCCATTCAGACGTCCGCATGCGTTTTGTGGATCCGATACATGTATCCATGGATCCGTAAAAAATCATGCGGATGTCTGAATGGAGCCTTACAGGGGGGGTGATCAGTGACAGGGGGGTGATTACCCTGATCACCCCCTGTCATTGATAACCCCCCTGTAAGGCTCCATTCAGACGTCCGCATGCGTTTTGTGGATCCGATACATGTATCCATGGATCCGTAAAAAATCATGCGGATGTCTGAATGGAGCCTTACAGGGGGGGTGATCAGTGACAGGGGGGTGATCACCCTGATTACCCTGATCACCCCCTGTCATTGATAACCCCCCTGTAAGGCTCCATTCAGACGTCCGCATGCGTTCTGTGGATCCGATCCATGTATCCATGGATCCGTAAAAAATCATGCGGATATCTGAATGGAGCCTTACAGGGGGGGTGATCAATGACAGGGGGTATCAGGGAGTCTATATGGGTGATCACCCCCCTGTCATTGATCACCCCCCTGTCATTGATCACCCCCCCCTGGTAAGGCTCCATTCAGACATTTTTTTTGTCACAAGTTAGCGGAAATTTTTTGTTTGTTTTTGTTTTGGTTTTGTTGTTGTTTTTGCCATGCCCCTCACGGAATACCTTGGGGTGTCTTCTTTCCAAAATGGGGTCACTTGTGGCGTAGTTATACTGCCCTGGCAATTTAGGGGCCCAAATGTGTGAGAAGTATTTTGCAATCAAAATCTGTAAAAAATGCCCTGCAAAATCCGAAAGGTGCACTTTGGAATATGTGCCCCTTTGCCCACCTTGGCAGCAAAAAAGTGTGACACATCTGGTATCGCCGTACTCAGGAGAAGTTGGGGAATGTGTTTTGGGGTGTCATTTTACATATACCCATGCTGGGTGAGAAAAATATCTTGGTCAAATGCCAACTTTGTATAAAAAAATTGGAAAAGTTGTCTTTTGCCAAGATATTTCTCTCACCCAGCATGGGTATATGTAAAATGACACCCCAAAACACATTCCCCAACTTCTCCTGAGTACGGCGATACCAGATGTGTGACACTTTTTTGATGCCAAGGTGGGCAAAGGGGCACATATTCCAAAGTGCACCTTTCAAATTTCACCGGTCATTTTTTTACAGATTTTGATTGCAAAGTACTTCTCACACATTTGGGCCCCTAAATTGCCAGGGCAGTATAACTACCCCACAAGTGACCCCATTTTGGAAGGAAGACACCCCAAGGTATTCCGTGAGGGGCATGGCGAGTTTCTAGAATTTTTTATTTTTTGTCGCAAGTTAGTGGAATATGAGACTTTGTAAGGAAAAAAGAGAAAAAAAAAATCATCATTTTCCGCTAACTTGTGACAAAAAATAAAAAATTCTAGGAACTCGCCATGCCCCTCACGGAATACCTTGGGGTGTCTTCTTTCCAAAATGGGGTCACTTGTGGCGTAGTTATACTGCCCTGGCAATTTAGGGGCCCAAATGTGTGAGAAGTACCTTGCAATCAAAATGTGTAAAAAATGGCCTGCAAAATCTGAAAGGTGCACTTTGGAATATGTGCCCCTTTGCCCACCTTGGCTGCAAAAAAGTGTGACACATCTGGTATCGCCGTACTCAGGAGAAGTTGGGGAATGTGTTTTGGGGTGTCATTTTACATATACCCATGCTGGATGAGAGAAATATCTTGGCAAAAGACAACTTTTCCCATTTTTTTATACAAAGTTGGCATTTGACCAAGATATTTTTCTCACCCAGCATGGGTATATGTAAAATGACACCCCAAAACACATTCCCCAACTTCTCCTGAGTACGGCGATACCAGATGTGTCACACTTTTTTGCTGCCAAGGTGGGCAAAGGGGCACATATTCCGAAGTGCACCTTTCGGATTTCACCGGTCATTTTTTACACATTTTGATTGCAAAGTTCTTCTCACACATTTGGGCCCCTAAATTGCCAGGGCAGTATAACTACCCCACAAGTGACCCCATTTTGGAAAGAAGACACCCCAAGGTATTCCGTGAGGGGCATGGCAAGTTTTTAGAATTTTTTATTTTTTGTCGCAAGTTAGTGGAATATGAGACTTTGTAAGAAAAAAAAAAAAAATAAAATCATCATCATTTTCCGCTAACTTGTGACAAAAAATAAAAAGTTCTATGAACTCACTATGCCCATCAGCGAATACCTTAGGGTGTCTACTTTCCGAAATGGGGTCATTTGTGGGGGTTTTCTACTGTTTGGGCATTGTAGAACCTCAGGAATCATGACAGGTGCTCAGAAAGTCAGAGCTGTTTCAAAAAGCGGAAATTCACATTTTTGTACCATAGTTTGTAAATGCTATAACTTTTACCCAAACCATTTTTTTTTTGCCCAAACATTTTTTTTTATCAAAGACATGTAGAACAATAAATTTGGCGAAAAATGTATATATGGATGTCGTTTTTTTTGCAAAATTTTACAGCTGAAAGTGAAAAATGTCATTTTTTTGCAAAAAAATCGTTAAATTTCGATTAATAACAAAAAAAGTAAAAATGTCAGCGGCAATGAAATACCACCAAATGAAAGCTCTATTAGTGAGAAGAAAAGGAGGTAAAATTCATTTGGGTGGTAAGTTGCATGACCGAGCAATAAACCGCTAAAGTTGTGGAGTGCCGATTTGTAAAAAAGGGCCTGGTCACTAGGGGGGTATAAACCTGTGGTCCTTAAGTGGTTAAGCTCGTCACTAGTTGAAGCAAGGTCTACCAACTGGTGGTTTGTTTGAGACCGTTTATGAGCATATTCCAACTTGGATATTTTGTCATAAAGCTCGGCTATTTTAGCACGTCTAGTCTTATTAATATGCGAGGCTGTAGATATGAACTTGCCTCTGATGACAGATTTGTGTACTTCCCATATTATATGTGGAGATAATCTGTCTGACTCATTCAGCGCAAAATATTCTTTCAACCTCTTCTCTATCTTTTCCCTAAACTGTATGTTGTCTAACAGTGTCCCGTTTAACCTCCATATGAAGGATTTGGGGTGAGTGTTAGTTAGTTTCCATGTGATGAAAATTGGTGCGTGGTCAGAATGAACCATATTGCCAATATGTGTTTGAGAGCATAAATGTAATTTGGGTGTAGGCACCAGAATGTAGTCTATTCTATGGTAAGAATTATGAGGGGCAGAGAAGAAAGAGAAGTCTTTTTCCCCAGGGTTGTTCGCACGCCACACATCTATAAGATTGCTATTATGTATGAGTTTCTTTATACAGTTGAGGGTTTTGAAAGAGACAGAGGATTTCCCTGATGAAGTGTCAAGTTGTGGGTTGAGGGCGACATTGAAATCCCCCGCTAGGATTACTATACCTTCTCTAAAATCTTCAAACTTTTGCCAAGTATTTTCAAACCAGATTTTCTGGGCGACATTAGGTGCATAGAAGTTGGCGAATGTGTATATTTGGGAATTAATAGTCCCCTTCACTAGAATAAAACGACCATTAGGGTCTGTTAATGTGTCAGTCATACTTAAGTCGAGGTGTTTATGGAAACCTATACTGGTACCGAGTTTATTTGAGTGTGAGGATGAGCTATGAAACCATTGGTTATAATATGACCGAGAGAGATTAGGAATCTGATTATTTTTAAAGTGTGTTTCTTGTAATAGTATTACCTTTGTTTTTTCTTTATGAAGATAATGTAAAATCTGGCCTCTCTTGATTGGATTTTTAAGACCTTTGACATAATATGTTGCTATGTGAATGTCAGCCATGTTGGTGTTTTAGATGAGGGGGCGCAGAACTTACATACTGTCGGGTGCCTGGTTCAGCTCCATTTCTGTTGTCTGGTGGAGAGGTAGTTAGTGTCTTCGATATCAAGGGATTGCCTTTGTGAGGGGGTGGAAAGGGACTACAATATAAAAGAAAGAACGTCAAACCAAATAATAAACTTTGTATAAACAGACCTCTGCTGAAAGAGGAAACTAGGGATTTCATTCTCCCAATGTACGACCTCTTCGAGTCCGTACTTCTGACCTAGGGCAGAAGTACTATGCCCTGGAAACAGTTCAGGGCCAGCATAAGAGGCAATAACAGTGTGACAGATCCATCTGTATAGACCTATATTGCTGGTTCGTCTGTTTGCCTTCATTTCGCTGGATTTCCTGTCCGTATGCCCCTGTTCGTGTGTTTCCCCACATACCGATTGGAACTACTGAACGGACGGCCACCCAGGAGAGGAGTGTGCTGCTAGTTAACCTAAATGGCCTCATTGTTCACAAAGGACTTGAACCAACTTGAACTCCTGGTCTAATTCGTGCCATTTTGGGATGCTAAATGTCTGTGTATTGAAAAGGGTTGTGACATTGTATGTTTAAATGGTGATGTCTGTTCTGTTGTCCCCACATGTGTATTGGTGATTTCCCTCTGTCTTGAGAGATAATTGGATTATTCCTCGGGTGTCGCCAGGGCAGAGAGGAGAAAACCATAATGCATTGTGGGGATGTATTGTCTCTGTAGTGCTGCATGTCTGTCCTGTGTCACAGTCTCCATTCTGGTCCCCTAGGGGCGTGTCCACCAGATGGGGACCTGCATAAAAATGGGCGGGTAGCCCTCAATAAAACATTCCCTGTTTGACTTTCAAGACAGAGCTTGGTCTCGTTTATGGAGGGATTTATTATTGGGACAGAGCTTTTGTATATTGCTAGCTGTGGAAGGAGTTCGACTGAATTGCTGATCGGGAGTTGCCACGTTCGTATGCTCCATTCGGGGGTTTGATGATCGTCTGGATTAAAAACTGCATTCCTGGAGAAAGGGGCTTATTCACTAACCAGCGGCATCATCTGCCTGGCGGTGAGTGTCGTAACAAACAGTAAACTCATAAGTGAGATAAAGAGGTGAGTGGTTACTATAAGACTAATAATATAGTGAACAACTACCCACAAGATCATAAGGAGCATCTGAAAACACGCCTTGAGACAGAGATGTAGCGAACAAAGACCGCCAACTGCCCAGACCCCCAAACCACACCCGTATACGAAAAACTGGTGTGTCAGTTGCAATTACAAGGTAAGAAAGTGTACAAATAGGGGTCTACGCAGAGAGCCATCCAGTCGTCACCCTCAAAGCCACAGTGGTGACGGTGATAAATGAATCTTATCATCAATAAAACAATGAAAAGCAAATTCAGTCCTCCTCAGGAATGATGTGTCTGGGGGTTAGTTTCCCGGGCTTTTTCTTGGACTTTAAGGATTTGCCACTTCCTACTAATTCCCAAGCAGTGGGGGGCAAGATGTCTTGTGGAATAAGAACGTCGTGTGTAGCAGACCAATCTGGGATGTCCTCCAGTGCTTCAAGAATGTCTGGGAGGTCTTTTGGTGATCTTAGGATGAATTTCTTTTCTTTCCAAGTGATTAGCATTCCAAATGGAAAAAGCCATCTAAAGGCGATGCGTCTATGTCTTAGGTGATCTGTGAGCGGTTTCAGGGCACGTCTCTTATTTAGAGTAGCAGGGGCGAGATCTTGAAAAAGGAGGAGCGCCTTCGTAGGTGATATTGACGCTTTCTCTGGCCCTTTTCATAACAAGATCTTTCTGTGCGAAATTGAGCAGATGATGCAGATGATGTCCCTGGGAGGGTCGCCCATTTTAGGTTTGGGACGGAGGGCATGGTGGGCTCTCTCAATTATTATTGGGTCAGGGTGTCCTTCACCCAGTAGCGTTTTGCAAATTTCTCTAACCGCATTGGGAATGGCCTCATTTGCGACTGACTCTGGGACGCCTCTGATGCGTATGTTATTTCTTCTGCCTCGATTGTCCTGATCCTCAATATAATCATATAGATAATTTATATGGTTTTGATAGGCAGAAAGGGCGGCAGAGTTTTTATTTGTGTATTCGGCAACTGCTGATTGGGTGGACTCTAGAGCTTCAACTCTCTGACCTACTTGTCTCATTTCGCGTTTTTATTTCTGGAAATAGGTAGATCTGAAGCAGTCTCAAAGGAATCCTCCTCATCGCTCTCCCTGTCAGGCTGTGGAGCTTGCAGTTTCTGAGGGTTACTTTTGGAAGCAGAAGAAGGGATACCCTGATTTGTAGTGTTCTTCTTCATCATGAAACGGTCTAAATCGGATTGAGAAAGAGATGGAGCCTTTGCTTGTTTCTGAGAGCCCTGTTCCACCCCCCTATATCTGCCCACTTTTACCATAAGTGCGTTTGATCTTGCCCTTAGAGCGAATTGTGCTCACCACTTCATCTCAAGTTAAAAGAACATCACTTTAACAGGAACATGAGTGACAGAAGAGTATAAGCTCAGTTTCCAGCTGTTAAAACAAACTCTTGGTGTGAAATGATGCTGTTTCAAAATTAGTGCTATGACAAAATGGGCTACTGTCCCTTTAAATCAGCCGATTTACAAGAGAGTGAGATTTATGTTCTTAAAACTATTCAGAGGACACAGAGATAGTGGATTTTGTGTGTCTCTACTGATCGGCACTATGGGAAGTGCCAGAGCAAGTGAAAGGACCAGTAATATGGTGCACTGTAATGGTGTTGCAGCTGGTGTCCCACACGATGTAGCGGGAGTCTCTCTGGCAAGTGACTGTGATTACACAGTGGATCGGAGCGTGGGTGACAAGGAGGGTACCTTAAAACTTGTACAGGTAAGTGTCCTCTCCGCTGCCGAGTGGTCCGGTGCTCTGGTACGCAAAATGGCGCATTCTCAATGATGGCCGCTTCAGGCGCGATGTCACGCCGGCCGCCGGAGCTCACCGGAGCCGCATATAACTCACGGCACAGGTACAGCTCCTGATCCGTCGCAGAGCTTGTATAAATGTATCCTCTGGCGAACGATGAAGCCCAGGAAACGGCCGCGCCGAATCTAGGCTGCGGTTGCGCCTCACTACTAGGCCGCAGTAATTATTCCGGCCAGGGTCGGGTGAGTGACTTGAGGAAGGTCTCAAAATGAGGGTGGCCGTGAATACAGTCCCAGGATGATTGAAATGGGGTCTTTTAAGCCCTGAAAGATTATAGATGGGCTATGATTGTGAAACTCTCAGCAGAGCTGCACTGAGAGACGTCTTCCTCCTTCCACGGCTAGCCACGCCCCCCAAAATTTAACTGTGATGTAATCACATTTGCAAGCCCGTGTGTGTCAGGCCCACACACATACTGTATTGTGTCCACTGGCTAGTGGCTGGTTAGGCCTGCACTCATACCGTCACAGGGTGCCATTCACCCAAATACCTTTCAGAAATAAATAATTATATTTTAAATTTAACTGTGATCTAATCACATTTGCAAGCCCATGTGTGTCAGGCCCCCACACATACTGTATTGTGTCCACTGGCTAGTGGCTGGTTAGGCCTGCACTCATACCGTTACAGGGTGTCATTCACCCAATTATCTTTCAGAAATAAATAATTATATTTTAAATTTAACTGTGATCTAATCACATTTGCAAGCCCGTGTGTGTCAGGCGCCCACACATACTGTATTGTGGCCACTGGCTAATGGCTGGCTAGGCCTGCACTCATACCGTTACAGAGTGTCATTCACCCAAATACCTTTCAGAAAAAAAAATAACAATTTAAAATTTAACTGTGATCTAATCACATTTGCAAGCCCGTGTGTGTCAGGCCCCCACACATAATGTATTGTGTCCACTGGCTAGTGGCTGGCTATGCCTGCACTCATACCGTTACAGGGTGTCATTCACCCAAATACCTTTCAGAAAAAAAATATATATTTAAAATTTAACTGTGATCTAATCACATTTGCAAGCCCACACAGACTGTACTGTGCCCACTGCCCACCACTTATATAGAGTGGCACAGTACCTTGCACGCATAGTAACACTTATCTAATAAAAAATGACAGGCAGATGCAGGCCACGCCGCAGGGGCCGTCGTGTTCCTGGTGCTGTGATTTCCACTGGCCCTGGAATAATGCCCAGTGTTCAGAGGCCACGTACCCTGAACACAAAAAATTCTGAGAAAATAGTTGACTGGCTTACACAGGACACCCAATCTTCAACAGCTTCCGCTAAGAACCTTGACGCACCATCCTCCTCCAGCTCAGCTTTGGTCACGACTCTCGCGCCCGCGGCCACCACCACCACTACCACCACAGCCACCACAGTATCTTCACTTGATCCCTCAGAGGAGTTATTTACACATCAGTTGGATGAAATTAGTGATGCGCAACCATTATTGCCAGGGGATGTCGATAACAGGGATATGTCTCAGTCAGGCAGCATTGCACACATGGACGTACAGTGTGGTGATAATGATGTTGTACCTGCTGCTGCTTCCTTTGCTGAGGTGTCAGATACAAGTGAAGCGGTTGATGATGACGATATGTCCGTGGATGCCACGTGGGTGCCACGTGGGTGCCTGCTCGAAGAGAAGAAGAAGAGGGGGAAAGTTCAGAAGGGGAGACAGAGAGAAGGAGGAGACGAGTTGGAAGCATGGGGAGGTCGTCGCAAGGAGCTAGTGGCACAGTCAGACAGCATGTATCGGCACCCGGGGTCAGCCAGACAGCACGCCAATCAATGCATGCTGTTGCCAGCACCAGAATGCCGTCATTGCAAAGCTCAGCAGTGTGGCATTTTTTTTGTGTGTCTGCCTCTGACAACAGCGATGCCATTTGCAACCTGTGCCAAAAGAAACTGAGTCGCGGGAAATCCAACACCCACCTAGGTATAATTGCTTTGCGAAGGCACATGATAGCACATCACAAACTCCTATGGTATCAACACATGATGACGAGTAGAAGCAGCACACAATCAAAGCAACCATCCTTCTCCTGGTCCAGCATCTTCAGCCACGTCAACCACTGCTGTCCTCCTTGCCCCCTCTCAACCACCCGCCACTCCGCCTCTCACCTTGAGCAGTTCCATCTCATCTGCCCACAGTCAGGTGTCTGTTAAGGAAATGTTTGAGCGTAAGAAGCCAATGTCACAGAGTCACCCCCTTGCCGGGCGTCTGACAGCTGGCTTGACGGATATTTTAGCCTGCCAGCTTTTACCATACCAGCTGGTGGAGTCTGAGGCCTTCAAAAAATTTGTCGCTATTGGGACACCACAGTGGAAGGTACCCAGACATTTTTTTTTTTTTCTAATAAGGCAATCCCAAACCTCTACTCAGTGATTGAAAAGGAAGTCATGGCATCTCTGGCATACACTGTTGGGGCAAGGGTCCATCTGACCACTGATACCTGGTCTGCAAAGCACGGTCAGGGCAGGTATATCACCTAAACTGCGCATTGGGTCAACCTGCTGATGGCTGCCAAGCATGGAATGCGTGGCTCTGCAACGGAGTTGGTGATTGTTGGATTGTTAGGTGATTTATGCCCTTTATGGATTAAAATCCAACTCTGCGTCAACTACCGTATATACTCGAATATAAGACGAGTTTTTTGGCACATATTTTTGTGCTCAAAAAGCCCCCTCGTCTTATACTCGAGTCTAGGTCTTGATTGCGAAAATTCGCAAAAGAAATCGCATTCAAATTTTCGCATAAAAATTCGCATGAACTGGTATTTTCCCAAAAATCGAATATTCACTTTAGTTGTTTTTTAGTACTGTTAAAGTTATTGTTGATACCATATTGTTTTTCTTTGAAATAAATATTCAAAAACCTTTAACCTACTGATGCCTCAATTAATGTAATTTTATTGTTACGGTATCTATTTTTATTTTTGAAATTTACCAGTAGCTGCTGCATTTCCCACCCTAGTCTTATACTCGAGTCAATCATTTTTCCCATTTTTTGGGGGTAAAATTAGGGGCCTCGGCTTATATTCGGGTCGGCTTATACTCGAGTATATACGGTATGTAATTTTACATGGGAGTTTTGCCATGGATCCCCCTCCGGCATGCCACAGTCCAGGTGTTAGTCCCCTTGAAACAACTTTTCCATCACTATTGTGGCCAGAAAGAGTCCCTGTGGGTTTTAAAATTTGCCTGCCCATTGAAGTCAATGGCGGTTCGCCCCGTGCGTCCGTTCGCGAACATTTGCAAAAATTCACGTTCGCTGTTCGCGAACGGAAAATTTTATGTTTGCGACATCTCTATACCTCATCCCCTTTTTTTCCAAAGTGGGAAGATTATAGAATCCCTCACTTACAATATACTTCTGTGGTGTGGGGACTTCAATTTTGTCCTCAATCCTATTTTAGACCCCCCCCCCCATCATCCCCGCCCGATCTATAATTCGGCCAAAATATGCCGAGTGCTTAAATCTCTCTCCCTGGCTGATACATGGAGAGGCATAATGGTTCACAAAGGAGTTATATCTACTACTCCCCGGCACACCAGATATATACCCGTATTGATATGATTCTTACTTCTACATCTATTGCCCAATATTGTAATCATCTTCTCCAGGGTGCCACACCTCCCTCAGAATTCTTTTCTGCTAGGATTACTGTAATACCTAAACCAAATAAGGACCCTATGTTGCCCTCCAATTACAGGCCCAATTATCACGACCGGCGTGCCTATCACATACGTGACACAAAGGGAAAGGTGGTGACCTCTATCTCACCTTGTGGCTGGCACCTGACTGCCCTGATGTCCCTAGACGGGTTCCTCACCCGTACGCTGATCACGTTCCTAAAACCCTGGCTTTCCCTAAGATGAGCCCTAGATAGTGAATAGGGCGGTGGGAACACTAGTCCGCACCACTAACTCTAAAGGAAAACACCAAGGGGAGGACAGACAATACAGACTAAACATATAATCCCAGGTGGGCGACAACAGAAGACAACAAAAAGCCCAACAGGGATCCGGAGGGTAACACTCTGGAAACAACAACCAGGATTCACAGCTCCAGTGGGTCAGTATAGAAGTCCAGGCAGGAAGCTCTATATCTGGCAACCAGAGAGATGGGAGAGGAGAATATAAGGAGATTGGGAGTGACAGACAAGAAACAGCTGAGGAGGAGAAGCTACGGATCCCTGAGTGAGACAAAAAGGATAGTAAGGCAAACACAAAAAACTATCATTAAGAAACAGCGTGATCTTTAGACATAGAGCACGCAGCCACCCGCTGTGACTTCCTGACCTCGGGTATAACGGAGTCAGACGTGGCTCTTGACACCCTTGTGACACCAATACAATTTTTACTTAAATTTTGGCTTGTCGTCTTAACAAATTGCTACCTGACATTATACATAGAGACCAAGTGGGATTTATCCCAGGCAGAGAGGCCCCAGATAACATCAGAAAAATACTGAATATAATCCATAAGGCTAATAGGACCCATACCCCCTTGGCCATCTTGGCTCTTGACATTGAAAAAGCCTTTGATACCTTGGATTGGGATTATATCTCCAAGGTTATGAGTGCTATGGGCGTTAGGATTCCCTTTCTTCAAGCCATTCAGTCACTTTACTCTACTACTGAAGTCTATTTAAAACTTCCTGCGAAGTTCCATTTCTCACCTATTCTGATTCAGAGGTGCACATGTCAGGGATGACCCCTATCACCGGCCTTATTTGCCCTTGCTATGGAACTCATGGCAATCCACGTCAGATCTCACCCTGATATTACTGGGCTCCCTGTGGGAGGCCTAGAGCAGTGTTTCCCAACCAGTGTGCCTTTGGCTGTCCAGGCATGCAGGGAGTTGTAGTTTTGCAACAGCTGGAGGCACACTGGTTGGGAAACACTGGCCTAGAGCATAAATTAGGCTGACAACCTCCTTCTTTGTATTGCCAACCCTGTTATAGCCTTCCCATCCTTATTAAAGGTGTTGGATTCATTCTCCGCAGTCTCAGGGCTTTCTATTAATCATAACAAATCCAAGCTTCTTCTTTGCAACTTGTCACCCCAGACTGCATCCCTTCTGTCACAAAAGTTTCCCTTTCAACTCAGACATAATTTCATTCTGTATCTGGGAATATCTTTGCCTAACAGGTTGGAAAGGGTATGCAAAACTAATTTCCCTCCCCTGTATCGCAAAATTAGAGAGGACCTTAAAGCCTGGAGATCCCTCCTAGTATCCTTGGTAGGTAGGATTCATATTGTCAGAATGGTGGTCCTCCCCAGACTGCTATATTTATTCAGACCTCTCTCTGTACCGGTACCTAGCTCTGATCTAAAAGCTCTACAAACTGAGGTCCTGAAGTTTATATGGGCAGATAAACGTCCACGTATAGCTAGGCAAACAATGTGCCACCATAAGTCCCAGGGGGCTCTCTCAGTTCCGGACTTCCTTAAGTACTACAAAGCAGCTAGGCTAGCACAATTGTTCCTGACTCACCTTGAACCTAAAGAGCACCCGCTGTGGATCTCACTATAACAGTCACTATTCACTCCACTGATGTGGAGGGCCCTGGTTTGGTCTAACCTCCCGTTGCCGACTACTATGCGCACAAGGTCCCTCTTGTTTCATTACTCTCTACTTCTCTGGAGGTCCACTAGATTTAAATTATCCCTACAGTCCAAAAACTCCCCGTTAGAATATATTTTGGGAAACCCTGCGTTCCCATCGGGGCTGCAGGCACACACATTTAGTTGGTGGAGATCCAATAAGCTCTGCTCTTCACACAAGCTTCTGGTCCAATATAAACTAATTTTGTTAGCTGACTTTAAGGACAGATATGACCTCCCCACAAGGGAAATGTATAATGCTAACCGGATCTACTCTTTTTTACACTTCCTTCAGACTTCTAGCGGCTCCTTTGATTTCACACCCTTTGAATGCTCTGTAACTTTATACAAACAATTTATTATCTAGGATGTATGGGACACTTAATGGTGTAATGGAAGGATGTAAACTACCATATATGAAAGCATGTGAGGAGGATTTGGAGGTAGAATATTGACATGTGACATCATTAGCTGTACTGTCTTAAAACCTCAATAAATAACCTTTGAAACTAAAACCCCTTGAGAGAAATCTTAGGGATCTATAATTCTAGTATACACAGTGATCAAATTGATAACAAAAAAAAAATCCCACTGGGGATCCTCTCCAATGTACGTATATTAAAAATGAATCTGTATTTCAAAAATAATACATGAGTGCTTGTAAATAATAACAAATATAGTGGAAAAGAAATGTTAAAACTATCAGCTGACTTATGTTAACAGTTATTTTTATGAGGCTATCAGTAATGCAAGCACAAACAATATCAAGGTTTAGAAACTGACTGGATATCAGGAGCGTGTTTTGAATAGGATTCCAATGTTGTTTTGCACATACAATTTTCCACAGTAGCACCACATTTGCTACATTCAGTAATATTTTTTAGATTTCATACAGTAGACTGCAGGCTGGTGGACCCAGTAGCCCTAACCTATGATATTATTAAGTTTCTCTTATATCCAGCACAGCAGACATCTATCATTCAATCACACTCTATCCCTGACTATACAAACTGCCCCTGCGATATAATTGATGTGTGGATCTGTATTGGCTTTCAATTATAAATCACTGAGTAAAATTCATCTAGCCTAAAAAAAATTGTGTAACCCTCCCAACATGTTTCACCACTGGTGTGGCTTTGTCAGGAGGTAGTAGGTTATGACGCAAGGATGCTGAATCTAAGGGGTTATATAGCAGAGATCAGCTAGCCAGTGGCGTTGCTATGACTGGTGTCACCCAAGGCGGTAGAAAATGGTGTCACCCTCCCCCCCCCCCCGAAGCCATAATAAAGAGATAAAGAGAAAAAAAAGAAGTCTCTAAGTCAGCTCCAATCAGATATCTGCATAGACCCAGAGTCTTGGTCTATGTGCACATATCTGATTGGAGCTGACTTCTTATTTTCTCTTTTGCACATAAACGTTTAAACTATATTCCTTGGTAAAAATGACCAGTCCACACCATGTGGGTCTATATTTATGAGGGCCCCACTGAGCAAAGATTAGTAAATGTGGCCGGGTGACCCCAGCCCACAGTTCATCCCAACCCCTTATGTCTCCTGGTCTGGGGTCGTCTCTACAATAATCCACCAGTAATTTATGAATGGGGTTAGGTTATTAACTTATTATTATTGGGGTATTATTAAAATAATTTGGTCTATAAAGTCAGAGATGCTCTACCTACCTCCTCCTCCCAGCACCAGAGACTTACGCAGGGCAGCTGCCGCGGCGCCCCACCACTCACCGGGCTGCAGTGAGTCACACCCCCGTCCCCCTTTACCACGTGATGGTACGACATGCTTGCTTGCTTGCAAAGTTTAGAAGTTGAACTTGTGAGTGAGAGCTCCTGCGCCGGCGGGCCGCGGGTGACATACCATCAGACTGTTGTCACCCGGTGCGGCCCGCACCCACCGCACCCCCCCTCGCAACGCCACTGCAGCTAGCACTGATTACGGTTGTCGTAGCAGGGTGTCAGCTGCATGTTCCTGAGCCAACTTCATCTCCCTGCAGTTAATATAAACTGCCATAACATATATATATGACATGTGTGCTAAAGGGTTAAATGGGTTATGAATTCTACAGATATTTAAGACATATTCTCAGGATAGGTCATCAATATCAGATCAGTGGGGATCCAACATCCAGCACCCCTACTGAATTGCAACAGGACCTCTACCCATAGTACAGAGCTGTCTGCTTTCAGCTCCATACACTGTATCAATTCTGACACTACGGCTGCCTAAAATAGCTGATCAGTGGGGGGCGTTGGACTTCCATTGATCTGTTATTGATGACTTATCCTTAGGATAGGTCATCAATATCTATAACCCAGACAATATATTTAAAGAACTATACTGACCACTCTCATTTATGTCTAAATAATATGCCATAATTATATAAATATATTACAGAAATATTTTAACATAATCTTCCAATAGGCTTGGTCACAGAAGGAGGAATTATGCCTAAATGACAGCAATACCACTTTAAATTGATCTAAATTACATGTCCTATTGACCATTTGACCTTTTGGGGCATACAGGTCCTTCTCAAAAAATTAGCATATTGTGATAAAGTTCATTATTTTCTGTAATGTACTGATAAACATTAGACTTTCATATATTTTAGATTCATTACACACCAACTGAAGTAGTTCAAGCCTTTTATTGTTTTAATATTGATGATTTTGGCATACAGCTCATGAAAACCCAAAATTCCTATCTCAAAAAATTAGCATATCATGAAAAGGTTCTCTAAACAAGCTATTAACCTAATCATCTGAATCAACTAATTAACTCTAAACACCTGCAAAAGATTCCTGAGGCTTTTAAAAACTCCCAGCCTGGTTCATTACTCAAAACCGCAATCATGGGTAAGACTGCCGACCTGACTGCTGTCCAGAACGCCATCATTGACACCCTCAAGCAAGAGGGTAAGACACAGAAAGAAATTTCTGAACGAATAGGCTGTTCCCAGAGTGCTGTATCAAGGCACCTCAGTGGGAAGTCTGTGGGAAGGAAAAAGTGTGGCAGAAAACACTGCACAACGAGAAGAGGTGACCGGACCCTGAGGAAGATTGTGGAGAAGGACCGATTCCAGACCTTGGGGGACCTGCGGAAGCAGTGGACTGAGTCTGGAGTAGAAACATCCAGAGCCACCGTGTACAGGCGTGTGCAGGAAATGGGCTACAGGTGCCGCATTCCCCAGGTCAAGCCACTTTTGAACCAGAAACAGCGACAGAAGCGCCTGACCTGGGCTACAGAGAACCAGCACTGGACTGTTGCATGTCATTCGGAAATCAAGGTGCCAGAGTCTGGAGGAAGACTGGGGAGAGGGAAATGCCAAAATGCCTGAAGTCCAGTGTCAAGTACCCACAGTCAGTGATGGTCTGGGGTGCCATGTCAGCAACTGGTGTTGGTCCACTGTGTTTTATCAAGGGCAGGGTCAATGCAGCTAGCTATCAGGAGATTTTGGAGCACTTCATGCTTCCATCTGATGAAAAGCTTTATGGAGATGAAGATTTCATTTTTCAGCACAACCTGGCACCTGCTCACAGTGCCAAAACCACTGGTAAATGGTTTACTGACCATGGTATTACTGTGCTCAATTGGCCTGCCAACTCTCCTGACCTGAACCCCATAGAGAATCTGTGGGATATTGGGAAGAGAAAGTTGAGAGACGCAAGACCCAACACTCTGGATGAGCTTAAGGCCGCTATCGAAGCATCCTGGGCCTCCATAACACCTCAGCAGTGCCACAGGCTGATTGCCTCCATGCCACGCCGCATTGAAGCAGTCATTTCTGCAAAAGGATTCCCGACCAAGTATTGAGTGCATAACTGAACATAATTATTTGAAGGTTGACTTTTTTTGTATTAAAAACACTTTTCTTTTATTGGTCGGATGAAATATGCTAATTTTTTTAGATAGGAAATTTGGGTTTTCATGAGCTGTATGCCAAAATCATCAATATTAAAACAATAAAAGGCTTGAACTACTTCAGTTGGTGTGTAATGAATCTAAAATATATGAAAGTCTAATGTTTATCAGTACATTACAGAAAATAATGAACTTTATCACAATATGCTAATTTTTTGAGAAGGACCTGTATAAGGTAGGTAGTTTTGCTGATGAAAAAAAAAATAACTTTATTTAGAAAAATTATATTAAAAAAGGCTATCTACCCAAAGACTTAATTAAAAAAGGGAGGGTAGGGGATAACTGGTGCCTCCTAGAGTGCTGTGTTGGGATAACACCACCCAACCCGCTCGACTTACACTCGACTTACACTATCCTGCGAGCGCGTCTATGGCTGTAACAGTGCCGGAGGCTCTACTCTGTTGTGCAATGTTATTTGTTTGGAATGTTATGTTACCAGACTTACAATAGGAGGGTTAGTTCAAGGATAGATACCTAGAGGGCAGCACTACACCTTTCTTTTTAGTGGACCTCGTACTCAAGCGAACATAGCGGACAGGTCATAGTTTGGTGTGTGTGAGGTGCATGACCCCGTAGAGTTTGTAGGAGCGCTCACAGGATAGTGAATGTCTGTCTGAGGTGACACCACTTTGCTGCTGTTTCAAGTGGGCAAGGTGGAGGTGTGACTGTGTCCACCAGACCCAGTGTATCGAGCAGGTTAAGTGGTGATATCCCAACACAGCACTCTAGGAGGCACCAGTAATCCCCTACCCTCCCTTTTTAAATTAAGTCTTTGGGCAGATAGCCTTTTAAATATCATTTTTTAAATATAGTGTTTTTTTTGTTTTCTTTTCCTTATCAACGGTACCTACCTTTTAGTTAACTACATTATCTTGGACAAGCGTAAACACATCAATTTGAAGTTTAACACTTTGGGGGGATATTTCTAGGGATTAGCGAATCTACTTTGGATGAAACATCCGAAGTTCATTCCCATAAAACGCTCTGTACTGTATTAGGATGTATTGCCTTTGATGAACCGAAGTTATTACTTTGTGAAGTCTCGTTAGATTTTGCGTAATAACTTCATAAATTGATTTCTACTGTAAAAAACTATTTCCCAAACTCGGGTTTGGTTCCAATGAAACATCTGAAGTTGATTCACTCATCCCTAAATATATCTGCAGCCTGCAAGGTATGAGTGAGTGTCAGAGGTCCCTTGACTCTGTTATGTGTCACTGTTAAATGTACTGTAGTAAAATGAAAATGTAACTTTATATCTTTGTTATTTTATTAGATTTTTTGCTTTGTTCTCTGGATTAAAAATGAAACCAGCAAATATCAATAAAAATAAAGTACTGACATACATACTAAATCCACATTACCTCAATCTGGCAATATCAATCTTAAAATTTTATACGTGCATTGGTTAATTGTTTGCCCAACAATATACTGCATCATGCACTGTTAAACATCATGAATAATTAAGTTTACTTGTCTTTACTGTAAGGTTGGGAATGTTTTTAAGATGTTTCATCAAATATACATGCTTATTTTATTAAAATAACATACAACTGACGTTGTATTTTGAATCAAACAACAGTGTACATCCATCAGAGTGCTACAGTAGTACATTTTAGATAAGGGTTGAAAATGCTAAAAAGTAGGGAAATATTTCCATACACATTTTGCAGTATATGCTGTGGGGATTCGCTCTGGTAGACAGGTTAGCGAACGTAGTATAGAGGCAAGGAACCAGGTTGTAAATCAACTTCAGTGTTTTATTCACACTCAGCAAAAACATCACAGTCTTGGTGCTTGTTCACACACAGCAAAACATAACAATGGTCACCTGCAAGCCTTGGTGTCAGTTCACACCTGGCTATATGCTCAGACACAGACAAGTTCACTCGCAGGCTACCAAGCGGCCTGCACGCCTGGTTGCAGACCTCAGCACAGAGTACTTCACAGCCTTTCTGTCAGACGGAGAATAATCCACCCCACCTGATAAAGCTGACTGATTTTTATAAAGCTTCCAAGACCCGGCCTGGAACGTGGGGAGTAGCCACCCACCTAGCACTTTGGCTCATCCCAGTAAGAGCTGTCCCGGATCAGCTTTAGAGCTATACTAAACAGCTGAAAATAAACAGCTCTTACATCACCGAGGCCAGGAACCTCGGTGACACGTACCAACCCTCAATGATGGCCCCTTGTTCCTTCCTACATACCTCTCCCTTTGTTAAACCCTGAGGGGGTGGACCCACATTAAACAGCGTACCCGGTTCAGGGCATCTGCGTTTCCTACTAACCGCCCTGCCTTGTGTTCCACCGAAAATGTGAAATTTTGCAAAGACAGAAACCACCGGGTGACCCGGGCATTTCTGTCCTTGGCCTGGCTCATTCATTTTAGAGGGGAGTGGTCTGTCACCAGATGAAACTTTCTCTCCAACAAATAATAGCAGAGAGACTCGAGTGCCCACTTGATAGCCAGACACTTTCTATACCTGGTCTCGGCTGGGGTAAGATTACGGCTGAGGAAGACAACGCTCCTACCCGTTGACCTCCTGAAACAGTGCAGCACCGAGGCCCACCTCAAAGGCATCGGTCCGCACTATAAACTCCCCTTTTCAGTTGGGCATCACCAAAACTGGGGACCCACACAGGGCCAACTTCAAAACGGAAAAAGCCTTTTCCGTCTGCTCATTCCACTGGACCATCACTGACTTGTGTCCCTTCAAAAGGCCTGTCAATGGTGCTGCCATTGTGGCCAAATGGGGGACAAACCTCATATAGTATCCCACCATTCCCAGGAACTACTTTACTTGTCGAGTAGTGACAGGTCGGGGACAATTCCAAATTGCCTCAATGTTGTTTACCTGAGATTTGATAACTCCGTGCCCAAATACATAACCTAGGTACCTGGTCTCTTCTAACCCTATTGTGCACTTTTTTGGGTTAGCGGTTAAGCCAGCCTCCCTAGGGGAGTCCTCTACAGCCTGTACTTTTGTTAGGTGACTTTCCCAGTCAGTACTGTGGATAACGATATCGTCCAGGTATGCCAAAGCGTACTGACAATGTGGACAGAGTACAATGTCCATTAGCCTTTGAAACATGGTGGGAGCGCATGTAGACCAAAGGGTAATACCTTGTACTGATACAGCCCCTCTGGTGTGATGAAAGCCGTTTTTTCCTTGGCAGCCTCCGTCAAGGCTGTACCCTTTGGTGAGGTCCAACACAGAAAAATACCGGGCTTGGCCTAACTTCTCATAAGCTCATCCACTCGGGGCATGGGATTTGCGTCAAACTTGGAAACCTCATTAAGTTTGTGCAAGTCGTTACAGAATCGTAGCGTCCTGTCCGGCTTGGGTATTAAGACTATCGGACTAGCTCATTCAGTTTTTGACTCCTCGATGACACCCAGCTGTAACATCAGCTGCGCTTCTTCCAAGATGGCCTGTCGCCGCGACTCAGGTACCCGGTATGGTTTCAACCGTATTCTGGCCTGAGGCTCAGTGACAATGTCATGTAGGAGGATACAAGTGCGTCCAGGGAGGTCCAAAAACACATCCGTGTTTCTGCTGACGAACTCCCTGACCTCCTGAGTCTGTTTAGAGGAAAGGTTGTAAGCAATCTTTACTGTGGCAACTTCTTCCCTTGCATAAGACTGTGGGACTGGAAATTCTACCTCCAGAAAACTCGGCCGGGGACTGTTGTCTGTACTGGTCTCCCTATCTTTCCACGGTTTCAGTAAGTTTGCATGGTACACCTGCTCTGGCTTTCTCCACCCTGGCTAGTGTATCCTGTAGGTTACCACCCCAACTTTTTTGAGCACTTCGTAGGGACCTGCCACCTAGCCAGGAACTTACTGTCCACCATTGGCACCAGAACCAAAACCCGATCTCCTGGGTTAAAATTACAAACCCGAGCCCGGCGATTATAGACCCTACTTTGGGCTCGCTGGGCTGCCTCCATATGTTCCTTAACCAGCGGCAACACTGTCTCCATCCACTATTGCATCCGAGTGACATACTCAACCACACTTTTATGCGGTGTGGGATGTTGTTCCCACGCCTCTTTGGCTATGTCCAAAAAACACACAAATGTCAGCCATACAGCAGTTCAAAGGGCGAGAACCCAGTAGAGGCCTGGGGCAGTAGCAGATACCAATCCCTTTCATCTTTAAACACCACCCGCTTTAACATGTTTTTCAAGGTTTGATTAAATCTTTCTACCAGGACGTCCGTTGGCAGGTGATAGATGGACGTCTTTAACTGTTTGATCTGCAGTAGTTACTGAGTTACTGAGTTCCCTCAACACTTTTGACATAAAAGGGGTCCCCTGGTCGGTCGGTCGGTCGGTCTGGATCTCTTTAGGTAGGCCCATTCTGGAAAGCATCTCCACTAACTCTTTGGCTATGAGTTTGGTGGAGGTATATCGCAGCTGCACCGCCTCCGGGTACAGAGTGACATAGTCCAGGACTACCAGGATATGTTAGTGACCTCTAGCGGATTTTGGTACTGGGCCTATGAGATCCATAGCGATCCGCTCAAATGGAACTTCAATAATCGGGAGAGGGACCAGGGGACTACGAAAATGTGGCTGGGGGCTGGTTATCTGGCAGGTTGGGCAAGACTTGCAATACTCTTCCACCTCCATGAACACAATGGGCCATTGTAGAATCCAGTCCTGCGTTTTCTGCTGGCCCAGGTGTCCCACAAGAACATGTTGGTGGGCTAACTCCAACACGAGCTTGCGGTACGTCTTGGGTATCACCAACTGTTCAATATGCTCACCTCGTAGTTGATTTACCTGGTACAGCATCTCCTGTTGAACCACAAAACGGAGAACATAGACTCAGCCCCCGGTTGTTGTGGCTCACCCTCAACTACTACCTCATTTTCCCAGGCTCTAGATAGAGTCCGGTCCTGGTGCTGTACCAAAATTATCTCCGGAGACTTTGAGGTCTGGCAACTCCGGGCCTAGCGGAAAGTCGTCCATGTCACCCACCATCACACTTAGAGGGGTTGTCTCCCCTTCTTCCACCAAAGTGGCGGTCACCCTTTTCGCTGGCCCTTCGGTCTCAGGTTCCCAGTGTTCTGGTCTCCCCCCTGAGCCGGGCCACTCTGCTAGGGTTTACTCTGTCTCATGGGTATTGGTGACTCGCCTCAGGCCACAATAACAGGAAACTGGGCAAGTCTCTCCCAATTACTAGTTCAAAATGTATCTTTGTGGCGATGGTCACCTCATGAGTCCACCTGCCGGGCACCGTGGATAGAGTCACCAGGGTGGTGGGATAGTCCTTTCAGTCTCCATGGATGCACACAACGCTGACTTTCCGGCCAGTATATTCGGTGGGCTACACCAGGGCAGCTCTTACCAGGGACACCAGGCTCCTTGAGTCCAGCAGTGCCACCGCAAGGGTATCTCCTACTTGTACCTGGCATAGGTGACTATTGTCTCGGGGGTACCGTTTGCACACAGCCTCCTGGCATACATTGAGGGGCGGTAGCCAAAGTTAGTGTCCATTGGTTCCCCCTGATGGGGACAGTCGGCCCTTATGTGACCGGGATCTTGGCAACGCCAACAGACCATTGAAGCTGAGTCTATAGGGAGTATATCCCGAGCGGGTTTTGCTGGCACTAGTCGCCTGGTCAAGAGTGGAGATTTCCAGGGTTTGACTTCCTGGCCCCCTCCCAAAAGAACCCCCCTGTAGATTTCTGCTGGCCTCATAGCGCTCCACCAGGTCAACCATGTCTAGGGCATTACCAGGAGACACCTGCCGCACGTCAAGGCAATCTCTGTTAGACGGGTTCCTAACACTAAATTCTACCTGTTATGTGCCATGGCGGTTACCATATAATTCAGCGAGTGTAGGTTCCACATGCATGCTGGGCCTGCTTTAATTTCTGTCACTTTTGGTGCCAAAATGGCCTCCATTATATCCAAGGAATGCAGGTACCAACATGCATGCCGGGCCCACTCACACCACTCCTAGTGCCAGCTCGTCTGCACTCCCGACCAGCTCGTCTGCCCCATAGGCTGATTTTAATTAGTGTGAGTATATAGCTTGGCCTGATCCCCTCACTCACTGGAAGCCATTTGGCACCAGGAGAGAAATAGTTTGTGGACTCTCATTGCAGTCTTTGGTGGCCATCTGGCACCAGGAGTGGTGTGCAGTGGGCCCGATATGCATGTTGGTACCTGCATTCCTTGGCTATAATGGAGGCTATTTTGGCACCAAAAATGACAGAAATTAAAGCAGGCCCAGCATGCATGTGGAACCTACACTCGCTGAATTATATGGTAGCCGTCATGGCACATAACAGGTAGAATTTAGTGTTAGGAACCCATCTAACAGAGATCGCCTTGATGTGCGGCAGATGGGCTCAAATAATTTTGTACAAAATGATTTGACAAGCATCTCTAACTTATTAGTGTAGCACTTGCAATTATGATGCAATTTTGTACTTTATTTGGTTTGCAGAGAGCTGTTGGATTGCATGTTTTGTTTTACAGTATTGTTCTCAGCCGTAGCATAGTGCCCCTGCGCTTTGGGATGTGCTGACTGACCCCCCTTTTTTTCTTTGCAGCAGATCATAATACTATGGTCTGGCAGGTTCAGCCACTGATACACCCGCTGAGCCTGGACCAATACATTTAACCCCAGTTTTGCCAGAATCTCACCTTTTATGATCGAGTTGTCGGCTGCTTGATCATCTGGTAGGTCAAGAAACACCTGCTTGGGTACAGACGCCAGGAACGGAACGACAACCTCAGCCCATTGGTTTTGGGGTAACTTCTCCCCCACAGCCACATTTTCGAATACTGCCAGATAGGTCTCAATATCATCCGAGGGGGTAATCTTAGATATCTCCGCACGGCTAGCTTTCCGGGCATCGTGGACGTTCTGGGACGCTCCTGCAGCTTGATACTCCATCATATGCTGCAATAGCAGCTGGTTGGTTTCCTGCTGCTGCGTGTTAGACTCCCGCTGATGCAACTTAGCCTCCATGAGGGCTTTTATGTCCACCTCCATTTTGTTATGGAACACGGGTCGTAACCTTGTCGGCTTGATATAGGACATACACCCGTGCCCGGGAAAAAATACAAAAACTTTTCAGCCTTCAGCCCAGCCTCACTGTGTTTGCATGCATCCTCCACCAAATGTGGGGATTTGTTCTGGTAGACAGGTTAGTGGATGCAGTATAGAGGCAATGAATCAGGTTGTAAATCAACTGTAAGGGGTTACACTCTCAGGCAGGGCGGCGATGACAGATTTTCTTGCAAACCACAGGGTTAGAGTCCAAATGTTGCTTTATTCTTTTATAACATTCCAGGAATACAGGCAAACCCAGTTATAAATAACTGGGTAAGGTGAAGGTCCAGCACCACAAAACATAAACCAAACCAAAATAAACACCTGCCTGTCTGGGCTCTGGCTAATACAGTGAAGATCCTAGCTCACCTATTTAACACAGGTCACACAGAGAATTTGGCTTCTCTAGCCAGCAGCGCAGCCATCTTCCCAGACATTCTCCAGGCATTACTCTCCCCAGACTGACAGCCTGGACTGTACTTTATTTCCCCTTAACAATCCCAGCTGGTTTCAGAAGGTGATCCCTCAGGCTAGGAGAAAATATGCCTTGGAATGGGTTGGACTGGGGAGGTCCCTCTACCAAGCCTACCTTCACCCAGTCCAATAACCACTACAGGACCACCGCACGCAGGATTGCGTCCTGGCGGCGGCCCTGTTATTTTTCCTGGACGCGCCGGCGAGTTCTCTCGCGAGACGCGAGATTTCCTGTGAACGCGCGCACACAGGCACGCGCGTTCACAGGATCGGCAGGTAAACGAGTGGATCTACAGCCTGCCAGCGGCGATCATCCGCTGGCAGGCTGTAGATGCGATTTTTTCAACCCCTAAAAGGTATATTAGATGCTGCTTTGATAACAGCGTCTAATATACCTGCCACCTGGTCCTCTGGTGGTCCCTCTTGCTTGGATCGACCACCAGAGGACACAGGCAGCTCTGTAAAGTAGCACCAAACACCACAACACTACACCCCCATCACTTATTAACCCCTTATTAACCCCTGATCACCCCTTATAGACTCCCTGATCACCCCCTGTCATTGTTCACCCCCCTGTAAGGCTCCATTCAGACGTCTGTATGTGTTTTGCGGATCCGCGGATCCGCAAAACACATACAGATGTCTGAATGGAGCCTTACAGGGGAGTGATTACCCCATATAGACTCCCTGATCACCCCCCTGTCATTGATCAACCCCCTGTAAGGCTCCATTCAGACGTCCGTATGTGTTTTATGGATCCGCGGATGCTCGGATCCGCAAAACACATACGGACGTCTGAATGGAGCCTTACAGGGGGGTGATCACCCCATATAGACTCCCTGATCACCCCCCTGTAAGGCTCCATCCAGACGTCCGTATGTGTTTTGCGGATCCGTAGATCCGCAAAACACATAGGGACGTCTGAATGGAGCCTTACAGGGGGGTGATCACCCCATATAGACTCCCTGATCACCCCCCTGTCATTGATTACCCCCCTGTAAGTCTCCAGTCAGACGTCCGTATGTGTTTTGCGGATCCGCAAAACCACGGATCCGCAAAACACGGACACCGCGGATCCGCAAAACATGAACACCGGCAATGTGCTTTCCACATTTTGCGGATCCGCACATTGCCATAACTATATAGAAAATGCTTTTTTTTGTCCGCAATTGCGGACAAGAATAGGACATGTTCTATAGGCTCTACAAAAAAAGCAGTGTTCGCCCAATCAGACCTGATCTTGTGCGCACACTTGCGTTCAGTCCGCCCCACCGCAATGACAGAATATTTTTTTTTCTGATCCCTGCAAGCTCATGCAAGAAGGACTAAATAAGGCCAGGAACTGGCTAGCACATAACCACCTCAAACTCAACCCGACCAAGACTGAGCTTATTGCACTACATAAAACACCTGAGGCTGCCGCCCCGTCTATCTTTGGGGAAAACGTTGCCATCGCCACACAAGGAAAGAGTCTGGGGATAATCTTGGATCAAGAAATGAGCCTCCGTCCCCAGATTAAAGAAGTAATACGGAAAGCAAACTTTGCCCTATTCCTTCTAAAAAAAGCCCTACCGTTTCTCCCCAACACATGCAGACAGGTCGTGGTGGGAGCTCTAGTCAACTCCCACCTGGACTATGGTAATGCAATGTATGCGGGGCTGCCAGAGAAAGATCTGGGAGCTCTGCAACACTGTCAAAACAGAGCCATCCGGCTCATCAAGAAACTAGACTGGACAGATTCTGTCACAAAAGCACGCAGGGAACTCCACTGGCTCCCAGTAAAAGAGAGAGAGTGCAGTTTAAGCTGTGCTGCTTAACACACAAAGCTCTCTACAAAACAGGTCCCATCTACCTGCAAAAAAAGATAACACGTCACCATCCTCCTAGAGAACTGAGATCCACCTCAGCCTCCCTTCTGTCGGTGCCAAGAACCCGCCTCAAGACAAGGGGGGACAGACGTTTCTCAGTATTGGCCCCCAAGATCTGGAACTCCCTCCCAGAACACATTAGAACAACATCAAATTACCTGGAATTTAGGAAGTTGGTTAAGACCTGGCTTTTTGTGTAGGATGACGTAGGGGCTCACCAATATAGCCGTCGACAAGCGCTTCGATCGGATTGAGTTCCTCTAGAGCGCTATACAAGGACTTAGTAACATAACATAACATAACAGGGGGATGATCACCCCATATACACTACCTGATCACCCCCTGTCATTGATCACCCCCTGTTAGGCGCCATTCAGACATCTGTAGGTGTTTTACGGATCCACAGATCCATGGATCAGATCCGCAAAACACATACGGACCTCTGAATGGAGCCTTACAGGGGGGTGATCAATCACAGGGGGTGGTCAGGGAGTCTATATGGGGTGATCACCCACCTGTCATTGATCACCCCCCTGTAAGGCTCAATTTAGACATTTTTTTTGGCACAAGTTAGCGGAAATTCAAAGTCTCTTATTCCACTAGCTTGTGACAAAAAATAAAATCTCACATGTACTCACCATACCCCTCATGGAATCCAAATGCGCAAAAATGTTTAGACATTTATATTCCAGACTTCTTCTCACGCTTTAGGGCCCCTAAAATGCCAGGACAATATAAATACCTTACAAATGACCACATTTCGGGAAGAAGACACCCCAAGGTATTCGCTGAGGGGCATAGTGAGTCCATGAAAGATTGAACTTTTTGTCACAAGTTAGCGGAAAGGGAGACTTTGTGAGAAAAAATAAATAAATAAAACAATTTCCGCTAACTTGTGCCGAAAAAAAAAATTCGATGAACTCGGCATGCCCCTCAAAGAATACCTTGGGGTGTCTTCTTTCCAAAATGGGGTCACATGTGGGGTATTTATACTGCCCTGGCATTTTAGGGGCCCTAAAGCGTGAGAAGAAGTCTGGAATCCAAATGTCTAAAAATGCCCTACTAAAAGGAATTTGGGCCCCTTTGCGCACCTAGGCTGCAAAAAATTGTCACACGTGGTATCGCCATACTCAGAAGGAGTAGGTCAATGTGTTTTGGTGTGTCTTTTTAAATATAACCATGCTGGGTGAGAGAAATATCTCTCTATATTGACAACTTTGTATGAAAAAAATGGGAAAAGTTGACTTTTAGAGAGATATTTCTCTCACCCAGCATGGGTATATGTAAAAATACACCCCAAAACACATTGCCCTACTACTTCTGAGTACGGCGATACCACATGTGTGACACTTTGTTGCAGCCTAGGTGCCCAAAGGGGCCCGAATTCAACAGAGCACCTTTAGGATTTCACAGGGCATTTTTTGCGCATTTGGATTTCAAACAACTTCTCACGCTTTAGGTCCCCTAAAATGCCAGGGCAGTATAAATACCCCACAAGTGACCCCATTTTGAAAAGAAAACACCCCAAGGTATTTTGTTATGGGCATAGTGAGTTCATGGAAGTTTTTATTTTTTGTCACAAGTTAGTGGAATATGAATATGTACCATAGTTTGTAAACGCTATAACTTTTACCCAAACCAATAAATATTCACTTATTGCATTTTTTTATCAAAGAAATGTAGAACAATAAATTTAGAGAATTTTTTTTATAGAAATGTAGTTTAAAAAAAAAATTACAACCGAAAGTGAAAAATTAAATTTTTGGACAAAAATTTCGGTAAATTTCGAATAATATAAAAAAAGTTAAAATGTCAGCAGCAATGAAATACCACCAAATGAAAGCTCTATTAGTGAGAAGAAAAGGAGGTAAAATTCATTTGGGTGGTAAATTGTATTACCGAGTAATAAACCGTGAAAGTAGTGTAGTGCAGAATTGTAAAAAGTGGTCTGGTCATTAAGGGGGTTTAAGCTAGGGGAGCTGAGCTGGTTAAAATCCAGCCCATAAACTTAACAAAACTGTCTCAGAAACCTCCACATTGCTGAGACCATTTTAACTTTCTGGATTTAATTTGCCTCACCCAGTTGAGGAAGCTGGGTGGGATATACACCCCTTCCAGGACTTTACCATACACTTTTCTGTTCACCTTACCACACAACTTCAGTGTTTTAATCACACTTAGCAAAAACATCACAGTCTTGGTGCTTGTTCACACATAGCAAAACATAACAATGGTCACCTGGAATCCTTGGTGTCAGTTCACACCCGACTATATGCTCAACCACAGACAAGTTCCCTGGCAGGCTTCACAGCCTTTCTGTCAGATGGAGGATAATCCACCTTACCTGATAAAGCTGACTGTTTTTTATAACCTCCCAAGACCCAGCCTGGAAGGTGGTGAGTAGCCACCCACACAGCACTTTGGCTACTCCCAGTAAGAGCTGTCCCGGATCGGCTTTACAGCCATACTAAACAGCTGAAGTGTCAGACTGCAAACCAATAATCACACTTCAGGAAAAAATATGGCTTTTACCTCACCGAGGACAGGATCCTCAGTGACACGTACCGACCATCAATGATGGCCCCTTGTTCCTTCCTACAATGCATACATGCTATCTGTTTCAATAATACAACTGCAATAGAAATCTTCATGACTTCATAATTGTATCTTCCCAAATACATTTGTTTTGCAAAAAAGGTTTCTCTTTGATGTCATACCTTTAGTTTCAATAGTTTTTTTATTAATAGAGAATTTGCTCATATACAAAGTGTACAGTTTGCAAATACAATAAAGCAAGAAGAACATATTTCTCCAGAGTTTTCCAGTTTTGACAGAAAACATAGGTAAGTTCAATTCCAAAACAATAGTTTGCTCAGAAAGCAAAAGGAAAAGAATACAAAGTAAAGTATAACATGTAAACAAAGTCATGTCAGAGAATCATTACATCTTAACGTCAGTGGGAGACATAAATAGTAATGCTATATCCAAATACACTTATGCAGCCAGAAAGGTCCGAAGGCTATCCCACTCTCTGAGCATTACACCTACCCTCACCCCACTCCAATTCTTTCCTGAATCAATGGAGTCAGACCCCTCCAGGACCCCCAGGCTTTAAGATGATGGTTAACTTGGAACGCTTGGTGGGCAAGCATATACTCATATGACCTGGTCAAATCTACTGATCTTACAATTTCGTGCACAACAGGGATATTTTTGCTTTTCCAGTTTCTTGTAATTGCTGATTTGGGTGCTAATAAGAGATGGGCTATTATAACTCTTATTTGGAAAGGTAATTTGTCAAGGTCTATGAAGAGTAGGGCCAAAGCGGGGTCCGGAGAGATCCGATATCCAGCAATCTCGGATATCTTAGTGTATACCTGGATCCAAAGGGGATGGATCTTCGGACAAGACCATAGGATATGATAAAGTGACTCCTGCTCCCCACACCCTCTCCAGCAGTAAGCACTAACATTAGGAAAGAGCACCTGTAATCGAACCGGCATGTAATACCATCTGAGTGTGGTTTTGATATAGGCTTCTACATGTGAGGAACATCTGAAGACAGACATCGCCATTTTATAGGCAGATCTCCACTGCGCCAAAGAGAATGATGTCTTCAGATCCTTCTCCCATGATAAGAGAGGGGTCATTTTGATAAATTGGTCTTTGTCCCCTAAGTACATGTATAAGAATCTAATCCCCGTTTGTACATGGTTAGCCGCAGACCAACGAGTTAATAGTTGGATATTCCCTTTGAGACTAAAGGACGGATTGTCCCCTAATACATGTTGAAATTTAATGTAAGAGAAGGTTTCGCTGGGGGGGATGTTAAACTTGTGTGCAATTGTGTCAAAGGGCATTAAAGTCGATCCTGAGACCACATCAGCTACCAATTTTATACCCTTGTCTTTCCACGCCCTTAGGTTTAGATCCGTAGCAAGATGCTGTAAAGACTCAATTGGCACTAGATGTGCCATAGATATTGGGTCCCCATTTCTTTTGCTATGGTATATTTGCCATATTGCTAGAGATGTAGAGATATAATAAGCGGGTTGTATAGCCGCATAACTACCGTGCAACGCAGCCATGAGTAATGCGCGTAAACTATGACCTGAGACTTGCGATTGCTCAATATGTACCCAGTGTTTCCTTATGTCCTCTTTCCACCATTCCTTTAGTTGATTTACTCTGGATGCCAAATAGTAGCCATAGAGGTTCGGCAGACCCACTCCGCCACTTCTTTTATATCTATTCATTATGCTTTTTGCCACTCTCGGTTTAGATTTGTTCCAAATAAAGGAATTTAGCATCTTGTTGGCTGAGTGGAAAAAAGGACATCGGAATAGGTATAGGAATAGTGCGGAATAAGTATAACATCTTAGGGAGGGTGTGTTGTTGAAATGCCGGGATACGACCAAGCCATGACAGTTCTGCCCTAGCCATGCTGTCTAGCTCTGGTTGGAGTGAGCTTAACAGGGAAGGGAAGTTTGCTTTGTACAATTCTTGGGGGGTGGCAGTTACATTAAACCCTAAGTACTGGACCTTCGTAGTTTGCCAATCTAAAGTGAACTCTTTATACATTTGGGTCAGAATTCCATCCGGAATACCTATTGGAAGGGCTTGAGATTTACTTTCATTGATTTTATAATACGAAAGGGCTCCATAGGAACGGATGATTTCCATCACAGTCCTTAGAGACTCCTGGGGGTTGGTCAAAGATAAAATTATGTCATCCGCATACATAGATATGCTATGTTGCCTGTCTCCTGTATTAACCCCTTACCAAGACCTGCCCAATGAAGACCTGCCCAATGAAGGGGGTGTGGGAACAGAGGGGGCTGCCCATGGACGGATGGGCGAATAAGTAAGAGGTTTACAATGATGCTCCGCATCAGTGAACCAGTTAGGGGGATGAGGGGTGGGGGTCAAACGGGGTGGGTGGGCAGTGGGTGGGGGAGGATTCTGGCATGGTTGCGGTTGCCCCTGGGGGGCGATGGACGCCTCCTCTATAACTCATAATATGACCAATAATAGAGTTATGATATGGAATGTGCGTGGACTGGCCGATAGAATAAAACGGGTTGTGGTTTTTGATCTGATTATTCGACACCTCCCTGCAATAGTTGCCCTATTAGAAACGCACGCGACACCTAATATCCCTGGATATCTAATAAAAAGATGGGCGGCGCACCAGTTCCATTCCGGCTTCTCGACATACTCCCGAGGGATCAGTGTGTATGTACATCAAAGCATTGACTTTGTTCTGCTGGACCAATTGATTGATATAGATGGGAGATATATCTTCCTCTATGCTCAATGGAACGGCAGAAAGTGCGTTCTTGCTTTCCTGTACATCCCGCCTCCGTTTACAATGACAGTCCTAAAACAGCTGGCGCTTTTTATGCATAATATAGAGCGATCGCCGATATTAATATGTGGTGATTTTAACTGCGTACTTGATCCGGCGCTGGATAGAATTTCAGCTGCTCGGAATAGTGCGCAGGGAAAACACGCCCTACTTCGCGGGTTCTGTGAGGAGATAGGATTAATAGATGTCTGGCGATGGCTCTATGGTAACAAACAGGTGTTCTCTTGCTTTAGTAAAGCGTACAGTGCTATGTCCAGGATTGATATGGCCTTGGCTAATGAGCAGATGCTTGATTCCGTTTTAAAAATGACATATGAGGTCCACGGCATATCCGACCACTCACCGATCTTACTAGTGATGAAGACCGGACAACAAGCTGGGATTAGCAGACCGTTCAGATTGAATGAACATTGGTTAACTATACTAAATGACTCTGCAGGGATAGATAGAGAACTTGCGCAATTTTGGCAAGAGAATAATGGCACAGCACATGTCCACTTTGTTTGGGATGCCATGAAGGCATTTATGCGCGGGCTCTATTTCTCCAGAATAAAAAAGAAAAAAAATGAATTTTTTGCTGAGCAAAAAAAATTGGAGGCAAATATTTCATATCTGGAGGGTTGTATCCGTGTACGGAATGATGCGAATACGCGCAATAAGTTAAAATCCACTAAAGATCATTATACCATCTTTATGAGGAAAAAAGCGCAGAATCAATTATTTTTTAGGGGCTATAAAGATTTCTGTGAGGGAGGCACCCCGAGTAAACTACTGGTTTCCATTATAGCGAACCAAAAGCCCCCCCAAAGAATTAGACAAATACTGACGGGTGACGGGCGTAGATTGGAAGGAGGAGTGGAGATGGAGAGAGAGTTTGTTAAGTACTTTGACAGTTTATATCGATCTAGCGTGACAGATACAGTGACTGAAATAGATGACTATTTAGAACAGGTTAGGATCCCGGTGCTGTCGGACTCGGACTCTGCCCCCTTGAGCGCCCCCATCTCTTTGGAGGAGCTACAGGTGGCCTTGCACGAGACCCGGGGCTCCTCGGTGCCCGGATCGGACGGGCTCCCATTTGGCATATATAAGTGTCATGCGGAGATACTTCTGCCCGGACTGTTACAGGTCCTAAATGAATCTAGCAAATGTGGAAGGTTGCCCCCCTCTCTGACTGAAGCAACGGTCACACTGATCCTTAAGAAAGAGAAAATGGGCAATAAAGTGGAGGATTATCGCCCTATATCGTTGCTTAATGCAGACTATAAAATAGTTGCAAAAGTTCTCTCCAACAGGCTAAAAAAAGTAATAACCCGCCTGGTCCATGTAGATCAGACCGGGTTCATCCCCGGGCGACAGATACAGTCCAACATACGCCGGACCATCCTGAATATTCAGATTGGAGGGGGGGAGGACCGCTCCATCCTGTCATTGGATGCCGCCAAGGCGTTCGATCGGGTGGAGTGGCCCTTCCTCTGGCGTGTTATGCATAGGATGAATCTGGGCCAGGAATTTATTGGATGGGTTAAATTGCTATATAGTGAAGCAACAGCCAGAATTAAGGTTAATGGGGTGCTCACACCTGCCGTTTCCCTAAAGCGGGGGACACGCCAGGGATGCCCCCTCTCTCCACTTCTCTTCTCAATTTTTATGGAACCCCTCGCCTGCAGAATACGGGCTGAAACCGGTATAGTGGGTTTCGGGGGGAGAGGGACAGATGATAAGATCTGTCTATACGCAGATGACGTCTTACTCTACCTGAATGACGGATGGAGAAGCGTCCCTGATGTTATGCGGATAACAGAGGAATTCGGCAGAATTGCCGGATATGAGATAAACTGGACAAAGTCTGTACTCTTCCCCCTGAACCGGATGCCTCCCCTGAATGATCTTAGGATCAGAATCATTGCCCCTACAGACCATTTAGACTACCTTGGGATAAAAATCAGCAATACCATTATGGATTATAATAAGCTAAACATTACCCCTTTAGTTGTGAAGATAAAAAAAAAAATAAGGGTATGGCAGAAACTTCCACTCTCGCAGATTAACAGGATTGCGCTAATCAAAATGGTTCTGCTGCCTTGGATACTGTACACGGTTAGCTCCTGTCCAGCTTGGATTGAGGACAGTGTTTTCAATTTGATTGATCGCTTGATAAATGACCTGATATGGGGCAGAAAGAGGGTCCGCATTAAATTACAATATTTGCAAATGGTGCCAAGTAATGGTGGCCTAGGCTTACCCCACTTCCAAATTTATTACCTGTGTGCACAGCTACAATGGTGTGTTAATACCGGAGACGGAGCACTACTATCCCATATCCTAGGTCAACGCCAACAGCATGTAAACAATATTTTTAGTATACTGGAAACTGGGCTGTTTCAGCGCGCAGACTATTTCTGCCCCATCGGGGCCGCGCTACAGAAATCCTGGAATAAAATTAAGGCACTTATTCAGGCCCCCCAAATTCTGGACTTTTCCCCGCTATGGGATAACCCCGTGTTAACAGAATTCCGGACACTTAACGAAAATGAATATTGGACTCGTAGAGGTATCACATTAATTTCACATATATACACGAAAGGGAAAATTAAATCAATAGGAGAATTGACACAACAGACACCAATAACTGCATTAGAGCACTATAGATACTGCCAATTACAACACGCATTAGTAAGCACACTCAAAAAAACACCTTTTACAATTTTCACGCAGGGGTTTTTATTATTTTGCTACAACATCGTTGGGAATAAAGTTAAGATTTCACTAATATATAGGAGATTTATTGAGGAATTAAGCTCCATCACTAAACTTAAAAGTGTAGATAAATGGAAGACGGACATTGGGGATTGTAACCCCTTACAATGGCGGGAAATATACCAAAACATTAAGAAGGCTTCCCTTTCACGACAACACCGATTGATACAATTTAAAATAATACATCGCCTATATGTTACCCCGAGTCTCTTATCCAAAATGTACAGTAATAAGGGTCAGGAATTTAGCTGCCTGAAATGCTCTCTTGTAGCCGCAGGGTTTGTACACATGCTGTGGGACTGCCCTGCCATTAGGACCTTTTGGGGCAGTATATTTCAGACCATGGCGGTAAATTGTAGGAATAATCCCCCCTTTACTATCCAAGTAGCTGTGCTTGGACTCTTTCCTCCCGAGTACAAAAATAGAACCACCAAAAAAGAACAGGCGTACTGGTTGAAGGGACTTCTTTTGGCCAAGGTGATAATTCTGAGACAGTGGGTGAAAGATAGACCTCCTATAATAAATGAATGGCAAAGCTTAATGACGAGAATAACACACTTTGAGGACATGAAACGACGCGGGGTGAGAAATGCCATATGAATGGGCGTATACAGATGGGAAATGGCGAGAGGAAACACCCTGACTGAAACCAATGACCATCTACTGCTGTGACTATTACTATTATCTCACCATAATCTAATAAACTACTTGCATCCTTATACAATAAACTTTATCGGCACTGTCCACACTAGATGGAGTTGATAAAATGCTCGGAGAAATACCCCAGAAAGGAGTAGGGGGACCTCGCCGCCCCATGTGGCGGCCGCACCAATGCCAGACGGGACGGGTGGGGGGATGATGAGGGGGGGGGATGGGCTCCTGGGTTTTGACATTCATGCCAGAGAATTGACGCAAAAATTGAGTTATTCTGATTATAGATGTGTTTCCACATATGCATGTTCTCTGGTATGGCAGTGATACACTGTTTTAAATGATTCAATATACGTGTGTATTTTTTGTGATTAGATATCTGTCTTATCTTGTTTAAATTTGGAAAAAAAACAATAAAGATATATTTATATAAAAAAAAAAAAAAAAAAAACCCTTACCATTGCAGATTGACGAATTGCCTGTGCCAATGGTTCTAAAGATAGAATGAAGATTAAGGGTGACAGGGGACAGCCCTGTCTGGTGCCATTGGACAGCGCAAAGGAGTCAGATAGTTCTCCATTCGCTAATACACGGGCAGATGGGTCCGAGTAGAGGACTCGTATAGCTTGCAAAGTAGATTCGGGGAAGCCCATTTTATGGAGTACCGAGAAGACCCATTCCCAATTGACTCGGTCAAAAGCCTTCTCGGCATCCAGAGTGACCAGCACCGTCGGTGTCCTAGATCTATTAGCAAAATCAATTAGATTCAACACTCTCCTTGAATTGTCTGTGATTTGGCGTCCTTTCACAAACCCCACTTGGTCAGGGGCAACCAGGGTAGGGATGATATCTGCTAGCCGGGCAACTAAGATCTTTGCATAGATCTTAAGGTCAGTGTTGAGTAGAGAGATGGGGCGGAAGTTTTGGGGTATAGAGGGATATTTGCCAGGTTTGGGCAAAGTAATAATAACCGCCTCCAACATTTCTTTGGGCATCTTACCTGTCGACATGGCACCAGACAGGGCTGCCTGAAGGTGAGGGAGTAGTGTATCTGAAAATGTTTTGTAGTAAGAATTCGGAAGCCCATCAGGACCAGGACTTTTTTGATTCGGCAGGCCTTTTATTATTCTAGCAATTTCCTCTTGTGTTACGGGGCTGCATAGGGATTCTTTTTGGGTCGTATCCAAGGATGCGATAGTCAATGTATTAAAAAAACTATCTATTGCGTCTGGCGTTACAGGGGTAAAACCCGGCTCTTCTTTTAAGTTGTATAGTTGTAAGTAGTAAGACATGAAACTGTTTGCTATAATTTTCAAACCCAAAAGTAAAGATGTGATCAAATCAAAGTTGTTGCCACAAATACCATGAATTTGCACCAACATAACATTTTTCTAAAAACCCACTTCAAATAGTGATCTGACTATGGTTATGGCAGGGGGTGGAGGCCCAAGTTTTATGAACATACCAGGAACTATGGTGCAACTCTGCCATTGGTCCATATACCCTATTGTTATATTATAGAAAATAAAAGGTTTTAGAGTAACACCCCGCTATTATCCAGTGCCAAAAGGGACTCCCAGTTTCAAAGATCAACTCATTACATTTTCATCCATTAACTTGTAATTCTACAGTCCGGACACTGGAAAATTTGCACATTGATAATGGATGATTGCCTTTCTTGAAGTTACAAGTTGAAGAAACTGCATTGATCACTTTTAATTTAATTTGGAAAAGAGCTTAATCAAGCCTACTGTAACTGCCATGAAAGAATTGTAAAACATTTTTTATTGGGCACACTTTTTTCCGAAATACTGATTTCTGTATTGCATGTCCTAATAATATAATGGCTGTATTTAGCTTAGGTTGTTCTCATAAAAGTCAAAGATGTCTGAAAAAATATATAGCTTTTTACTTTTATAAATAGAAAGACTTTTATCAAACAGAAATGCGCCTAAATTAGGCGTTTTTCTGGCGCAGACTGCGGCACAAAGGTCCTTTGCACCACATTTTGCGACTTCTCCCTGCTCATGCCTGGTCTAAAAAAGGGTGTGTGGCATGGGCGTGGAAGGGGATGGGCCGGCAGGCCCTTTTCATTTACCAATTTGTTCTCCTGGTTTAGGCACAGAAATTGGTCTAAATGTGAGACAGTGAATCTGTGTTACATATAGAAGTGGCGGAGGAAATGCTGAAGTTATGTAGAGGTAATAATAATTTATATTATTAATATTATTTCATATTGGCATCGCCACATATGAAAACGCCCATGCTATTAAAATATAAAAATAATCTTTTTGGTTGCTTTACCTCCCACAAAATTGTTTTATAAAAAGGGATCAAAAAGTCATACACACCCCAAAATGATATTGAAAAAGAACAGCTCACCCTGCAAAAAAATTACCCCTCATATAGCTCCATACAAAAAAAAAAAAAAAAAAAAAAAACATAAAATGGTGGCTATGGTGTTTTTTTTTCAGAATTCCACCCCATTTGGAATTTTTTTCTGCTTCTCACTACATTTATTGTAACTGCATATTATTCCATTAGAAAGTGCATCTTGTCCTGCAAAAAACAAGCCCTTATACAGCTATGTGAATGAATAAATAAAAAGTTAAGCCTTTGGGAGGGCTAGGCGTTAAAAAATAAAATAAAAATGGTGTTAAAAATGAGTTAAAGACAAAGAGGTGCAATGAAATGTTCTTCCTTTTATACAAAAACACTGAAGACATGGCTACTGACAATTTACTTTGGAATTAAAGGGGTTTTATGGGGGGGGCGGAGCTAACCGCTGATGAGAGAGGACACACAGATCCACAGCTCCTGCTCTATTAAATGAATCTAGGCTCATCTAGCCCTTAAAAGAACCTAAAAGTGTTTTTAAATGCTACCAATCAGCAAACACACTCTGGTAGAGTGAAATAATTCTCTTATCGGGCTTGAAATAAGAATCTAGAGAGTCCACAGAGTTGCGGCCTACTGAAGCCTGGGAGCCGCAGTCCTGCCAGCCGGCTATCCGGGGTTCAAGACCTCTGAAATAAGGTCTAGTGGAGACCCACCTCACAAAAAACAAGACCGGAGGAACTGGTGAACCCTCCGCCTGCCTCATCAGTCATATCCCCGGAAAATCCTGCTTCCCAAGAGGAGGAAAAAACTGTGGCCTAGTGCGGCACCCAGACCGCGGTCTAAAGTAAGAGACATTGCCGTCTACCCACACACAGCGGCGGATCCCGGAAAGCGCCCAGAGATCACCTAAAGAGCCGGATGATATAACTTACAAGAGCGCCAAAGAAGTGATCCAGCTACCTGCCAATCCAGAGGTACGAGTGCCGCTGACAAAGAGCTGAAGTCCCCGGTGTGCACAGCGGTCGGACCATCGGCCCGATCCTGGGGTCCGTCTCCCTGGATGCTGGCAGGCACTGCGACTCAGAGAGGCCCACAGAGAGCGGAATGAAGCGGAGGATCGCATCCGACAACAGAAATTGTTGAGCAGGGTGAGTCATCTGATATTACGCAAGTCTAGCCCCAGGCTATTGCGAATATTCGCCGAAGATAAATTCAGATGTCTAGAAAATCGGATGATTAAAAAAAAAATTGCATAGAAATAATCCTATCATAGGACAGAGCATTGCGATTATTTGCTGAAGAAAAAATCGGATGTGCTACTTAAAAATCGCAAATAAGATAAAAAAATCGCTAAGAAAGAAGATCTGCTTCCAGTCTTTTTTTTTTGGGGTTGGCAACCTAAAATGGCAGATGATATCTAAATACATCCACAATCTGCATTAAAACCTTAAAAAGGGAGCGGACCAACATCAGAACGAGATGGCCTAACCTCGTCATCCAGAACCACTATTCACCCTAATAGAGTGGAAATTTAGCCTGGTTTAACCAAAATGGTGAAAATAGGCGGCTCAAAAGCTGGGGAGCAAAAATCAAACCCAACAAGCGGAGAGATGGATAAGTTCATCAAGAAAGCTGCCGCAACTGTCGCGTCCAGAGATCATAGAACGGCGCCGGACACTCCTAGCGCTTCAAGCCGCAGACAGGCGGAACCCCCAGCTCAAGATTGGGAGAATGGGGAAGATACAGACAGCTTACCTATTTCCAGAACCTTTTTGAAGGAAGCCCTGGCATCCTCACTATCTTCGGCGCTGGAGCCTATCAGCTCTGACCTGTCGTCCATTAAGCTTGATGTGAAGCATATAGGGAGAAGAGTCGAGACCCTGGAAGAAAACCAGGCAAGCGTCATACAACATCAGGAAGCGGTTACAAACAGCGTCTCCTCTATTCAGAAAAATCTTAACAGCTTGTTCAGTGCAATGGAAGATCAGGAAAATAGAAGTAGGCGTAATAACCTTCGCTTTCGCAGTATTCCTGAGTCTGTAGCCGCAAGTGAGTTGCCATACACAGTAGTACAGATATGCCTCATGCTTCTGGGACCTGACACAGCTCACAAAGTCATCCTGGAGAGGGCCCACAGAGCTTTAAAACCTAGACCTGCACCGTCTGAACCCCCCAGGGACGTGATATGCAAGTTCCTAGCATTCCCTGTGAAGGAAGCAATCATGTACAAAGCAAGGTCCGGGAGCCCCATTCAATGGGAAGGAAAAGATATTCTCATATTTCAGGACCTGGCCCAGTCTACCCTGAGGAAGCGAAGAGCACTTAAACCTCTTACTGACTGGCTTAGATCCAAGAAGATACTCTACAGATGGTCCTTTCCTTTTGGGATCTCCTTCATGTTCGAGGGACGCAGACTGTCTATCTCCTCACACCAAGACTTAGAGCCATTATATGATTTTCTAGGCTGCGGTCCTCTAAATATCCAAAATTGGGACCCTGTCCAGGATCTTCTAAAGCTTCCAGAGATAGCCAAAATGGAACCTTGGAAAAAAAACTGCGTACACCAAAGTCCCAAAGACAAAGAAGAAACACCCATGGCCCATCCCTAAGACGTCTAACAGTGGACAATTGATACCCAGCTGACCGTCTTTAAGTATACATTGCCTGAAACATATTTATTTAACTACACTTTCATATCCCTCTATCTTGTCCTCTTTTCCTGTCAATTTGCTTCTTTAAAGATATGGTGTATTCTATATATTCAAACACCTATTGTTCTCCAGAGGATTACTAACCTCTTCATAGGGTGATCCAATTAATACCAAATCTTTATTCCCCCTCCCCCCCCCCCTCACCCTATTCCTCCTACCCGGTTCTTCCGGGCTTTGAAACTACTAACTAATACTACTCAACGTACTTCTAAAAGTTATTTTGTTGTATTGTTCAGCAATGGCTCGTACATTAACCCGGGCATATTGCTCATTTTTTGTTTATGTTATTGTTAGTTTACAGGGACACTGTGACGCTATGCAGAATTTGAGCTATGGAGACAATTTAAGTCATATAAGCGGGGTGGTGGCTCCTCTGGAGGCTGGAGACTTGGAATCCGTCCACACCCAAACCTTAGTAGCACATATGAGATATTCCTTCTTGTTTATAGCATGACGGATCTCCAAATTTCCTCATATAATGTCAAAGGCTTCAAATCACCTTCAAAAAGAGCCCAAATATTCTCTTTACTGAAAAAGGAGAATTGCTCTAGGAGACACACTATAAATCTGATCACTATCCTAACTTTTCATTTTCTAATTTTCCAGTGTGGTATCATAGCGGATCCGATTCTTTAGCTTCCAGGGGAGTCAGCATAGGTTTCAAAAAGGGTAGTCCATTCCAGCATGTCTCCCATATGCAAGATCCGGAAGGCCGTTACATAATGGTGAAAGGTACTTTTGCAAATCAGCTATACACTTTTATCAACATTTATGCCCCTAACACCCTTCAACACAAATGGTATAATGAAATCTCTCCGGTAGTAGAAAAGTTTAAAGAAGGTATAGTCGTTATGGGTGGGGATTTTAACATCTCACTAGATCCTATTTTAGATTTAACCTCGCAAAAATCCTCTCTCTCCCAAAAAAAGCTCAGGACTATTCACAAACAACTCCACTCTCTTCAGTTGGTGGATGTTTGGAGAATCTTAAACCCCCTAGGTAGATACTTTTTAATCCAATATGCATAAATCCTACCACAGATTGGATTATCTTTTTATCTCGAAAGAACACCTCCAGTATTGCACTAATGCCAAGATTGGGTCCATACACCTTTCAGACCACTCCCCGATTTACTTATCGATTACCATCCCCCAGAATACGCCGAAAGCATTCAAATGGAGGTTAAACGAACAACTAATTACTATCCCTGAACTTAAAAATCAAGTACAAAGCCACCTGGAGGAGTACTTCCACCTGAACGCCATTCCTGAGACCTCCCCCCATGTGGTGTGGGATGCCCACAAAGCTTATATAAGAGGACAGTTTATCAAACTTGGAGCCCAACTCAAAAAAAAGAGGACGGCGAGGGTGGAACAGCTTTTCTCAGAAATCCAAAAATTAGAAGAGATACACAAAAAGACCCTACTAATCTCCAACCTCTCCCAACTTAATGATCTTAGATCAGAACTAAAAAACCTCCTCAATACAAAATCAGCCAGACTCTACTTGCACTCCCAATTTAAATATTTCGCTCATGGCAACAAAGCCTCCAAGCTAATGATGGGCCTCATAAAAAAAAGGAAAGTTCAGAACCATATTAGTAAAATTTAAGGAAATTGCGGTTCAGTTCCATGAGTACTACCAAACCTTGTATAACATCCCACAAAGCAAGGTAAAAGGCCAAACTTCATCAAATTCAGAATCCATAGAATCCTTCCTTAACGCTATCATCCTCCCCAAACTGTCCGAAACTCAGAAGTCAGCCCTCATTGCTCCCTTCAATTCTGAAGAACTCAAAAAAAAACTATAAAAAATCCCCCACACGGTAAAGCCCCTGGTCCAGACGGTCTTCCGGCCCTTTATTATCGCTCATTTAGTGATACCCTCATCCCGCATCTGTTACAGATATGTAACAGCTCCCTCCTAGGCTTACCCCTCTCAACAGATATGACTAAAGCCCATATTACCATTCTTCCCAAAGAAGGTAAGGATCCATCTCAGTGCTCAAACTACCGCCCTATCTCCTTACTAAACTTAGACCTAAAACTTCTCGCTAAAATGCTGGCTAACAGTCTCGCCCCTTTCCTTCCAGACCTGATCCATAGAGATCAGACAGGTTTTGTAAAAGGCCGAGAAGGGAAAGACAACACAGCTAGAATCCTCAACGCTATTTATCACGCAAAAAAGAAATGTATCCCCCTGATATTGCTAAGCACTGAAGCAGAGAAAGCATTTCATAGGGTCAACTGGGAATTCATGCGCTATGCACTGAATAAGTTTGACATTCCTACCCCATTCATTGATGCTACTTTCGCCATGTATTCCAATGCCTCTGCATCGGTGCTGGTAAATGACACCATTTCCCCCTTGTTTATAATTAGAAATGGCACGAGGCAAGGTTGCCCCCTATCCCCCCTTTTGTTTGTAATAACCATGGAGCCACTTTTACAGACTATCAGGCAAGATTCAAAAATTGCGGGGATAAAAATGGGAAAACAAGAACACAAGACCGCAGCCTTTGCGGATGATCTTTTAATTCTCACCACAAACCCACAAACCTCCCTATCCGTCATATACAATTTACTAGAACGGTTCAGTCCCCTGTCCAATTTTTAAATTAATATGAACAAATCCCAAGCCATGGGTATCGGCATCCCATTGTCCACACTACCCTCCCTAAAAGCTAAATCTCCCTTTTGTTGGGACAGCCCTTACATTACTTACTTAGGAATTAAAATAGGCCCCGACCCCGATAACCTCTTCACCCTCAATTATAACCCGTTACTTCAATCTATATCTGACCAGCTCCATCACCTAGATCTTCAGACATTGTCGTGGTTTGGTAGGAAAAACTTAGTCACTTCCTTAATTATTCCTAGACTTAACTACTTACAGCAAGTACTGCCTATCCCAATTAAAAAAAAAGATTGCACTAACTTAATAAAAATGGTCCGTAAATTTATATGGAAACAAAAAAGCCCGAGACCGGCGACAACTACTCTGCAAAAACCCAGGAAAATGGGAGGCATTGGCCTTCCCAACCCCCAACTCTACAACAAAGCTATCCATCTAACCAGAATTCTTGACTGGTTTTGTGAACCATCCCATAAATCTTGGGTAGAAATGGAGTCCTCCATAGTTCAACTCTCATTCAGGGCACTATTGACGGGTGACAAAGAAAAATTTACCTCCCTTTCCAAAACCAGCCAGATTATAAACTCCTCTCTCAAAGTATGGAAATGGTTTCAAGAATCCAACTGGGGTTTTCCCTCGCCCTTGATTCAAGTGAGAGACGTGTTGGAGCTGGCTCCATTGGAGTTGAAAAAATGCCTCCCCAAATCACTTAAAACATCCCAAATCTCTATTGTATCATTGTTTGACGTAAAAGGGAAGATAGCAAACAAAAAAGATATTGCCACATTACTCTCCACTTCGGATTCACTTCCTTCTCCAACATCTTTCCTCCACAACTACATTACTAAACATATCCCCCTTCAGACTCTTCTTAGACCAATCACTTGGTTTGAAGGATGGATATGCAGCCAAACTACAATTAGCAAGCCGATTTCTCAACTATACAAAAGACTAAATACTCCCATTAACATGCCAAAACCAGCTTATGTGGGCTTGTGGGAAAAAGATCTGAATACCTCCTTCTCACCACAAGACTTAAACAAGCTATATATTACCCCACATAATTCCTCAAGATGTGTCCTCATTCAGGAAAATGGTTACAAATTATTGACAAGGTGGTACAAAACCCCTGACATCACGTCCAAATATGAAAGCTCTAATTCAGATAGGTGTTGGAGGTGTAATGAGTCTAGAGGAACCTTCTTCCATATATGGTGGCTTTGCCCCCGAGTATTAAGTTGGTGGGAAGATATATTCAATCTGAGCAATAAAATATGCGAAACCTCAATACCTTCAAACCCCCAGCTTGCCTTGCTAAGTCTGCCCCCACCAGATTCCACCTCAAGGATCCCTCCATTGTTCTACACCCTTCTCATGGCCGCTCGCCTCCTTTTACCTCGCTTCTGGCTTATAGCCGAACTTCCTTCTCCAGATCTATGGAGGGAAAAGATCGACTCTATATAGATTTGAAGAGCTGGCGGCTGCTGAAGCACGCAACTACCAAAAATTTAAAGGTAGATGGGTTAAGTGGGTCAAACACAGACACCCTAATCACGGGCGAACTACCCCTATGAAATAAACAACATTTGCTAACTGGTTTATATACAGTCATATAATCAATAAATTGGAAAGTAAGGGAATACAAACCTTTTCTCCTCTCAAATTCTCATAGAAATGTGTTCACTCAACTGCACATAATATTCATCAAATGTGTCCATGTTGCAGTTTTATTTTTCTGTTACTGCTTACAACCGAATCACCTATCTTGTACAAATTATCACTGTCTATGTACGATTTATGCTTCTCTATGATTGTACAATTTTGAATACTTAAATAAAAAATGTATGAAAAAAAAGGGGGTTTTCTGAGTTATGTAAATGTAAAAAAAATAAAGTACTGTAAATCTGATGGGTAGCAAAATATACATAAGCTGAGAAAGTTTTAGGTAAAAACATGTATATTTACTAATTTACCTAGTTCTGTTCTTGGCCTTTGTTGACATTCAGTTGCAGAGCCATGGGGGTGTGTAACAACAATCTCTGAGGTTTCCCTATGAATATTTGTGGGTGTTTACAAAGACTCCCCTTTTCCCTGCTCTCTAAAGGGAGTGAATAAAATTGCTGCCCTGTCTGCAGTCTGACTGCTGGAATACTCATGTTGTATCTATGGGACTACAAGTTCCAGCTGTACTGTACAATGACAATGTTGACACACACAGGATTCTTATCCTACCTGATCTTATACAATGCTCTGCAGACACTTCCTCCCAACCAGCAGAAGAGTACAGAGGAGAGAACTCCTCCAGTCTTTGTCAGCTCTGTGATTGCCTGGTGAGGAGGGAGGGAAGATCCTGTGCATAGCATTTTTCTCCTCCCTGCCTGGAGAAGAGGATACCCTGCAGCTGCTAAATACCAGAGGCCGAGACTCTAATCTTTTTTTTTTTTTTTTTTTAATTTTCAAAATACTTTATTGTTGTAATACAAAACTTTATATCCATACTACTTTGCAATATTATAAAATTCATAAGCCCGTCAGTTCTATTGAGTGACATTAATTTCACTTCACCAACCCCCCACCCAACCCCACTTTGCAGGAAGGAAAAAAAAAAAAAAAAAAAAAAAAAAGATCCTTCATAAAGCCTAGGGAGGAAAAAGGTTCTGATTAATTAACCCTATTCCAATCTTTCCAGAGTTTTTTCCACTTCAAGTAAGATCCTCTTTGTTTGTACAGAATCTTTTCATAGGTTTTCACTTTCTTGACCAGGCCCAACCAGTTGTTACACTCTGGAGCGGAAGGGGAAAACCATAATCTAGTAATCAGGAGCCTAGCCAAAAACATAACCTTGATCAGCAGTTGGCGTTTTATAGGCTGGCAATTAAGCTCCGATAAGTCCCCCAGGACCCATATCCTGGGTGACAAAGGGACAAAGATGTTAAGTTTATGAGCCAGATTGTTTTGGACCAGGCTCCAATATCTGCTCACCGTTGGGCAGTCCCAGAACAAGTGTAAATGATCTGCCCCGGGATCGCCGCAGCGTGGGCAATCGGAAGAGGCCCTGAGGCCTCTTTTGTATAACCATGTGGGTGTCACATAAATTTTGTGCAAAATATTAAATTGTACAACAATGTGATTAAAATTGTGTGAAACCAACTTTAAGCTATCCCCCATGTTCTCCCAATTTGGAGAACCCACCTCTGAAAGTAGAGAAGACCAGGCTCTCTGTCCTGGAGAGAGAACATCCGAAAAAAAGTTATTCATTAAGTGCTTATAGCAATGTGATATTTTAATTCTCGTGACAGTTTTCTTACAAATTAAATCGTGTAGAAATAAAGGGGTATCAATAATAAATTGGCTATCCGACGTGCAAGATAGTGCTGACCTCAGTTGGAAATATGGAAACCAAACCACCTCACCTAAATTTGCCCTTTGCTTTAGTTCCATGAGGGGCAATATTTGTCCCTCACTGACCACTTGGTGTAGATACTGAACATTTTTGTTCCTCCAATACTGGCAGCAGTTTAAGTCATTTAAATTAAGGAGCTTAGAGTTGTGCCACAATGGGGTACAAATAAGTGACGCCTTAACTCTAATCTTGAGTCTGTGCTGCTTATGGTAGAAGGTGTTAAACGTTGCTGAAGAATCCATTGGGAGGGGAGACACAGGCAGACAGCTTAGCTGATGAATCGGTCAGTGCAGGGAGTGTGGCTTGCTGATTCAGCCAGCACAGCCTATAGTGACATTCCATAGAGTCAGACCTGCTCTTATCTGCTCCCTCAGCCCTGTGCATGGAACGTTATCATAGCAAGGAAAGAAGCTGACATCACAGGTCATGTGACACTCAGCTAACCAAAAGAACAGTGCCCCTGTAGATGCAGGAAGTAAAGTGAAAATCTGGTTAGTTAAAAATGTAAAAAGAACAAAAAAATTACTTTCGCAACCCCTTTAATGCAGTAGACGTACTGCTAACAGATTTAAGCCTAATGTATTTTGTGTATTAAAATATGCAGATTCAGAAATAAAATTGTTTCTGTGATGTCAAACACAAGTTGTCAAGCTACTATGACTTTTTTCCCTCACACCACACCAACACTTGAACTATATACAGATGCCCTAGCATTTCAGGTGTTTTACACTCAGTGATTTAAAAAGGTATCCACTGGATTGTAAAACATGTGTTGTACACCTGTATTGCTATTTTGGAACCCCACACCAACACTTGAAATGTCTGGAGATGCCTGTCACAGATTTCGGTCAACTACAGTATTTCTGGTGTTTTCACTCAGACTTTTAAAATGGTACTCTCTGGCTTTTTAAACACCAGTTGAACGCTAGAATTATGGTAAATATCCCCCACACCAACAATTGAACTGTGCAGGGAAGGAGGTTTGACTTCTGTGTACAGTGTAATTTATGTTTAATGTTGCTTCTAGAAAAAAGGAATTATTGCTTCTGCTACAATGCAACATGTTTTAAAACAATGCAGATATGATGCTCTGAAAAAAATTACAATTGCTCAGTTATTGCCAAAAAATGCTTCTGCTCTAATGCACCGCATTAAGCAAGGACAGATATGATGTACTGAAGGAAAAAAAAAGTACACTAATTGCTCGGCTTTTAGAACTGCAACATAATGACACAATGCTAATTGTACTAAGCATAAACGGGCAATAAGCCTATAGAAGTTTCAGGTTTGGGGGAAAAAAAAATAAGCTGTTCTTTTGTTCAATTGAGAAAAACAATGTTCTTGTTAGCTGCTTTTGAGGTTTTGCTGCAGCTCCAGCTGTATTATACGGCAGTAACTACAGCTAGAAGGCACACCCAGCCTCAGCTCTTTCCTCCCTGGCAATTATTATGTTTTCTAGGTTTTCCCTTAACTGTCCTTGACACTAGAATAGAAGCTTGATTTCTGACAGACTTCTACACTCATCCACCTTCATTTCCAGTCCAACACACAAAGACATTCTAGTTGTTCTGCAAGGGAACCTCCCTGTCTGCTGCCCCACTGAGTGGCTCATCCAGGCTGTCTGTCAGTCTGCGAGCCAATAAGGGCAAGTCCAGCCCCCCCCCCCTCCCCACACACACACACACACTTACACACACTTCCTCTTAGGGCCATATGCATGCTGTTTTACTGGATTCATCTAATGCAAACTTGAAAAGCTTTGGGTTAATCTTGTTGATTAATTGGCCATTCTTTAAAAAAAAAAAAAAACTATTGCAAAAAAATGCAGTTGATCTAGTGCACCTGACATATTGAGCTATCTTTCAGTTGTTGTATATTGTACTGAACTGTTTCCAATTTCTAATTTTCTTAAAATATTGCAAATATTCTTCAAATATAGAGGCATATATGTTGCTGTCACTTTCACATTAATAGAGCTTGAAAGGGGTGGGTAGAGTACTAAGAGTTCTCTGAGTATCATAGACATTTTTTTAAGACAGCTGGGGCACTTTATTTTCAGATCACATTTATTTTCTTGAGCATTGTACCCAAAAATAATTTTAATAAATTTGCCTATGTCTTCTCTTATACATCCTTTCAAGGAAAACATGTCTTTATTATCTAAACTGCAGATTAATTGTAAGGAAATGCCTGAAGGGTTTTCTTTTCTTGTATGCTTACCTACTAGGGCTAGGGCTTAGTTACTTACGTGCATAGTAAAATTCCAGCTCACCTTTAGTAGATTTGATCGGCCCCTGGTGCACAGAACAGGTAAGTAAGTCATTTGGTAGCATAGCAATGATAAATAAAGGTCCGTCACTGCAAAGTAATTGTGTTGCTTGTCTTTTTATTTGTGGTAGCAAAATTACAGCATGTGGATCAAACCTCACACTTCAACACCAGTTTACGAGTTTCAGACACTTAGTCCTTAGTTATAATAGTGATGAGCGGCAGGGGCTATATTTGAATTTGCAATATTTCACAAATAATGTAGAATATTCATCATATTTTAACAAATTTTGAGAATTCGAGATTATTTTATTGAATGCAAAACTTCGCAATGTAAAAATCGCGTAATGTGAATTTGTAACGTGAAATACAGGCGTGGGTCACTTTGGCTAAATTTTTCAAGCTGCTAGAAGTTTCATGAGTTTCTCCTGAGACTGGAGAAAATGGTTGGCACGGCAGAACATTAGAATAGCTTTATATGCAGATAGAGTCAAGTGCTCCAATAGATTTGCGATTGCGCTAATCGGCAGTGATTAGAATATGTTTTTGCACATTTTAGCAGGTCTGACTACAGGTTACTGATTGGTACACTAAGTATTGTTGTGAACTTGACATTGCTTCCGTCTCATTGGCCCACAAGCAAGATGCAGAGAGGAATCATGTTTTCAGATGGGGAAAAAAAATCTGAATATTCAATATTATGGTTATTTTTTGTGGTTTTAAATAAAAGATCTTTTCTGGATTTCTTTTTTGTAATATTTGCAGCTCTCAGGAGAATCCATTGTGGATATCCTCGTTCACTTAACCGGGTGTTGATTGACGGACACTCTCTGTGGAAGGCGACATCAGTGCTACAATTTCTTCTAGCACATATGTACTCTCCCACAGGAATCACTTTTAAAATATGTATAGGGTGATGGCTGTCTGCTCTGAGGATGATATTGCCTGCGGTTTGTTTGCAATAGGTCTGCATTTGTATGTGTTCATTATTGTCGCTTATCAATTTCAGATCCCGAAAATTGACCTGGAAGGCATCTTTTGAACACTCAAATAGTAAATTATAATGATTATTGTTCAAATACAATATAAATGAGAGTACCACTCTTTATCCTTTAAAAAAGGATTGACATCACAGTAAATGTACCGTTCTTCCCAATAGGATATTGACAAATTTGCTATTGAAGGTGAAAATTTAGCTTCCATGGAAACTTCTTGTCTCTGAACAAAAAATTTGTGTTCAGAAGAAAAATAATTATGAGTTAGCAAAAATTGAGTTACTTCCAAGACATAATCAATATATTCCATTGTATATTTACTATATTTATGTAAATGATATTATAGGGCTAATAAAGCAACCTTATGTGATATTGAGGGGTATAAGGAGATGACATCGGTAGTTAACCAGGGGTATTCATCTTTTCATTGCTTATTATAAAAACCTCTCAGTACATCTCCTGTGTCTTTGATGTATCCTGGGACATGTTTAACCAGTGGTTGTAATATGGAATCCAACCATTTTCCTAACTTCTCTGTAAGGGAACCAATGCCTGATATTATGGGGCATAATGGAGGGGGATTTAAACCTTTGTGTATATTGAGTGGGGCATGCATGATTGGTGTGACGGGTGTTTCCACGTTAAGAAAGGTGAACTGTTTGTGAGAAAGAAAACTCAGGTCTCTGCCTCTGCAGAGGATACCCATATATTCTTCTTTGTATTGGAAAATAGGATTTTTGTCCAACCTTTGATATGTGTGAACGTTTTAAAAGTGATTCCCTTGGGAGAGTACATATGTGCTAGAAGAAATTGTAGCACTGATGTCGCTTTCCACAGAGAGTGTCAGTCAATCAACACCCGGTTATGTGAACAAGGATATCCATAATGGATGCTCCAGAGAGCTGCAAATATTACTAAAAAGAAATCCAGAAAAGATCTTTTATTTAAAACCATAAAAAAACTAAAATAAAGAAAACAGGAGAAATGACCCCAACAACAACCCACTTTAGTGCTTACATATAGTAGACAATTCACACAAATTCAGTAAGTTGTCACAATGTGTCTTACAATCCTTTATGAAGATGACACTTTGTAAGAGTTGTTGAAAAGGGGATGCAATATAGTGTCCAGGCATCCACCGACCCTGGCCAAGTCATTATCACCTAGCTTCACAAGATGTGGAAGCCATCCCTGCAAACTTGCAGCTTTTCTACACCAGTTAAGACTTTTCACAATTCAGATGGTTCTGCAATTTTTCCCATCAAATTGTATATTAACTGCAATACATTGGGAGTTATATACATCATTAAATGCACTGAATGCATTCTATTGTACGTAGGCAGTACCCCAAGAAAATTCAAAACTAGAATCCTTGAGCATATCAATTATATATCTAATCCCTCAAGTGTGGGCATCTTAAATGTAGTAAGACACTTTATTCAAAAACACAAAAGGATTTCAAACCTTTGCTATAGAAAGAGTAATAGCTCCACCCAGAGGTGGTGATATTAAAAGAATGATTTTGCTCAGAGAAGCATATTGGATTTTTAGGTTAAATACAAGCTGCCCATTGGGCTTAAATCTAAGAAAATAATGAATGTATGTTTATTAAGTGATATTCCATTTTGCCAGCAAATATATTTTTTGCTTTTGTTTTTATTCTGTCTGTGCTTAATCAAGGATCTATGCCATTTTTTATTGTGTTTGTCACAATATGTATTATAGAAATCATGGTTTTAGCTTTTTATTTTTTTTCTCTTATCCCTTTGTTTTTTACATCCATAGATAATATATGATGCTTTCTACACAAATTTGATAATTATGTATTAAGTAATAACAACTGCATATTCTTATCCGGGAAGTTATATGGTTTTAGCATTTCTTGTGTGATTCTTTTGTACTAAGATAAAATAACCCGGCCCAATTAGTTAGGTGGTTTCCCACCCTTCCCCTATATCAGTGATGGCGAACCTATGGCACGGGTGCCAGAGGCGGCACTCAGAGCCCTCTCTGTGGGCACTTGCACCCTGGAAAAGTCTATGGTGTACCAATATGCCTTAGGCCTCCTGCACACGAAACCCCGTGGCCGTGCTGCGGGCCGCAATGCAAGAACACTGACCATGGGGCAGCCGCAGTGGATCACGGACCCATTCACTTTAATGGGTCCACGATCTGCAAAAAGATAGGACATGTTCTATCTTTTTTCGGAACGGAAGTACGGGATAAAACCCCATGGAACCTCTCCGTAGGGTTCCGTTCTGTGCTTCCGTTCCGCACCATTCCGCATCTCCGGATTTGCGGACCCATTAAAGTGAAAGCGTCCGCATCCGTGATGCGGAATGCACGTGGAACGGTGCCCATGTATTGCGGATCCGCAAATGCGGTCCTCAATATGGCAACGGGACACCTACAGTCATGTGCAGGAGGCCTTAGACTTTTCCTGCCATTCATCAGCGCAGACGTACTATGAACACCACAGGCAGCGCACTGAGTGTAAACAGGCTTTTATAGCGAAAAGTACATGGAAGATATACTATACTGGACTGTAGTATTCAGGGGAAATTCCCATGTTGGCACTTTGTGATAAATATGTGGGTTTTGGGGTGCAGTTTGGGCACTCGGTCTCTAAAAGGTTCGCCATCACTGCCCTATATGGTTTACTCCTCCTCTCTCGATTTGATCTCAGGTATCCCTCTAAAGCGCAAGTTATTGCGCCTGCTTCTATTCTCCTGGTCCTCCATGGCTGTATATAGGGCGTTTATATGGCACTGAGCTAGAGACATGCTAGAGGACACTTCACCCTGGTGTTGGAGGATTGTAGCCTGAGTTTCTTCTAAGGCCTCCACTCTCCTTCCTATGTGTCTAATATCTTCTTTTATTGAAGAAATGTCCACACTGATGGGACCCAGGGCTTCCGCTAGAGCTTCTTTTAAGAATGTTCTGGAGATCGGCAGGCATTCCGCCTCACTGGGGTCGTCCCCTACCTTTTCACTGCTACAAGCGGCAAGCTGTTTGTGTCCGGAGCGTGGGGTGCCGGGCGCCATCTTGGATTCTCGGCTTACTTGTACAGCGGCAGCTTTATTAATAAATTTCTCTATTTCCCCAGCCTGACTTTGGGAGTGATTGCCTCCTGGCTGGTCTGTGGGCTTTTGGCCCCCGATCTTTACCATTTCAGCTTTCAGTAGGCTTATGAATCGGTGCTGAGAGGGATATGCAGACGGGAGAGCAGCGCTTCACACGTCCATCCGGATCTTCTCTCGATTTGATGAGAGGAAGTGGAAGCCACCTATTTAAACTATAGAGCTTGGCATTTTTCATCAGTTATGAATAAGGACTAAGTGTCTGAAATGCGTAAACTGGTGTTGGAGTGTGAGGTTTGATCCACATGCTGTAATTTTGCTACTATGAATAAAGAGACAAGCGACACAACAATTACTTTGCACTGTTACCAAAGGACTTACTTACATCTTATAAAACATTATTGGATCACAGAGTTTTAATTACAATTCTGGAGAGGAAATTTCATTAGGATGCATATAGGTTATATTTTCTATTAACAAAGAAGCAGGGGGTCCAATTGTTACTGTGAGGAAAAGAATTTCTTTAGTTAATACCCATTGCTTTAAATATGCTCTGGGAAGTGAGTTTACTATGTTATAGGCTACATACAAGGGTACTTGAAAGTTTGTAAATCCTTCATAATTTTCTATATTTTTGCAAACGTTTGACTTAAAGTAAGGCCCCATGCCCGCATTGCGGTCCGCAAACAGTGGGTCTGCAACATGCAGGCGCCAGCCATGGGTCATAACGGATACTGACCCATTCCGCATCTGGAGCAGCGGTGTGGAAAGGAGGCATGGAACCTGATGGAAGCACTACAGAGTGCTTCTGTGGTGTTTCTGTCCGTGCCTCTGCACCGCAAAAAAATAGAACATGTTCTATTTTTTTATGGTGCAGACGGATCACAGACCCATTCAAGTTGAATGGATCTCGATCCATCCCTGCCACTGCATGGATGTTGGCCGTGCAATGGCGACCGCAAATCGTGGTCCCCAATGCACGGAACGGCCGCATAACGGCCGTGTGCATGAGGCCTAAATTAGAGTTTCATATAAATCCTTAAATATAGATAAATGTAGAGATCCAAAATAAAATGATTGTCAAAAATATTACACTTGGTCATTTATTTATTGAGGAAAGTTATCCAATATTACATGTCTGTAAGTGGCAAAAGAATGTAAACCTTAAGGATTAGCAGATAATTTGAACGTCAAACTAGAATCCGTTTTTTTCATTCAATGTGATAAAAAATCAGATGTGAGTTGGAAAGCTATTTTATATAAAGAACATAGATCTATAAAAATCTGATATTCACAACAAATATCTGTGGAAGTGTGTCAGGGCATGAAAAAATTAGTTTTTTGTGGTCTTCAGAAAAAGTTGTTGAAGCTCAGAATGGAATCTCTTCTGGTAATTTCCCCTCCTCTTTCAAACACTCTATCATTACTCCATTGATAAATAAAAAAAACATCTCTCAACTAGTATTGATTGAGCACCAAAGTGCTCGGGGGTTCGGGATGCTCGGGTGCTCTACCGAGCACCCGAGAACAATGGAATTCAATTGGAGAACCCAAGCATTAAACCAGGAACCCTCTGCTCTGAAGAGGGGAGGGTGTCTGGTTCATACGAAAAGGTCAGAAATTGATGGAAACACCACCAAAATTGTTCGGTCACAGCATGATGTCTGGATGCATCTTGGACTCCCAGATCGCTGCTGGGAACGATGTTGTCAAAGTAGTACGCCACTTTAACAGACTGACAATAATAAACACAAAACAGTAGTTAAAATTGATTTTAGAGGAAAAATTGTTAGGAAACATTATTTCCTGTATATAAACTTGTATAGGCGAGCTGACCCTCTAAAACATTGTTTGCAAGGGCCTTCAGGTGAGCTGACCCTCTAAAAGATTGTAGGTGAGGACCTGCTGGTGAGCTGAACCTCTAAAAGATTGTAGGTGAGAGCCTGCAGGTGAGCAGACCCTCTAAAACATCATATGCGAGTGCCTTCAGGTGAGCTGACCCTCTAAAACATTGTAGGTGAGGGCCTGCTGGTGAGCAGACCCTTTAAAACATTGTATGCAAGGGCCTGCAGGTCAGCTGACCCTCTAAAGATTGTAGGTGAGGGCCTGCTGGTGAGATGACCCTCTAAAACATTACATGTGAGGGCCTGCAGGTGAGCTGACCCTCTAAAACATTGTAGGCGAGGGCCTGCTGGTGAGCAGACCCTCTAAAACATCATATGCGAGTGTCTTCAGGTGAGCTGACCCTCTAAAACATTCTAGGTGAGGGTCTGCTGGTGAGCAGACCCTCTAAAACATTATATGCGAGAGCTTTCAGGTGAGGTGACCCTCTAAAGATTGTAGGTGACGGCCTTCTGGTGAGCTGACCTTCTAAAACATTACATGTGAGGGCCTGCAGGTAAGCTGACCCTCTAAAGCATTGTAGGTGAGGGCCTGCTGGTGAGCTGACCCTCTAAAACATTACATGCAAGGGCCTTCAGGTGAGCTGACCCTCTAAAAGATTGTAGGTGAGGGCCTGCAGGCGAGCAGACCCTCTAAAACATCATATGCGAGGGCTTTCAGGTGAGCTGACCCTCTAAAACATTGTAGGTGAGGGCTTGCTGGTGAGCAGACCCTCTAAAACATTATATGCAAGGGCCTGCAGGTGAGCTGACCCTCTAAAGATTGTAGGTGAGGACCTGCTGGTGAGCTGACACTCTAAAACATTATTTGCGAGGGCCTGCAGGTGAGCTGATCTTCTACAACATAAGGAGCCAGGGCAGACTAATAAGCATTTTGATATGATAGAAGAGGAGGAGGACAAGAAAAAGAAGATTGAAACATATACCCTTTTTTGTGGTGGAAGGGGTGCATGGGAATACAGAGTATTCAGTACATTATAAAAAAACATTTAAAGTGCCTTTATGTTCAGCCATTTTCCTCTGGTGGAGCAGAGAAGTCAGGGGCCATCCAGACCTTGTTCATTTTTAAAAGAGTCAACCTGTCAGCATTTTCAGTTGACAGGCGGATGCGCTTATCTGTTATATTGCCACCACCAGCACTAAATAACCGCTCAGACAAAAAGCTGGCGGCTGGGCAGGCCTGCACCTCCTAGGCGTAGAACACCAGTTCGTGCCACGTGTCAAGCTTGGACACCTAGTAGTTGTAAGGCACTGAGGGATCATTGACGATGCTGACACGGTCTGCTATGTACTCCTTCACCATCTTCCAAAATGTTTCCCTCCTTGTGACACTAGGCCGCGCATCAGGGTGAGGGTGCTGGCAGGGTGTCATTTGTACTTTGTACATGATGAAGGGGAGTGATTCCCTGAAACGCGTTGTGTCGCTGCAATAAAAGATTCCTTCTTGATCCTGGTGACTGGTTGACGGTAATTCGCGCCGTGGGACGTATCTTGTTTTCTTGCATTTATCATCTTCTTGGGGGCTCCAGGCTTCTCAATTTGAAGATCCCTCGTGGTCCCGTGGCTACAGACCACCATATTTAGACGTCCAGGCTTGTTAGACATATCCACATTAGTGTTGTGCCTACATTCGCATTCATAAGGTGAGCCTTGCTAGTTCTCTCTGCCTATAATTGTATACCCACAGAATTACCCTATGGTGCGCCCATCTGTTTTTTTACAGTTTTAATCAGCCTGTCATATCATATCCAGTATCCAGTTTTCTGGAAATTGTGGCTGCAAATAGGGGGCTCTTTCTGTGTTAATAATCATCATGGAATACGCTATCAACCGTCTGGAACAACGTGAACGTCTCATTGCGCAGTGTGTTCAGATACAAGACACACCTGAGACTATGGATACACCTGAATTGGACAAACAATATGAAGATATTGATGAGAAGATTTTGTTTTCACTTTTCCATGACCTTGAAATCTATTTAGCAGAAAGTTTGGTCCCCAGAGGTCTACGTCTCAGATTTAGACATTCATTCGAAGATGATTTGTTTTTTTTTCCCACTGATTGGGACGCTTATTTATTAGATTGTGCTAGAGGTCTTATGTCTAGATTGCTGACCAAACGGCAGAGTCTAGCTTTGGACCTCGGTGTAAAAATTTCCAATTGTGTTACCAACCTTTTAAATCATAGAGAACATCCATTGTATTATAAGTTCGATAGAATGGTTACCACACAGATTTTGTTGACCGAAAAAGAAACTTTGCATAAGAAAGCGGGCAAAGTGAATAGGGATAGAACAGATTTTGCAACCAATAATATCAAGTTCTGGCTGAAAGACAAACACATGCCCACTGAATCCAACACTTTAGAGTTACCTTTAGAACCAGTAGCTAATACAATTACTAACACTGTACCACCCAAACGTGGTCCGACTCACCACAAACGTGGTCCTACTCACTCCAATTCACACCTCACACTTCCCAAAACCCATAGGGCGGTCACTTTTGTCAATAGTAAAAATAGACGTCAGGCGTCACTACCCGACACCAAAGATGTGAGGGCAACAATGCTGGTCAAATCTCGCAAATTTGACACCACCAACATTAGTTGTCCTACTACCACCCACTCTATGTCACCAACCCCAGTGACAGCTAACACTCCCACACATAGGAGGCAAATATCACAACCGGTTGGTCCCACTAGGCCATCTCCATTGGTGAGCGATGGGGGGGGTACCCACTTGGAGCCCGTACCTAGGTCTGCTTGTTTGGGATCTCCAAGCCTAATCGCTGCCGAGGGTTTTGACCCAGACACCCTTTCTAGTAGTGCACCCCTCAATCTCCCTCCCACGTCCTTTTCCCCCATCAACAGACCCAGTCACCCCATGTTTCACAAATCACCATCCTCACCACTCATTACTACTGATTTGGAGTTGGACTCTATCATCACGCTCCATGACTTTTCCCCCACTCAAGCCTCCATCCATATGTCTCTGAATCACTCAAGTTCTGGGGTCAGCCCAAAACTTACAGAGACGTTCAATATGACGTCTCAGGTAGGTCAGAGCTCTTCTTTTTTATCCCTTCCAACGGTGCTCACACCAACTACGACATACCCGATAATGAAAAGCCTGAATACAGTAAAAAGAAAAAACCTAGAAGAGGATATAGGGGAGGCAAAAGTAAAAAGAAGAATCTAATAAAAGAGAAATCAGATCATGAAATCTAAATTTTCAATTTATCCTCCTATCTATTAAATGTGGAGGAAACATTACTTCTAGCAAGAGGTCTCTCATTTTGCCCAACATCAGGCATAAAGGGTTTTGATCTTTTTTTTAGATCTACACAATTTTGTTAGGAAACTAACATTAAAAATACATTTTAGCCTACTGGATGGTCTGAATAAACCTGGTATAGAACACACTAGTGAGGCTCCATCCACCTCAGCAATAGCACAATATGTCTCCACGAGTTTAAAACCCCCCTCAACATTTTACCCGACTCATCATAAGGGGAATTTTATAGACACTTTCTACCATCTAGTGATGGACGATTTTCGATCCATCCATCAGAAACCTATTTTGAACCACAATCTCAATCTCAAAGAATCCAAGGCAGTAAAAAGCCTATATAAAAATACCTCAATTGTTATCCGTAATGCTGATAAAGGTGGAGGCGTGGTCATCCAAAATAAAGATGACTACGTCAAAGAAGCTCTCCACATTTTAACGGATACCGACTACTATCTTCCTCTGGAAAAGGATCCTTCTGGGGAACATAGGGTTGCATTGAGGACCTTGATTGACTCAGCTAAACATATACTGAGTAAAAAAGAACATGAATACATTCTCAAAACAGATTCAGTAATGGCACTCTTTTACCATCTACCCAAAATTCATAAGGATATTCAGAACCCTCCGGGCCGCCCCATCATTTGCGGGATATCCTCGTTGACCTGCAATTTGTCCCATTATGTGGACATCTTGTTACAAATATATGTTATTTAACTACCTTCCTAATTGAAAGATTTCACTTCTTTAATAACAACACTAAAAGGAATCACATGGAAGGACACATATTCGTGGATAGCCCTTGATGTTGCGGCCCTATATTCTAATTTCAATCATGAATTGGGGATTAAGTGTGTTGATTCTTTTCTTGATAAAGATCCCTCTGTACCTGTTAATCAGAAGATGTTTATATTGAAATCCATCCAATTTATTCTGACACACAATACACACAATTTTGGTGAACAACTATATCTCCAGTGCAAAGGTACCGCAATGGGTACGCGATTCGCGCCCAGCTTTGCAAACCTTTTCATGGGAGCATTCGAAGACCAGTATATTTATAAGTCCACCCAGTGGTCAGATAATATTGTCTTATATCGACGCTATATAGACAACTTGTTCTTTATATAGGATGGAGATTCTGATTCTATCAAGAATTTCATCAAACACCTGAATTCCTCTGACTGGGGTATAACTCTATCAGGGACATATGATCGTTCAAGAATTGAATTCTTGGATTTAGAAATGAATGCAAATGGTGATGAAATTGTAACACATAAGTTTTTCAAAAAGGTTGACTGTAATAGTTACCTTGAGTATTCTAGCCTTCACTTCAAAAAGTGGAAGATGAACATCCCTTTTGGCCAATTTAGGAGATTAAGAAGGAATTGTTCTCTAACTAGGGATTTTATCTCACAAAGTGAGATAATTCATAAAAGATTTCAGAAAAAAGGTTATCCCCATGGAGTTATTGAGGCGGCTTACAACCGAACCAAGGCCCTTACACAAGAAAATTGCCTATCAGCCAGCCATAAACACCAGGCAGAGGATAAACAGCAAACAAATGGAGTGCCAATTTCATCACTACCTATAGTAGCAACCATAAGAATGTGAGAATTATTCTTTCTAAACATTGGCACATTATCAAAAAAGACCCTTATATAGACAAATCCTTACCAAGCCACCCGCCTCTAACCTTCAGGAGAGCAAAAACCCTCAAAAATCTGTTAGCACCCAGTAAGTTGCGCGAACCACACCACAATTAAGTAGCTGGGTCAATTACCAATTCACTTGTGCCATCCAGACCAGTGGGTAGTACAAAATGCAGACAACCCAAACGTCTATGATGCCTCTCTATACGAAGTTCCACCTCTTTCCGTAATAACACCACTGGCGAAATTTTCAATATCAAACAATCAATGGCTTGTGGGTCAAATAATGTGATCTACATACTTGAATGCCAGTGTGGATTACAGTATGTGGGTCGCACCACACAAACATTGCGTAACAGGTTGAACAAGCATCGTTCAAACACCAAGAAGAAATTTATGCAGCATAGTGTATGAAGACACATTACGGATAAACATCAGGGTCTCTTCTCAAGTATTTCCGTTTTACCTATAGAAAAAATCCATGCCGATAGCCGGAACATTATACAAACAATTAGACGTGAAATGTTCTGGATTTATAAACTTTACAGCCTGAATCCTCAGGGTTTAAATGAGGCATTTGAAATTAATTTATAGATCCAATGTAATCAACCATTAATAGCATCAGTTAATTAATGGAGTAGTAAGAGAAATAGATATTTTTTTAACCGTATTCAATCTAGACCCTAATTATTTGCCCGTTGTCTTGAACCTTTTTCCCATGAATGCATAAGTGCATCAGTAGGCTCCATTATCAATATGGCAGTTTTTAGTGGCGGTCACACCGATTGGGGTCTGGGGGGACTGTGGATGTAGGCATATTTTTGTAACAACTGCACGCGTGCATCTACCTCCGTCCCACAGACTCCATACTGGTGATTGTCATCTATTATGTGCTTGGATCACATAATGTCTCAATTAATTTATATTCTCTCCACTAGAAAGAATGTTTTAGCTGGCATTTTAATGAGTGGCATAATTTATTTAATTCCATTTTTATCATTCTAGAAGTGTATATATATATATATATATATATATATATCCATGGAAAGGTTCAGGCAGCACTCCCTTAAGTGCAGATATAGCTGTATGGGTGTCCGCATTGGTCCCTCGATATGGGACAAATTCAGTAGACGAAGAAAGTCCGCAGCACTCCTTCAAGTAAAAAAGTATAATTTATTCACACATGTCAGACAACGTTTCGGTCCTCTCACAGGACCTTTTTCAAGTCAAGTGAACATAAAAGTGCATAGTGCAAAAATAAATACAACTCTACAGCATGGCACAATCCATTATCAGCCAATAGAGTACTAGTGCACTCCCATTCATGGGTGGGCTACAATTCATATAATTAACTCCATCTGTTACCATACATACCAACATCAATCGGAGCATATCAGTGATACATTCAATAATAATCCACCATCATATGTGTACATAAGTGTATATAATAAAGTGAACCGTGCAATTTAAAAAGTCCTTGACTATGTTACCTTGCCGCAAGCCTGATGGAGGACCGAAATAGCTTGTGGAGAAGGCGTCTCTGCTTATATCGGAGCACGCCACTCATCCGCGTCCACTGCTCATTACTGCGCATGTATTCAACCCCCTTCTGTTGACACAGCCTCTAATAGTCATGCGTCGCCTCTGGGGTGGAAACGAACGTGATGACGCACGCCTGATCTGCGTCAGCACATAGACAGATCGTCCGCGCCCCATCACGAATCCATATCCACCATCTTACTTCAGGCACTGTTTTGGGCAATAGTATCATGCCTCCATAAAACCCATGTTTATCTCGTCTCCATCAAAAAGGCCCGGCACAGGCAAAAAGTCAGCATACATATATATCTTTAGTTCAAACAAATCATTGTAGCTTCCATTTAATTCACCACATACAGAGAGCAGACAACATCAGAGCATAGGTCATGTAAAATGGGTATCTAGCTAACCATTCCTCCTGTCACCCTAAATTCTACATTTAACCCTTTGGGTTTTAGGGTATCCAGCCGAAAGATCCATCTTAACTCAGTTTTTTTTAATTTGCTTAATCGATCACCTCCTCTATCCAATGGTTTAACGTGATCTATAATCATAAATTTTAAATCACTTTCTTTATGGGTTTTTTCGGCAAAATGCTTTGATACGGGCAGATCTCTTCTTTTATTCCTAATAGATTGCCTATGGTTATTTAACCTAGTCTTCAGATCGCAAGTGGTTTCACCAACATATAATTTTTTGCAAGGGCACCATAGTACATATATCACCCATGACGAACCACAGGTGAGATAATGCCCTATTTCAAAGGTCTCGCCCGTGTCTGGATGTGCGAACGTCGATCCCTTGACCATCTGTTTACAGTTCACACATCCCAGACACGGGAAAGAGCCCGTGCGCCTTACTTTAAGAAACGTCTGTCTCGATTGTCCTTTGTCTGGTACTTTGGAGTGTACTACCTTATCCCTGATGTTGCCTGCTCTTCTATATGCCATCATCGGCAAATTTTTAAATGCAGCAACATTGGGGTGTCCACTGCTCAATAAACTCCAATGTCGCCTCACTATTTTTTCAATTTCGGGACTCAACTCGTTATATGATTATACAAACGGCAATCTATCATTAGTTTGTCTAGTTTTCGGGGTCAACAACTCATCTCTGGGGATTTTTTTAGCCCTTTCCGCATGTCTTTTTACTAACTTTCTGGGGTATCCCCTATCTATAAATGATTGTTCCATATTTTTCATTGCTGAGCACATATTTTCATCTTTGTCAACAATTCTCCGCACTCGGAGCATTTGGCTAAACGGCAGAGAATCTACCATCCTTCTTGGATGCCCACTAGTAAAATGCAACAATGTGTTCTTATCTGTGGCCTTAATATTTAAATCCATATGTACCTGTTCATCCTCAATATATACTTGTGTGTCCAAGTATTGCACCCGGTCAGTCGATGCCGTTAACGTAAACTGGATCTCCCGGTCAAGGGAGTTCAAGTATACGTGAAAGTCCATCAGCTGCTCCATGGTGCCACCCCAGATGAGGAAGATGTCATCTATGTATCTCCACCACGTCAAAACTTGATTGAAGTGGGGAGATACATAGACGAGACGTTCCTCAAATGACCGCACAAAAATATTTGCATAAGTGGGCGCGGCATTAGAGCCCATCGCCGCGCCCATCTTTTGCAAGAAAAATTGTCCCTGGAACACAAAATAATTGTTCCTCAAGGACAATTCCAACAATGTCAATATAAATTGTCGTACTGGAGCGGGATGCTCTGAATGTACTAACATCTCCGCTACAGCCGACAAGCCTTTATCATGGTCGATCGAGGTGTATAACGACACTATGTCAAAGGAAGCTACGATCGCCCCCTTTGGTACCTGCATCCCTTTGATCTTGGTGATGAAGTCTCCGGTATCCCTAACATACGATCTAGCACACATAGCATATTCTCTCAGTATCTTATCCAAAAATACATTGATGTTAGATAGTATCGAGCCCCTACCCGAGATTATCGGCCGACCTGGAGGGTCAATCAGCCTTTTATGTATCTTTGGTAATACATATATCGTGGGTGTAACCGGGGACTTCACCACCAAAAACTCTTTAAGTTGTCTATCAATAATACCACTCTGCATCGCAACAGTCAAATGTGCATCTATTTTCCTTGCAATGTCGAACCTGGGGTCCCTGGCCAATGGCTCGTAGACGCCAGGCTCGCTCAATTGCCTTCTTATCTCATTAACATATTGAGTGGTGTCCATCACCACGATCCCACCACCCTTGTCCGCAGGCTTGATGGTGAGATCGGGGTTACTGGACAATCCCTCCAATGCAGACATTTCCTGTGTCGAAATGTTTGGCCTCATGTACATACTGGGATGAGTTCTTTTTCTCAACATAGCTACATCTCTCTTGACCGCTTCAGAAAAACATTCCAAGGCATGTGAATTGACAAGTGGAACAAAATCACTTTTTAAATGCAAATCAAACTGTTTCAGAGTAAGTTGACCATCAGCATTGCCCGCTTCATTAACATTCACATTCATGGCATCAGTGGAACCGGAGTCGAACCACACCCTCAGTTTGAGATTCCTGAGGAGGCGGTTCAAGTCCAGTTCCAACTGAAACCAATCCGGCCTAGCCTGTGGGCAGAAGGACAATCCCTTATTCAGGGCTTTCAATTCATGCTCAGTCAATGTGTAGGATGAGATGTTCACCACCACATTCGATTCTATTTTTTCTTGTTTGTATTCATCTGTTTGGAGTTGTTGGTCCTCGTTAATCTCTGTGCTCTGGTTTTTCCAGGCTCTTCTATGTCTGAGCCCTCCCCGTCTCGTGGGGCGTCTCCCATAGCAACTCGTGGGCCTAAAAAAGTTCCAGATTGACTAGAATTGAAGTCATCATTGGCATCTTTGTTTCTCACCCATTTATTGGTTTCTTTGTTGCGTTTAGGTGTTTTTTTAGGTAAAGTACCCCTGTCCGTACGCCAGGGTTGCTCCCAGACATATACATGGCCAGACATATAGTCACTCTGATCTCTATGCCACTTTGATCTTTTGACCTCCTCCAGGTCTTTCCGCATTTTATCCAAAAAAGATCGTTGTTTCTCTAGAAATGTGTCAGCCTCATTAGTGGACACAGTTGCCTTCAGCTGTTGTTCAGTGTCCTGCAATTTACTTTTAAGCACGACCATTTCCTTCTGAGAAAACTCAATATTGAGCAACATAATGTCCATCGCATATTTATTAGATATGGCTTCAAAACGTGCTCTAAAATCACCATCTTGTGAAAACATATTCGGCTTTAGGCGGGATCGCATGCCCCTTGGTATGCGTTTGCTTTTATAATACTGAGCCAACGTCAATGTATGTAGCTCAGTAGATAGCAATTTTTTCGACGTGCCTTCATACTCCCTCTTGATATTGATAGCGGAGGGTACATTGAGGAAGGCAGCATCACCCTCTACATTTCCCATAATCCTCTGTATGCACTATGCACTTTTATGTTCACTTGACTTGAAAAAGGTCCTGTCAGAGGACCGAAACGTTGTCTGACATGTGTGAATAAATTATACTTTTTTACTTGAAGGAGTGCTGCGGACTTTCTTCGTCTACTGAATTTGTCCCATATCGAGGGACCACCGCGGGCACCCATACAGCTATATCTGCACTTAAGGGAGTGCTGCCTGAACCTTTCCATGGATTTATCGTCGACTGAAGGCTCTGCACCCGACCCTACCAACATCCAAGGTAGTACGTCCCAACATGGGGACAGTGACATACATGTCTTTGCCTATAATGATGTGGACATACAGAGGATTATGGGAAATGTAGAGGGTGATGCTGCCTTCCTCAATGTACCCTCCGCTATCAATATCAAGAGGGAGTATGAAGGCACGTCGAAAAAATTGCTATCTACTGAGCTACATACATTGACGTTGGCTCAGTATTATAAAAGCAAACGCATACCAAGGGGCATGCGATCCCGCCTAAAGCCGAATATGTTTTCACAAGATGGTGATTTTAGAGCACGTTTTGAAGCCATATCTAATAAATATGCGATGGACATTATGTTGCTCAATATTGAGTTTTCTCAGAAGGAAATGGTCGTGCTTAAAAGTAAATTGCAGGACACTGAACAACAGCTGAAGGCAACTGTGTCCACTAATGAGGCTGACACATTTCTAGAGAAACAACGATCTTTTTTGGATAAAATGCGGAAAGACCTGGAGGAGGTCAAAAGATCAAAGTGGCATAGAGATCAGAGTGACTATATGTCTGGCCATGTATATGTCTGGGAGCAACCCTGGCGTACGGACAGGGGTACTTTACCTAAAAAAACACCTAAACGCAACAAAGAAACCAATAAATGGGTGAGAAACAAAGATGCCAATGATGACTTCAATTCTAGTCAATCTGGAACTTTTTTAGGCCCACGAGTTGCTATGGGAGACGCCCCACGAGACGGGGAGGGCTCAGACATAGAAGAGCCTGGAAAAACCAGAGCGCAGAGATTAACGAGGACCAACAACTCCAAACAGATGAATACAAACAAGAAAAAATAGAATCGAATGTGGTGGTGAACATCTCATCCTACACATTGACTGAGCATGAATTGAAAGCCCTGAATAAGGGATTGTCCTTCTGCCCACAGGCTAGGCCGGATTGGTTTCAGTTGGAACTGGACTTGAACCGCCTCCTCAGGAATCTCAAACTGAGGGTGTGGTTCGACTCCGGTTCCACTGATGCCATGAATGTGAATGTTAATGAAGCGGGCAATGCTGATGGTCAACTTACTCTGAAACAGTTTGATTTGCATTTAAAAAGTGATTTTGTTCCACTTGTCAATTCACATGCCTTGGAATGTTTTTCTGAAGCGGTCAAGAGAGATGTAGCTATGTTGAGAAAAAGAACTCATCCCAGTATGTACATGAGGCCAAACATTTCGACACAGGAAATGTCTGCATTGGAGGGATTGTCCAGTAACCCCGATCTCACCATCAAGCCTGCGGACAAGGGTGGTGGGATCGTGGTGATGGACACCACTCAATATGTTAATGAGATAAGAAGGCAATTGAGCGAGCCTGGCGTCTACGAGCCATTGGCCAGGGACCCCAGGTTCGACATTGCAAGGAAAATAGATGCACATTTGACTGTTGCGATGCAGAGTGGTATTATTGATAGACAACTTAAAGAGTTTTTGGTGGTGAAGTCCCCGGTTACACCCACGATATATGTATTACCAAAGATACATAAAAGGCTGATTGACCCTCCAGGTCGGCCGATAATCTCGGGTAGGGGCTCGATACTATCTAACATCAATGTATTTTTGGATAAGATACTGAGAGAATATGCTATGTGTGCTAGATCGTATGTTAGGGATACCGGAGACTTCATCACCAAGATCAAAGGGATGCAGGTACCAAAGGGGGCGATCGTAGCTTCCTTTGACATAGTGTCGTTATACACCTCGATCGACCATGATAAAGGCTTGTCGGCTGTAGCGGAGATGTTAGTACATTCAGAGCATCCCGCTCCAGTACGACAATTTATATTGACATTGTTGGAATTGTCCTTGAGGAACAATTATTTTGTGTTCCAGGGACAATTTTTCTTGCAAAAGATGGGCGCGGCGATGGGCTCTAATGCCGCGCCCACTTATGCAAATATTTTTGTGCGGTCATTTGAGGAACGTCTCGTCTATGTATCTCCCCACTTCAATCAAGTTTTGACGTGGTGGAGATACATAGATGACATCTTCCTCATCTGGGGTGGCACCATGGAGCAGCTGATGGACTTTCACGTATACTTGAACTCCCTTGACCGGGAGATCCAGTTTACGTTAACGGCATCGACTGACCGGGTGCAATACTTGGACACACAAGTATATATTGAGGATGAACAGGTACATATGGATTTAAATATTAAGGCCACAGATAAGAACACATTGTTGCATTTTACTAGTGGGCATCCAAGAAGGATGGTAGATTCTCTGCCGTTTAGCCAAATGCTCCGAGTGCGGAGAATTGTTGACAAAGATGAAAATATGTGCTCAGCAATGAAAAATATGGAACAATCATTTATAGATAGGGGATACCCCAGAAAGTTAGTAAAAAGACATGCGGAAAGGGCTAAAAAAATCCCCAGAGATGAGTTGTTGACCCCGAAAACTAGACAAACTAATGATAGATTGCCGTTTGTATAATCATATAACGAGTTGAGTCCCGAAATTGAAAAAATAGTGAGGCGACATTGGAGTTTATTGAGCAGTGGACACCCCAATGTTACTGCATTTAAAAATTTGCCGATGATGGCATATAGAAGAGCAGGCAACATCAGGGATAAGGTAGTACACTCCAAAGTACCAGACAAAGGACAATCGAGACAGACGTTTCTTAAAGTAAGGCGCACGGGCTCTTTCCCGTGTCTGGGATGTGTGAACTGTAAACAGATGGTCAAGGGATCGACGTTCGCACATCCAGACACGGGCGAGACCTTTGACATAGGGCATTATCTCACCTGTGGTTCGTCATGGGTGATATATGTACTATGGTGCCCTTGCAAAAAATTATATGTTGGTGAAACCACTTGCGATCTGAAGACTAGGTTAAATAACCATAGGCAATCTATTAGGAATAAAAGAAGAGATCTGCCCATATCAAAGCATTTTGCCGAAAAAAACCATAAAGAAAGTGATTTGAAATTTATGATTATAGATCACGTTAAACCATTGGATAGAGGAGGTGATCGATTAAGCAAATTAAAAAAAACTGAGTTAAGATGGATCTTTCGGCTGGATACCCTAAAACCCAAAGGGTTAAATGTAGAATTTAGGGTGACAGGAGGAATGGTTAGCTAGATACCCATTTTACATGACCTATGCTCTGATGTTGTCTGCTCTCTGTATGTGGTGAATTAAATGGAAGCTACAATGATTTGCTTGAACTAAAGATATATATGTATGCTGACTTTTTGCCTGTGCCGGGCCTTTTTGATGGAGACGAGATAAACATGGGTTTTATGGAGGCATGATACTATTGCCCAAAAACAGTGCCTGAAGTAAGATGGTGGATATGGATTCGTGATGGGGCGCGGACGATCTGTCTATGTGCTGACGCAGATTTGTATATGCGCGGCGCCTGGACGCGATCAGGCGTGCGTCATCACGTTCGTTTCCACCCCAGAGGCGACGCATGACTATTAGAGGCTGTGTCAACAGAAGGGGGTTGAATACATGCGCAGTAATGAGCAGTGGACGCGGATGAGTGGCGTGCTCCGATATAAGCAGAGACGCCTTCTGCACAAGCTATTTTGGTCCTCCATCAGGCTTGCGGCAAGGTAACATAGTCAAGGACTTTTTAAATTGCACGGTTCACTTTATTATATACACTTATGTACACATATGATGGTGGATTATTATTGAATGTATCACTGATATGCTCCGATTGATGTTGGTATGTGTGGTAACAGATGGAGTTAATTATATGAATTGTAGCCCACCCATGAATGGGAGTGCACTAGTACTCTATTGGCTGATAATGGATTGTGCCATGCTGTAGAGTTGTATTTATTTTTGCACTATGCACTTTTATGTTCACTTGACTTGAAAAAGGTCCTGTGAGAGGACCGAAACGTTGTCTGACATGTGTGAATAAATTATACTTTTTTACTTGAAGGAGTGCTGCAGACTTTCTTTGTCTATATATATATATATATATATATATATATATATATATATATATATATTTATTTATTCAGTATTTTTATATCAACATTAATTTTTTATCTCCTTTTAAGGTTATATCATGCCACTTCCTCATATTTGTATGTATTTGTAATGTTTTTTTCTTCAGGAATCTAATTATTGTGTTTGTAGGGCACTAATACATGTATATGATCCTTATTCGTTTTTTCTATCATAAATTAGACTCATGCGGACTGCTCTTACATTCTGAGAGCGTCCCTGTTACATAGCAGCGGCTTCCAGGTGAGAGCGTCCTCTGTTACCTAGTAGCGGTCTTCATGTGACCTGGCCATCATCATGTGACGTCGGGCCGGAAGATGCTAACTAGTTTCTCTATAGCAGACGGCTTTCCCGCCGTCGAAGCATCCTCACGTGACCGCATCATCAGTGCGCGCGATTATGGGCCATTTTGATGCGCTTTTTGATGCGCTTCTAATTGTATGCACTCCAAGGTCGGCCCCTTTATGGGCGCAGTCATATGAGATCTTTACCAAATAGATTGTTACCAGTGCGATTTTTTGCCGCATACTGTATAAATACAATTGGGGTGTGCACATCGGTAGTTTGCCTTGAGGACTTGCTGATGTGCACATTATATTCGCCACTCATCTATCTAGGCAACAACCAAAACTCCCCCCCCCTGACCATGTTACCTCCTTAAGGCGGTACTTTTGTATGTATAAATGTGTGTAGCTTTATGCTGTTACACTTGTGCAGCTTCTTTGTACCTGATAAAGGGGCGTGATTCCCCGAAACGCGTTGTATCGCTGCAATAAAAAAGATTCCTTCTTGATCCTGGTGACTGGTTGACGGTAATTCGCGCCATGGGATGTATCGTGTTTTCTTGCATTTATCATCTTCTTGGGGGCTCCAGGTTTCTCCATTTGAAGATCCCTCGTGGTCCCGTGGCTGCAGACCGCCATATCCAGACGTCCAGGCTTGTTAGACATATCCACATTAGTGTTGTGCTTACATTCGCACAACCACATAAGGTGAGCCTTGCTAGTTCTCTCTGCCTATAATTGTATACCCACAGAATTACCCTATGGTGCGCCCATCTGTTTTTTTACAGTTTTAATCAACCTGTCATATCATGAAACTGTCCAAGGCTTTGGAGAGTGTTGCCCTGCCTCTTTTGGAACTGCTGTGTGTTCCCCTTGTCTCCCCTCCTTGGTTAGTAGAAAGAAGAACCCAGCAGACGTGTCTTCAATGCTTATGAAGTTTTATTGCCAGTAACAATATGTCCATAGATAGGACGCGTTTCGGCTCAATTGCCTTTCTCAACAGATCTGTTGAGAAAGGCAATTGAGCCGAAATGCGTCCTATCTATGGACATATTGTTACTGGCAATAAAACTTCATAAGCATTGAAGACACGTCTGCTGGGATCTTCTTTCTACTACACGTGGTAATTATCCTATCCCGTGCGGTGTGCACCACAGCGTGTGCCGGCCAAACTTCCCTTCCCCTCCTCGGTTGGCCAAGGAACTAAGGACTCTGCCACCAGCATTGTCATATGGAAATTTTTGGAGCAATTTTTCAACAAGAATCTTCTGGTATTGCACCGTTTTTCTCGTCCTCTCCACCAGAGGAATGAGAGATGAGAAGTTCTCTTTGTAATGGGGGTCAAGAAGGGCGAACACCCAGTAAGCTGTGTTGTCTAAAATGTGGATAACGCGCGGGTCGCGGGAAAAGCAGCATAACATGAAGTTAGCCATGTGTGCTTGAGTACCAACAGGTAAGAATTTGCTGTCATTATCAGGAGGGTGACTCTCAATCTCCTCATCCTCTTCCTCCTCTTCTGCCCACCCACGCTGAACAGATCGAATTAAACTTCCATGGATACTACCCTCTGTAGCGGAGGCAACTGTCTCCTGCTCCTCCTCCTCTTCCTCTTCATCATCCAATTCGTGCTGAGAAGATGAACTGAAAGTGGTCTGGCTATCACCCTGTGTAATGTCTTCCCCCATTTCCACCTCTTCCACATGCAAAGTGTCCACCTTACTTGTGGGCAGCGAGTAGACGCAGAAGTGGGATGGTGACACAGATAATAGCATTATCGCTGCTCAACATCTGTGTTGATTCCTCAAAGTTTCTTAAAATCTCACAGTGGTCAGACATCCATGCCCACTCCTCGCTTGTGAAGAGCGGAAGCTGACTGAAAATGCAATGACCATGTTGCAGCTGTATTCCACTACTGCCTTTGGCTGCTCACAAAGCCTGGGCCAACATGTGGAACATCTAGTTCCAGTGCATGCTAACGTCGCACAACAGTCGGTGTGCTGGCAATTGTAAGCGCTGCTGCAACGTTGACAGACTGGTGAAAGCTGTTGATGACTTGAGGAAATAGGCACACACACGGCTCACCTTCACCAGTAGTTCAGACAAATTGTTGCAGGTATAGAAAAACCACTGAACAACTAAGGGGAAGGTGTAGACTAGGCACGGGATGTGTGTGATCTTGCTGAGCTCCAAAGCCTCCACCAAGTTACGGCTAGTGTTTATTGAGCATGCTCGAGTGCAATGCTCAAGTCTCCTTCCCGCACAATTTTTGGCTGCTATGCAGCCAATAAATGTGCAGTGAGGTGCTGGCGTGCACTGTAGTGTCATAGCAATGTTGGCTGCTGGCATTACAATGACTGGCTGGCTGGAACGCGTCATTGGGTGCTATAAATCACCCGATGACACGTGTTCGGCTCAGTTTGTCAGGGAGAGCAGAGCATAGGAATGAAAAGACAGTGTAGGGAGTGTTATTGGAAGATTTTTATGACAAAAACTTTTCAGAGACCCAAAAGGGTTTTTAAGGACTATTGTGTCAGACAGCAGCAATATATGTTTGTAGCACAATCGGAACTAAATTGCTCAGTGTTAGGGAGAGCTGAGCATAGGAAGCAACAGACAGTGTAGGGAGCGTAATAGAAAGATTTTCATATAAAAAACTTTTCAGAGACCCAAAAGTCATTTTAAGGGCTATTGTGTGACAGCAGCAATATATATTTTAGCGCATCCTAAATAGCGTCTAGTAAGCCTATGCGGACAGTTAAATTATCTGCGCCACTTCTCCTGTATAAAGTGTGCGCATCCCTAAAATATTAGTGACATCCAGTGTACTTTTTGCGTATACGGTGTCCGCTGCGGACAGTTAAATTATCCGCGCCAGATCTCCTGTGTAAAGTGTGCGCATCCCAAAAATATCTGTGACATCCAGTGTACTTTTTCATTAGACATTGTCAGCTGGGGACAGTGAGATTAGCTGCACCACATCTCCAGTGTAAAGTGTGCGCATCCAAAAAATATCTGTGACATCCAGTGTACTTTTTTAATAGACGGTGCCCGCTTCTGACAGTGACATTACCAGTGCCACATCTCCTGTGTAACGTGTGCGCCTAAAAATGTTATCTGTGACATACAGTGTACTTTTTACGTAGACACTTTGGACAGTGACATTATACATTTGACATTATATATATTATACCTCTCCTGTATAACGTTTCCTCATCCCAAATACCTGTGGCATTCCCTGTAATTTTTTATTAGCCGCTGGTGACAGCATTGACATTATCTGCGGGATATCACCTGTGTGATGTTTCCACATCCCAAATAGAGATGTTCCGAACATAAAATTTTCTGATCGCGAGCGGCGAACACGAATTCCTGCAAATGTTCGCGAACAGGCGAATTGGGCAAACCACCATAGACTTCAATAGGCAGTCAAATTTTAAAACCCACAGGGACTCTTTCTGGCCACAATAGTGATGGAAAAGTTGTTTCAAGGGGACTAACACCTGGACTGTGGCATGCTGGAGGAGGATCCATGGCAAAACTCCCATGGAAAATTACGTAGTTGACGCAGAGTCGGGTTTTAATCCATAAAGGGCATAAATCACCTAACATTCCTAAATTGTTTGGAATAACGTGCTTTAAAACATCAGGTATGATGTTGTATCGATCAGGTAGTGTAAGGGTTACACCCGCTTCACAGTGACAGACCAAACTCTGACAGACCAAACTCCCCGTTTAACGCACCGCAAACAACCGCAAACAGTCCATTTGCGCAACCGCAAACTCCCCATTTGCACAAGGTTGGATGCCAAGCTAGCCATGTCCCGTTCCTTGTCCTCACTGACGTCATTGAAGGTCTCTTCCTCCACCCGGCCACGTACAACACCAAGGGTCCCCGAAAGCTGACAAAAAGCCCCCTGGGACGCCTGCTGTCGTTGGTCTTCCACCTCCTCAAAGCTACCTTCCTCCTCTGACTCCTCTTCTTCAGACTCCTCTCTCTGCATTGCTGCAGGTCCAGCAATCGACGATAACAAGGCTGCTTCTGGTGGTGATGGTGACCACAACTCTTCCTCTTCATGCTCATCTACGGCCTGATCCAGCATGCTCCAGAAAAAACGCATATGGGATGAGGTTGATGATGTTGCCTTGGGTTTGACTGACCAGGTTTGTTACCGCCGCAAAATGACGCATGAGCCTACAGCCATTGTGCATCAGCGTTCAGTAACACGGCCAAAAAATACCAAGCTCCGCAGAGGCTGTCCTCTTTTTTTTTTATTAAAAAAATCTGTTCTTACCAGTTTAATCTCTGTTTTGTCCCCTATCAGGGGCCGGTGTGGTGTATTGAATAGATTTTAGGAACCAGGAGAGGGAAAAAGATGCTTGGTCGGTCCTCTTACTTCCAATTTGGGGCACTGCGTGTGAGCCTTGCAATGTACTGTGCTACCAGATATGAGTGGTATGTAAAGTAGTACTAATCCTATCAGTTTAATCCCTGTTATGTCCCCTATCAGGGGCCGGTGTATGGAATAGATTTTAGGAACCGGGAGATGGAAAAAGATGCTTGGTCGGTCCTCTTACTTCCAACTTGGGGCACTGCGCGTGCGCATTGCAATGTACTGTGCTACCAGATATGAGTGGTATATTAAGTAGTACTATTTCTATCAGTTTAATCCCTGCTACGTCCCCTATCAGGGGCCGGTGTATGGAATAGATTTTAGGAACTACAAAATACAGATTGAGGGGTGCGATATACCTGCTTCCACCAAATATTGATTCAGGTGTTCTATATACCTGTCTCCACAAAATACTGATTGAGGGGTCGGATATATCTGCTTCCACAAAATACTGATTGAGAGGTGTAATATACCTGCTTGCACCAAATATTGATTATGGGGTTCTATATACCTGTTTCCACAAAATACTGATTGAGGGGTACAATATACCTGCTTTTACAAAATACTGATTAAGGCTACTTTCACACTAGGGTTTCACGGATCCGTTTGAAGGGCATTTCAAACGGATCCGTCAATAAACTGACTAAACGGAGCCAAACGGAAGCCATTCAGACGGATCCGTTTGTACGGATCCGTCTGTATTACGGATCCGTTTGTCACGTTGGTTTTCGTTTTGTCATCCGTTTAGCGGATCTGTTTTGGAAGGAAAAGCATCTCTAGGTTCCATCTTCATGTATTGAGATCTATAGGGTTGTAATGCTCCTATATTTATCCAGGGCTATCTTGTTGAAGTTCCAAAGCTGGTCCGACTTTGATAATGGACCACACCTTTCGGACTCTTGTACACGACTACATGCACTTAAAGATGTATAGTGTTCGTTAGAGGGCCATATGTCCCTGATCGTCAATGATCGTGCGTACAGGAGTACAGAGCATCATGATGCTGACCATGTTGTGCCGCAAACTGGGCTATTGTCCTGCACTCATATGATCTATTAGTGCAAGACTATATCCCCGCGGGCAGCTCAACTTGCACAGGATGATTGTACACTATGATGCTGTGTACTCTCGTGTGCACGATCAATGCCACTACGGGACATATGGCCCGCACACGGACCGTATGTCTCTTGTGGCATACAGTCGTGTGCAAGAGGCCTTAAAGGGGTTTTCTCACCTCATACAATGGGGGCATACCACTTTAAGATATACCTACATTGTCTTATAGGCGCGGGTCCCACGGCTGGTACCCTCACATATATTGAGAACGAAGCCAAGAAAGTAGATGAGGTCGCACTGCGCTGCCGCCCTCCATTCATTTCTATGGTTGAGGTGGGGATTAGCGCTTGGCGGTGGACATACCATGGAAAATGTGTCCTACAGCAACAGTGCTCCCCGCTCCGTTCTCAATATAGGTGCGGGTCCTACCAATGTTACCCACACCTATCAGACAATGGGGGCATATTCAAGTGAAATCCCCCCATTGTCTATGTGAATACCCCTTTAAAAACTGTATGTCCCTTGCGTGTCCCTTGTGGTAATCACACTAGTTATATTAGCGTCATCGGGAAATCATTAAACGTTAAAATCACTATTTATAAATGAATTCCTGATGATGCTGACGGACCGTGACTCCCACAAGGGCTTATATGAAAGGGCACAAGATTGAACAACGAACAAGCATTTGCTTGTTCATGTGCCAATCATAGGATCTACGATCAATAAAGAGCCAAAATTTAGCTCATTATTGATGGTCAGGTTTTAATGGATCTTACGACATTGGCACTAATGCTGTTTTGATATAAAAACTACCAAGGGTGTTGTAATAAACGCACAGTAGTGAGACTAGGGTAGTTTTTTATTTCAACACAGCTATAGTGCCAAGGTTCCCTGTACAGGACAATAAAAACACAGACACAGTGCAGTAAAGTATAATTTGTATTTTATTTTTTTACTGTAAATAAATAAAATAAATATAAACTTTTTTTATTTTTATAAATTTTCATAACTGGTAGGGGAGGTGGACTGTCGTGGACTCGATGCGCTGGGGCTGGCAATGGTAGCCCCCCTGTCCTGGCGAGCCACTGAGGTTAAACTACTGGCCACAGGAAAGGATGCAGGGCGTAATTGTGGGGTGTGGAGAAAGGAAGGGTCTGAGGAGGAGGGGACCTGAGCATGTGTAGAGGTGGAGGGAGTTTGAAAAGAAGTAGGAGGCAAATAAGGGGCAGGAGAAGAAAAAGAAGAAGAAGGAAACACATGCTCGGGGGGGTGGGGGTGGGAAGGGAAAGGTTGGCGGTACTGGCCACTGGTGTGGGATGGGGGGTAGGTGTGGGATGGGGGTGAGGGTTAGGGGGCGGTGCATGATTTCCCATGACCCGTTCTCTACCATGATCTTAAACTCATGCAACCAACTGCTCGGGCGTCATTGAGTCCATCAAACCGATCATGCTTAGCCCATAATGGTAGTTTGGGCTGCGTTGATACGCCGACTCCGCCCCCTCCCAGCGGCGAATCAAGTCAGCACCAAACTCCATCTGATGTTGGGCAAAACCTTCTAGAGCGTCGGAAACGACCTCTACAAGGTTCGCATAATCGGCTCGACTTGGCCTACCGGATCTCTGCCCGCTCACCAGGGCTCTCAAATTTTGACGGAAACCTAAGAGCCTCTGTTGAGCGGAGGGACCCGGTAGGGGACCCGGATTATCCTGAGCCGATGCATGAGGGACAGGAGGGCTGGCGCTGGCGATCTGTTCCGGTTCCGCCTCAGGAGGTTGGTCAGGCTCCCGAGTGCTGCTGGCACTTCTGTAGAAAAAGGAAAGTTAGGAATTGTTCTTTAAATAAAACATCCATGTTCTATGCTATGTCTACCGTATACCATAGGGGGCTGGCCAAAACAGGGGAGCCAAATGCTCCACTGTCTCAGACAGCCCCTTACACTCAGACGGAGAGAACAGTTGTCCATCTGACTGTGGGGGGCTGGCCAAAACAGGGGAGCCAAATGCTCCGCTGTCTCAGACAGCCCCTTACACTCAGACGGAGAGAACAGTTGTCCATCTAACTGTGGGGGGCTGGCCAAAACAGGGGAGCCAAACGCTCCACTGTCTCAGACAGCCCCTTACACTCAGACGGAGAGAACAGTTTTCAATCTTACTGTGGGGGGCTGGCCAAAACAGGGGAGCCAAACGCTCCACTGTCTCAGACAGCCCCTTACACTCAGACGGAGAGAACAGTTTTCAATCTGACTGTGGGGGGCTGGCCAAAACAGGGGAGCCAAAAGCTCCACTGTCTCAGACAGCCCCTTACACTCAGACGGAGAGAACAGTTTTCAATCTGACTGGGGGGGCTGGCCAAAACAGGGGAGCCAAACGCTCCACTGTCTCAGACAGCCCCTTACACTCAGACGGAGAGAACAGTTTTCCATCTGACTGTGGGGGGCTGGCCAAAACAGGGGAGCCAAATGCTCCGCTGTCTCAGACAGCCCCTTACACTCAGACAGAGAGAACAGTTGTCCATCTGACTGTGGGGGGCTGGCCAAAACAGGGGAGCCAAAAGCTCCACTATCTCAGACAGCCCCTTACACTCAGACGGAGAGAACAGTTTTCAATCTGACTGTGGGGGGCTGGCCAAAACAGGGGAGCCAAACGCTCCACTGTCTCAGACAGCCCCTTACACTCAGATGGAGAGAACAGTTTTCAATCTGACTGTGGGGGCTGGCCAAAACAGGGGAGCCAAACGCTCCACTGTCTCAGACAGCCCCTTTACAATTTATTTTTTAAACAGTTGTTATAAATATTTACCTTTTTGGTGCCATTGCCTTTCGTAGGAACCCCAGGGCCGCCGTATGGATGTAGGTGGCCCCTGAGGTGCCTCCGGAGCCACTCGGGGCCTGAACCTCCTTGTTGTAATCCCTCCTGAAGCGGTCCCGGATAGATCGCCAACGCGTTATAACCAGTTTGACTATCGAAAAAAACAATAAAAACTAAAATCAGCATGATGAAAGGAAAACAACAATATTTGAATGTATTAAAATACATATTGTTTTACTTACCATATTTCTCCTGAGCCGCCGCATCTAGATCCCCCCAGGTCTCAAAAACTTCTGCAGAGATGTCCCTCCAGAGCCGCTGGGTACGGCGATGATCGGCGTGGTGGCGGTCGGAGTGGTCCCATAATGCTGGACGCGCCTCCACCAGTTGGATGAGGAGCAGGTTATCTATGCTCGGAACCCCGAACTCCTCATCTTCCCTGGTGGAGCCTAGGGAACCCTGAAAAAAAGGAAATACAAAATTTAATGTAAATCCTAATACAAAATGCTAAATTCAATACTTACACGTCTACGACCGCCACGCTCATTCCCGCGGACTCTGGAGGCGACTGGGGGATCCTCACTGGCGGCTCTAGGTGCAGATTGCTAATACAAATAAAACATTTTTAGAAGACTGCACTTAAATAAATAAAAAATTACGAAATCTATATATATATATACTTACTTCTTGACAGCCCCGGTCCGGGCTTGGTCCACCTCCCCTGGACGCTGGTGATGCTGGTGAGCTGGCCCTGGCAGCGCCGCCCACTTCGGGAGAGCCCTCCGCAGATGATGAAGACGAAATCTATAATAAGAGCACATACTGATTAATGCAACGAATCAAACAGTAAAAACTCCAAGTGTTGATTTTATACTTACCGGCCACTGAATACGGCGGCGCCTTCTGGGTGGGTTACTCCAGTCTATGCCGGATGTCTTCTTTGATGACATCTGTACGCAACAGAATACCAGCCAAAATGCAGATAACGTTAAAGGAACTTGTAGAGCACTATTTCCTCATATATCAACAATTTATTTTTATTTTTTTAATACTTACTTTTTAAAATATAGATCTGGGCTTCCCCACCGCAGATGTCTCTTTCAATTATATATATATTTTTTGGGAACGACCCTAATAATAAAATGATTAAAAAAATTAATCCGACAGGAGCCATAATCCCCCCAAGTGCCATAAACACCCCCAGAGACAGCAGCCCTGCATAGTGCCAGCAGCCCCCCACAATGACATCAGGCCCCCAGTTCCAAACAACTTTCCCACAGTGCCCTCAGCACCACCAATGCCAGCAGCCCCCACAGTTCCAGCCACAAACACCCCTGCAATGCCAGCAGCAAACAAAGTTCTAGCCACAAACACCCCCGCAGTGCCAGAAGCACCGCACAGTTCCAGCCACAAACACCCCTGCAGTTCCAGACACAAACACCCCTTCAATGCCAGCAAACCGCACAGTTCCAGCCACAAACACCCCCGCAGTGCCAGCAGCAAACAAAGTTCTAGCCACAAACACCCCTGCAGTGCCAGAAGCACTGCACAGTTCCAGCCACAAACACCCCTGCAATGCCAGCAGCAAACAAAGTTCTAGCCACAAACACCCCTGCAGTTCCAGAAGCACCGCACAGTTCCAGCCACAAACACCCCTGCAGTTCCAGAAGCACCACACAGTTCCAGACACAAACACCCCTGCAATGCCAGCAAACCGCACAGTTCCAGCCACAAACACCCCCGCAGTGCCAGCAGCAACCACAGTTCCAGCCACACACACCCCCCCCCCCCGTGCCAGAAGCCCCCCATAAAGGCAGCCCACACCACCAGTGCCAGCGGCTCCCACTGTTCCAGACACACACACCCCTTCCCAAGTGCCAGCAGCCCCCCACCCTAGAAATAGAGAGATAGATAGATAGATAGATAGATAGATAGATAGATAGATAGATAGTAAAAAAAGAAAGATAGACAAACAGACAAAACTTCATACACTTACCAGTCTCACCAAGTCGATGATCCAAAATGGCCGACGATGAGGGGGAGGGACAGGAAGTTACTGGGCATGCGCAGAAACATGAACGTTTTCGAACGGATCCGTGTCAAAGCGGAGCCAGGACAGACGGATCCGTCCCCATTGACTTCCATTGTAACCTTGAACGGATCCGCACGCCTCCGCACGGCCAGGCGGACACCAAAACGCTGCAAGCTGCGTTCGGGTGTCCGCCTGCTGAGCGGAACGGAGGCCAAAAGCTGCCAGACTGATGCATTCTGAGCGGATCCTTATCCATTCAGAATGCATTGGGGCAGTACGGATCCGTTTCGGGGCCGCTTGTGAGAGCCTTTGAACGGAACTCACCAGCGGAGCCCCGAACGCAAGTGTGAAAGTAGCCTAATGGGTTCTATATACCTGCTTCCACAAAATACTGATTGAGGGGTGTGATATACCTTCTTCCACAAAATATTGATTAAGGGGTTTGATATACCTGCTTAAACAAACTACTGATTGAGGGGTGTGATATACCTGCTTACACCAGATATTGATTCAAGTATTCATTATACATGTTTCCACTAAATACTGATTGAGTGGTGGGATATATCTGCTTCTACAAAATTCTGATTAAGCGGTACAATATACCTGCTTTCGTCAAATATTGATTGAGGCCTGCGATACACCGGCTTTCACAAAATACTGATTGAGGGGTGCTATATACTTGCTTCCACCAAATATTTATTGAGGCCTGCAATACATCGCCTTCCACAAAATACTGATTGAGGGGTACGATATACCTGCTTCCACCAAATATTGATTCAGTGGTTCTATATATGTACCTGTTGCCACAAAATACTGATTGAGGGGTGCAATATACCTGCTTCTACAAAATACTGATTATGGGGTTCTATATACCTGCTTCCACAAAATACTGATTGAGGGGTGCGATATACCTGCTTCCACAAAATACTGATTAAGGAGTTTGATATACCTGCTTCCACCAAATATTGATTCAGGTGTTCTACTGTATATACCTGTTTCCACAAAATGCTGATTAAGGGGTGAGAAATACCTGCTTCTACAAAATAATGATTAAGGGGTTCTATATACCTGCTTCCACAAAAAACTCACCATGCTGTTATCGAACCATTTTGGTGGTGTTTCCATCTATTTCTGACCTTTTTCTATGGACCAGGTATGCTCCCCTTTTCAGACCAGGGGGTGCCTGGTTTAATGCTGTATGTACATGTTTCCACAAAATACTAATTGAGGGGTGTGATATACTTGCTTCTACAAAATACCGATTAAGGGGTTCTATATACCTGCTTCCACAAAATACTGATTGAGGAGTCCGATATAATGGCTTTCACCAAATACTGATTGAGGCCTGCGATATACCTGCTTCCACAAATACTGCTCTTCTCTACGGACTTTGGCACTGGGTCATTTTGAAAATGACAGGCAGAGGAAGAGGCAGGCCGTTCCGTAGGGGTGGTAGGGGTCGGACAGGTGCATCAGCCCGGAGACCAAGTGGGAAGTTGGGGAAGGTGCATGAAATTACGTCAAAGGACGCACCAGACTTTTTTTTTTAACATTTTTTATTGAGAAATAAAGTACATACAAATGAAGTACATCATGTAATAAACCGGTTGAATGACAGGTTACAGACAGTATTATCACTTTATAGCATTGCATTATAGAAGATGGGTGAAGGAAACTGTGAGCCATGTTTTAAACACATTCCAAATTGTCTATCACCACTATACTCAAAACCACAATCATTTTAGACAGGTCCGGAGTTGCACTATGCACTTACTAATAAAGCCAACATAAATAAGACAATCCTATACGATTTACTATGTAAAGTTCCTGTATTTAGTCCAGGCACTCCATCCGGACTTGAAGGAAGAGAACCTTCTATCCTCCCAGGCTGATATCTCCTCAAATCTGTAGATCTGGTCTACTTTCTCTTTCCATTGGGATATTGAAGGGGATTCGGTTGATAACCAAAATTTCGGGACAAGTAGACGAGCTGCACTTAGCATGCTGTAAAAGAGTTTTGTAGGAGTCTTTCTTAAGATGGGAGGACAAAATCCCAAAAGCGCTAATTGAGGGGTCATTGGAACTGTGAGGTTACAGATTTTGTTGGCCAGATCAAATATTTCGGACCACCAAATCCGTATAAGTGGGCATGTCCACCATATATGAAAGAATGTTCCTTTGTTTTCTTCACATCTCCAGCATGTGTCCGACCCAGTCACACTGTATCTACAGGTGATATCTGGAGTCTTGTACCAGCGAGTTAAGACTTTATAGCTGTTTTCCTGGGTACGGACACATCTGGATGATCTGTGAGGAATTCAGTAATAGTTGAGAGATCTCTTCCTGGGAAAATTCAACACTCAGATCCCTTTCCCATAGCCCAATAAAGGCTGGTTTAGCCATATTTGTGGGAGAGATAAGCTTTTTGTATAATTGGGATATCAATCTCCTACGTCTTGAATGGTCGGATAACAAGCTTTCGAACCACATCAATGGTCGCAGGAGAGATTCCATGGGTATATTTTGGGCAATGAAAGATCGAAGAAAAGAAAGAAAGTGCGGGAAGGGTTTGCATTCTGGGAAGATGTGTAAAATCTCCTTATTGCTTAAAACCTTGCCTCCCTCTCCATATAAGGAAATAACTTTGATGGTAGAGTTCCTAACTGATTTCGGGAGACATTCCCTTAGGTCACATGATGCATGAGCCATGATGTCTCTTATTTGGAGCAGGGGTGACGTGAGGGGTATCATGAATTGTGAACTTTGTAGCCATTTCCATGTCGACAGAGTCGACTTGACAATTGGATTAAGTGACTTATTATGTGGTGGAAAATTTTCCATACCCACCAAGAGACCAGAAAGGCCCAAACCCAGGTCACTCTGCTCCATGGAGACCCACGACTTATCTACAAGTCCTGAAAGCCAGTCAACTACTCGTGATAGTGCTACCGCTTTCCCATAAAGCTCGGGGTCCGGGAGTCCTATCCCCCTTTAGTCTTAGGTCTGCAAAGAACAGAGCGAGCCAGTCGAGCCTTCTTCCCATCCCAAACAAACTTGCCAATTTCACTTTTAAGTCTATCATAATATGCTTTGGGGACAGGAATTGGCAGGACCTGTTGCAAGTAGGTCAGTCTAGGTAATACTAAAGAGGTGACAATATTTTTTCTACCAAACCATGAGAGAGGAGGGTTCTTTAATAACAACAATTGGTCACTTATTGATTTCATGAGAGGGGGAGTAGTTTAAATGAAATAGTGAGGTAGGGTCTGGGCTAATTTTAACTCCCAAGTAGGTAATGTATGGGGTATCCCAATTAAAGGGGGAACTGTCCTTCAAGACTTTTTTAAGTGTAGGAGGAAGATCAATACTTAGGATATGCGACTTGCTCATATTGATTTTAAAATTGGAGTGGATACTAAATTGTTCCAAGATATTGTATATTAAGGGGAGAGCTTTGGTTGGGTTGGAATTCATTATGAGGAGGTCATCCTGCAAACGCAGCCACTTTGTGTTCTTGTTGATCCATTTTAATGCCCTCTATCCCTTCCTCATTTCTGAGCGCTTGCAGCAGTGTTTCCATGACCAATACAAAGATCGATGGTGACAGGGGGCATCCCTGTCTGGTGCCATTGCGGATAGTGAAGGGTGGGGACAAAGTGTCATTTATGATAATTGAAGATGGATGCATTAGAGTATAATGATAAGATGGCTTTAATATAGGGTTCAGGAATATTAAAAGCTCGGAGGACTTCCATCATGTAATCCCAGCTAACCCTATCAAAAGCTTTTTCTGCGTCCGTGCTAAGGAGGACCAGAGGACTGACCGTTTTTTTTTTCGCGTAATATATTGCATTTAGGACCTTAGCAGTGTTATCTCTGCCCTCCCTACCACGGACGAAGCCAACTTGATCAGTTTTGATTAAGGATGGGAGAAAACCAGAGAGGCGTGTCGCCAAAATTTTAGCTAATATTTTTAAATCTAAATTCAGTAAAGATATGGGGCGATAGCTATCGCATAGGGAATCCATCTTTCCCCTCTTTTGGAATGATCGTAATATTTGCCCTAGTCATATCTGAGGAAAGGGGGACACCAGACAGGGAGCTATTGAAGACAGATAGTAGGTAGGGGCCTAATATTTTACCAAATGTCCGATAATATTGAGCAGGATAACCATCCGGACCCAGGCTTTTCCCTTTTGGAAGCTGTTTGATAGCTGTCATAATCTCGTCAAGTTTAAATGGAGCCTGAAGAGTTTGGGACTGATAGTCTGTTAACTTTCGGTAAGGATAAAGAGGTAAGGTAAGCCTCAACTGATTTTTCTGGGGAAGGTAGGGTGGAGGTGTTAGTGCTTCCTCATCATCTTTTATGTTATATAGAGAGTAATAATATTTTTGGAACTGTTCAGCTATATCTGGGGTAGTGAATACTTCTCCTTTTCTTAAGGGTTTTAATCTTATGAATATAATTGTGTGATTTCCTTTGTTTTATGCGTTGCATCATAAATTTAGATGCTTTATCCCCATGCGCATAGTATTTGTGCTGTGCATGGAGGTAAAACTTTGCTGAGGACGTATTTAGAATATTTTTCAGTCTTGTTTTCGCTTCAGAAAGTTCTTCTAGGTGTGTTTGAAGTAGGGATTTTTTATGTAGGGACTCTAAATGTTGGATACGGGACAGGAGTTCTTCCATTTGTTTTTTCCTTTCTTTCTTAATTTTAGCTCCCCTGCAGATGAAATGACCCCTCATGAAAGCCTTATGGGTATCCCACAAAATGTGTGGTGAAGTTCCAGGAAGTGCGTTAAAGGAGAAGAACTCTTCTAATGAGGACTTTGTAATATTTATATTTTCCTCAGTGGTTATTAGCTGTTCATTTAGTTTCCACCTAAATGCCCTAGGTTCTAATAAGGGAGCGAGCATGGTTAAAAAAAACGGTGCGTGGTCTGAAAGAATCATGTTACCAATGCGAGTCTGGGAACACAGGCTTAAATGTTCTTTGGACACCAATATGTAATCCAGTCTGTGATAGGAATGATGTGGTGATGAAAAGAAGGTGAAGTCCTTCCTGGATGGGTTGAAGAGACGCCAAGCGTCAATCAATGCACTCTGCTGTAATTTCTTCTTAAGATGTTTCAAGGCTCTAGAAGAGATTGCGGATTGACCGGACGTTGAGTCTATACAGGGATCAAGTGTTAAATTTAGATCTCCTCCCAGGAGGACTACACCTTCCTTATATGATTCTAAAAGGGAAAGCATTTCCACTAGCCACGATACCTTGTTGACATTGGGGGTATATACATTAGCAAATGTGTACAATTGGTTAGCGATAGTTCCCTTCAGAAAGATATATCGACCTTCAGTGTCCTGAATATGCGACACATATGTAAAAGGGAGTCCCCTCCGGAGCCCGATACTGACACCCCTAGATGCTGCAGAATCAGAGCTGCAGTGATACCACTGTGGGAATAGGGATCGGGAAAGATCAGGATATTTATTGAACTTGAAATGAGTTTCTTGAAGCATCAGAACAGAGCATTTTTCCTTTTTCATATGGGAAAAGACCTGACTACGTTTAGCTGGGGCATGGAATCCCTTTGCATTGAAAGAGCCTACACATATATCAGCCATCTATCATAGGAGTATCAGTCTGTTGCTCGCTTTGATAGATCTTGTGTGTGTATAATATAAGGGTACTTAGCTTCCCTTGGTGAAGCATCTGGGGTCCAGAGAAGACACCCTCCCACCTTGGCATGAATCTTAGAAACTGGAGAGTACCTGTCATTAAAACAAAAAAAACATACAACATAAGTGAAAAACATAACAACTAAATGGTTTCGTTAACCCTGAGAGGAAGAGCAATGAAGCTCAAGTGGTATAATAGGGGAGGGGGGGTACACAACATATTGTGACTTGGTGTATTACCCTCGTAAGGATCAATATCTTGGATCCCGCAAGGTACAAGAACAGGTGGAAGGATGGTCTTGTCCTTGTGGGCGTGAATATAAAAACATAAACATAAATGGCCTATATAGGACAGCGTAAAGGAAAGAAAGCATGCAAATGGCAGTTATACTTATATAATGGACGCTCTAGTATGTCATAAGAAGAGGAGTCTCTTAATCTTCATTGAGTGGAAGTCTTCTTGGCGTAGGAGGAGTTACGGCCTCTTCTAGATCTTTGAGGCTTGGCTGGGCGAGGTGTCTCCCACGGTGCGATTGAAGGAAGATTGGATGCTGAGATGTTATCTGGAATAATGTCCCAGTTTTCAATGTGAAGATGATTAATTTGCAGGATGTCAAATGCTTTGGTCAGATCCTGATATGATGAGATGGAAAATCTCTGGCCATTAAAGAGGAAAGACAGGCCAAAGGGAAAGAGCCACTTATACATCACTTTATTATTACGCAGCCATTCAGTTAGTGGTTTCAGGGCTCTCCTTTTCTTCAGAGTGGTTTGTGCTAAGTCCTGATATATTGAAATAGGACAGTCATCCAAACTTATTTGTGGGGAACTTCTTGCTTTATTCAATATTGCGTCCTTGACAGGGTAATGTAGAAATTTACAAATCACATCCCTAGGCGGTTCTGTAGGTTGGGGTTTAGGGCGCAGTGCTCTGTGTGCTCTCTCAATGATTATTTCATGTGTAGAGTCAGGACCCAGAAGCTGCATGCATATGTTGGTTACAGCTTCAGTTATTTCATCTGTGCCCACTATCTCAGGTATGCCTCTAAAACGCAATTTATTGCGTCTTCCCCTGTTTTCCTGGTCTTCCAGGAGTGTGTACAGGGCGTTCAGGTGCTTCTGATGTTGAGACAGCGTGGAAGAGGTATTTTTCTGATGCGATATTATCGCCGACTGTGTGTCCTCTAACACCTCTACCCTTCTTCCTATGTGGCGCATGTCTTCCTTGATGGAGGTGAGATCGGATCTCAGGGGTTCTAGCGCTTCATTCAGGGCGTCTTTTAGAAATGATCTAGAGATAGGCAGGGTATCCGTCTCAGGGGAGGTGTCCCTTACCTTCTCATGGACAGCTGCAGGCTTCATGCTGCTCCCCGCCTCTCTCGGCGTGCCGGGCGCCATCTTAGATTCTTTAGCTACATGAGCTTGAGCGGCTTTCCTCAGGAATTTATCCATTGATTCGTTTGGAATCGCTTCTTTGCTCGTTCCCTGTGAGTCTCCAGGTCTGGGGCCACCTATCTTGACCATTGTGGGTCCAAATCGCAGGTTAAATAGGGCTGTGAGGGATTTTACACAGCAGAGCTGCACTTCAAGCTGCCATCTAGCTCCGGTGCAGGCTCCGCCCCCCCAGGACGCACCAGACTTAATTGACTCACTCAGCCCCACACTTCTGCACCCTCCTCATCCTCTGTATCTGTACCCTCCTCACTCTTTGCTGTGTGAACTCCCAAAGACGGTCAGGGAAGGTACATAATTTTTACTGCACACTGGGTGAACCTTCTGACGGCCGTCAAGCAAGTAATCCGTGACACTCGTGTGGATTTTGTGTTACCACCATTTATTGGCATGCAGGCCTGCCTCTTCTTCGCCTCTTGCTATTCCATCCTCCATCTCCTCCTCAGCTGACTCCTCTTTTTCCACTGCTACCGCCTCTTTTTCTGTACCCCCCAGCTCCCCAGAACCAATTTGTGCCAGGTGAGACGTTGCCATACTGTGCTGCGGCTGTTGTGCCTGGAAGCCAAGAGACACACCGATCCTGCGCTGCTTTCAGCTCTGCAGTCACAGGTCGATTAGTGGCTAACACCACTAAATTTGATCGTTGGTAAATTTGTCAGGGTCCAGGACGTCTTTTAAAGAATATCTTACACGGCCATGGCTTGCCTTGCTGATGTTCAGCGGCTACACCACCTACCTGTCAGACGTCTAATTTGTGACAGCCTGACGCGCTGGAACTCCACCTTATGTATGCTTGATAGGCTGCTCAACAGCAATGTGCCATTAACGAATACCTGTACAAACTCTGCAGCAGGACAGGTTCTGAGGAGCTTGGTTTCCTTTCACTGCGCCAGTGGCTGCTCATGTGCGACGCATGCAGACTTCTGTGACCATTTGATGAGATTACTAAACTGGTCAGTTGCAGCCAGGGCACGATCAGTGACATTGTACCTTACGCCTTCTTTCTGGAGCGTGCATTGTGTCGTGTCATTAATCAAGCCGTCGAGGAGCACGAGCTGTAGGATAAGGAAGTCACAATGCTGAATGAATTGCCAAGGGGGGCTACTCCATCTGAGACAAGTCAGAGGAGGAAGGTGGCTTGGTGGAGGAGGAGTAAGAAGAGCAGACTTTGAGGGGGACTTACATTTTTTGGGTGATTCCTGGTGTTGTCCGTGGCTGGGGAAGGAGACAGAGGACGACATTCTCCTGGGCGCTCCACCACTTCCAATTTAGTGCAAATGGGGACTTTCATGCTCAAGTGTTTGAAGAGGGACCCCAGTATAAAAAGCATAAAGTTCAAGGACCTATACTGAGTGGCAATGTACTTAGACCCCCTGTACAAACACAAAATGGTGGACATGTTACCAGCATCACAGAGGGCTGTCAGAATGCAGCATTTCCAAGCCTTGCTGCGAGAGATGCTGCATTCTGCTGTTGCGGGCGCTTTCAGAGGAATTTACACCCACAGCAAAACAGGTGTGTGTACCAATCCTACCAAGCCTGCAAGAAAAGGGCGGTTTGAAGATGTGATGGTCACTTCAGATATGAGATCATTCTTGCAGGCAACCCATCGAGAGCCGACCTCCGGATCCAGCCTCAGGGAGTGCCTAGACCAACAGGTGTCCAACTACATTGGGTTAATGGCCGATATGGACGCTCTAAGAAGTGAGGAACCCCTGGACTACTGGGTGTGCAGGCTAGACCTGTGGCCAGAGCTGGCACAATTAGCCATGGAACTCTTGGCATGCCCCTCGTCGAGTGTCCATTCCAAAAGGATGTTCAGCACAGCAGGAGGGATCGTGACCGATAAGTGCACTCGCCTAGCTCACGACGTGTGTAATACCTCATATTTCAAAAAATGCATGCGGCATAGATCTCAGAGGAATTCAACACCTGTGACGACTGCGTGTAATTGAATTTCCTCATGCCAGCCCACACATATCCGCCACCACACAGAACAAAGAATACTCCATATCTTATGTATATACAGCGGCATAAAAGGCCTTTTCTGTCAGGTGAATGCCTAATCTTTGGGGCCTATACTCCAGTGGCCTACAGTAACATTTTTATCAAGTCACTGCCTAATTTACATCTAGACACATAATCACTAGTTTGTAAATGCTTAATTTTTGGGGCATCTACTGGCCTACAGTAAAATTTGCATCCACTGATCGTCTAATATACCACAAGCCACATAATCACTTGTTCTTTTCTGTCCATTGAATGCATAATGTTTGGGGCCTATACTCCACTGGCCTACAGTAAAATTGTTATCCACTAACCGCCTAAAATACCTCCAGCTACATAATCACTTGTTCTTTTCTTTCCGGTGAATGCATTATTTTTGGGGCCTGTACTCCACTGGCCTACAGTAAAATTGTTATGCACTGACCGTCTAATATACCTCCAACCACATAATCACTTGTTCTTTTCTGTCAGGTGAATGCATAATTTTTGGGGCCTGTACTCCACTGGCCTACAGTAAAATTGTTATCAACTGACCGCCTAATATACCTCTAGCAACATAATCACTTGTTCTTTTCTGTCCATTGAATGCATCATTTTTGGGACCTATACTCTACTGGCCTACAGTAAAATTGTTATCCACTGACTGCCTAAAATACCTCCGGCCACATAATCACTTATTCTTTTCTGTCCAGTGAATGCCTAATGTTTGGGACCTGTACTCCACTGGCCTGCAGTAAAATTGTTATCCACTGACTGCCTAATATACCTCCAGCCACATAATCACTTGTTCTTTTCTGTCAGGTGAATGCATATGTTTTGGGGCCTGTACTCCACTGCCCTACAGTAAAATTATTATGCACTGACCGTCTATATACCTCCAGCCACATAATCACTTGTTCTTTTCTGTCAGGTGAATGCCAAATTTTTGGGGCCCGTACTCTCGTGGCCTAAAATAACATTTTTCTAGGCTTTAGCATGGCACATTTTTGGGAGTTTCCCTTTAAGACACATAAAAATGGCCCCTGATTAAAATAAATATGTTCTGCCATTGATCCCCCTCTGGTATGTCACTGTCCATGTTGTGGGACTATTTGTGCACTTCTAATAAGTATTTGGTGGCTGCAAATATGACCTGAAGGTTTTTCAGTTTCGTCTGCCATTAAAGTAAATAGGGAACGCCGAGAACGTGCGGTTCACAAACATTTGATCGCAAACGCGTGTTTGTGAAATGTCCCGGACGATGTTCATCCAGCTTAAGCACAGCCTGATGATGCTTCCCACTGCAGTGCTAGACTGCTTCCAGCTACTGACTGATGGCTGACTGGTGCTGCAAGAGGATAATTCTGAGCTGGAAGTGGAGGAGGAGGCTGAGCAGGAGAAGTGGGGGTTGGAGCCGCTACCATAGGTGATCGCAGAAACCATGATGGAATTAGGGCCCACAATCCTTGGCGTTGGTAGCACCTATGTTTCCGTCAGAATTCAAAATCCCAACCTTGTACATTAAAGGCAAGGGATTTAACCACTAGACTATAGACTACTGATAACCTGCACAGAAATATAAAATAAGTCTTCAGTTAAATAAAAATACTCACTACATCAGAAACTACTATGGGTTTTTTTTCTGACACAATTTAGCACTCAGCTATATAGTTGAGTGTATAAGGTCCTTGCCTCTAATATACAATGGGAGTTCAAATCCTGGCAAAAACTTTTCAGAAATTAGATTTAAATACACTGTGGTGTCCCCAAGCACTGACTCCATATATGGCTATAGCTATATATGGAGTCAGAGCAGGGACTCCTAAGCCAAACTAGTCCCGACACCCTCCCTTATAAGGCCTGTATCGGCCCATCAGAATTGGCTTATGATTTGGTAGCCAAAAGCAGGAGTGGGTACAAAACATAGAACACATGCAAATATTCCATCTCTGTTTTATATCCACTCCTGGTTATTTTTTGGCTTTAGCAATACTGATGGTTTATTGAGCAAATGCTGACCGAGTGAAGGCGTATGCTCCACAGACAGGATCCGTTTTTGGGGGGTTATTGTTCTGATGGATCAGAGGAAGTGCAAATTAATCAGTGACGTCAACCTAAACTTACCACTGATGCCAACTCCACTATGTCACGGGGGCCCTACCTGTATATGTGTTTAATAGAAAAGATTCTGTTTACATTGATGTGAAATTAGCTAGTGACGGTGTAAAAGGAGTGAGCTTATTCTTGGCACTAACATCTGCCTGTAAGGCTGAGTTCATACTTGAGTTATTTGGTCAGTTTTGGACCCGTCACTTCCCAAATAAGTGAAGTGTGCAGTTATTCTAAGAGCGACGCCTGTCATCTGCATCTCATACTGACTTACAGCAATTTTTCACTACCAAAGCCGACTCCCTATGCGTGTTACTGCAAGGCACAGTGTTCTACAGCACTATAAAGGCTCTCATCAGCCAGGAAATAGCAGTTATTTTACTTAATTTGCTGCAAATATATTCGGATCAAATCAAATTTTTCCCGAAAAGTTTGTTGAAATGGCGATTCTCATTTTTGCTCATCTCTATTATTAACCCCTTCCCGCCTGCCATACAGCTATATACGTGCTAGCTGCACATACCCTGTGCAGCTAGCACGTGTATAGACGTCATGGTAGCTCTTTAATACAAGCGCTGAAAAAAGCTTGGATTAAAGCTTCTGCCCCATGACTACCACCAGATTGGTTAGTTTGTGCAGACTAACCAATCAGAACGCGGCAGTGTGCAGATCAGAGCCTGAAATTAGGTAATGTGTCAGTGTGCCCCCGATCTGCGCCCCCCTGTGCGTATCCAACCCCCCCTGTGAGACCTTCTTTTTTTGCTGTGCAGGCGCTCTACCATCTTGCCATCTGTCCCTGCCTGCCCCTGATGCGGCCCCACCATGCATCCAGCCCCCAAACTGTGCACCTGATGCGGTTCCCCCATATGTGCCCCCTGACCCCATCTGTGCCCCCTGCCCCTGATGCGGCCCACCTGCTGTATTTGATGGCGGGGCTCCATTCCTGAGCCGCCACCATCAGCAGCGAGTGTCAGCTCTATGCTGAGACTCTACTGTAACTCCTTAGATGCCACTGCATCGGCATTGCCATCTGTCCCTGCCTGCCCCTGATGCGGCCCCACCATGCATCCAGCCCCCAACTGTGCACCTGATGCAGTTCCCCCCATATGTGCCCCCTGACCCCATCTGTGCCCCCTGCCCCTGATGCGGTCCACCTGCTGTATTTGATGGCGGGGCTCCATTCCTGAGCCGCCACCATCAGCAGCGAGTGTCAGCTCTATGCTGACACTCTACTGTAACTCCTTAGATGCCGCTGCAGCGGCATCCATTGGGTTAATAATAGAGGGAGGGGCCTCTCTCTCTAAACCTTCGGGACTGCAGCAATTTGCAAAGGCGTCCGGTGTTGCCATCTACAGGAAATCTGATAGTAGTATACTTTGTAATCAGCACCACTTGATCTTTAAGAGAGTGAGACGATTAAAAAAAATTGAAAATAATAAAAGTTAAAATGAAGAAATAAAAATAAAAATGTAAATTAAAAATAAAATAAAGTGCTTTTTCCTATAAAAAAATGAAAAAATAAAAACTAGACATATTAGGTATCAACACATCCGTAATGACCGGCTCTATAAATATATCACATGATCCACCCCGTCCAATAAACACCATAAAAAAATAAAAACAAAAACTGTGTCAAAAAAAGCCAGTCCAGCAAAATCTGCCTTCCAAAAACCAGATGGCGCTCCTTTCCTTCTGCTCCCTGCCATGTGCCCTTACATCAGTTTACGACAACATGTGGGGTGTTACTGTAAACCGCAGAATCTGGGTAATAAATATTGAGCTTTGTTTGGCTGTTAACCCTCAATGTGTTAAAGAAAAAAATGTATTAAGGGTTAACAAAGTTTGTAAAATCACTTTTGAGTAACTTGAGGGGTGTTGTTTCTACAATGGGGTCATTTATGGGGGGTTTCCACTAGGTAAGCCCCGTAAAGTGACTTCAGACCTGAACTGGTACTTAAAAAGTGGGTTTTGGAAATTTTCTTAAAAATTTTAAGAATTGCTTCTAAGCCTTCTAACGTCCTAAAAAAATAAAATGACATTTACAAAATGATGCAAACATGAAGTAGACATGTGGGAAATGTTAAGTAATAAATATTTTATGAGGTATCACTTTCTGTTTTAAAAGCAGAGAAATAGAAATTTTAAAATTTTTGGGTAAATTTGGGATTTTTTTTATAAATAAAGGTGAAATATATTGACTCAAATTTATGACTGTCATGAAGTACAATGTGTCACGAGAAGAAAACAATCTTAGAATGGCTTGGATTAAAAAAAGTGTTCCAAAGCTTTTACCACATAAAGTGACATATGTCAGATTTGTAAATTTTGACCTGGACACTGGGGCATCAATGACCCTTGGTCATGAAAGGGTTAACCATGTATTTTCCAGATTTGGGTCACCATTAAGGATCGATTTGGACCGTGGATCACACTTCGTGAGTTAATGTCTAAGATGTGGAAGATGTAAAATGGAAATAATATATTGCTTATCGTCCAGCATCCAGTGGATACGTAGAGCACTCTAACCAATCAATTGTCAATATCCTTAAAAAGAACATTGAGAAATCAGGTAAAGACTTGGACATGAAAGTGCTCACGGCTATTAGAGGTACTCCAAGTGTTGCTACTAAGATAATCATAACCTGGTCAATCCAACCACAACACATCAGTATGTGTAGAACCTTCGTCAGCATCTTCAACAGGTGTTTGCTTTTGCGCAAAATAATCTAGAGAAAACAGCAGTAAGTAATAAAACTTATGATCTGAAAACCACTAAGAAGGAGTATGAGATCAGTGATAAAGTGTATCTATACAATTTAGCCCGGGATCGGGTAAAAGAGAATACATTTCTTCCATCGTGGAAAGATCCTTATGACATCATCGATAAAATTTCACCTGTGGTTTACAAAGTAAACATTGATAAAAATGATGGTTTTGTAGAGAAATGGGTTCACGTTAATCAGTTGCTTGTATGTCATCCTAGGTCTCAATTGAGAATAATGGAAGATGAAGCCAAAGAAGAGACTTAATAAGTATCTTAAGAGAATGTGATAATGATTTGACATGATAATTTTTCTTTCAGCTTACAGATTTTCAAAATGAGTGCTTTTTTGAAAAATGTTTTACATAGCACAGCCAGAAAACTATAAATATCAAATAATAAGAGCTTGTATTCATACGCTCTATTTCTTTAATAGAAAAGAGTGACAGTCTGAACCAAGACGGTGATTCGTGAAAACAATCATGACTAGGGATGAGCGAACTCGAACTGTATAGTTCGGGTTCGTACCGAATTTTGGGGTGTCCGTGACACGGACCCGAACCCGGACATTTTCGTAAAAGTCCGGGTTCGGGTTCGGTGTTCGTCGCTTTCTTGGCGCTTTTGTGACGCTTTCTTGGCGCTTTTTGAAAGGCTGCAAAGCAGCCAATCAACAAGCGTCATACTACTTGCCCCAAGAGGCCATCACAGCCATGCCTACTATTGGCATGGCTGTGATTGGCCAGAGCACCATGTGACCCAGCCTCTATTTAAGCTGGAGTCACATAGCGCCGCCCGTCACTCTGCTCTGATTAGCGTAGGGAGAGGTTGCGGCTGCGACAGTAGGGCGAGATTAGGCAGATTAACTCCTCCAAAGGACTTGATTAACTGATCGATCTGCAGCTGTGGATCATTGAGCTGCTGATCCTCAATTGCTCACTGTTTTTAGGCTGCACAGACCGTTTGTCAGTCTCATTTTTCTGGGGTGATCGGCGGCCATTTTGTGTCTTGTGGTGCGCCAGCACAAGCTGCGACCAAGTGCATTTAACCCTCAATGGTGTGGTTGTTTTTTGGCTAAAGCCTACATCAGGGTGAAGCTGTCACACCAAGTGCATTTAACCAGCAATAGTCTGTTCATTTTTTGGCCATATACAAAATCAGGGGCAAGCTGCGCCTGTCACCAAGTGCATTTAACCCTCAATGGTGTGGTTGTTTTTTGGCTAAAGCCTACATCAGGGTGAAGCTGTCACACCAAGTGCATTTAACCAGCAATAGTCTGTTCATTTTTTGGCCATATACAAAATCAGGGGCAAGCTGCGCCTGTCACCAAGTGCATTTAACCCTCAATGGTGTGGTTGTTTTTTGGCTAAAGCCTACATCAGGGTGAAGCTGTCACACCAAGTGCATTTAACCAGCAATAGTCTGTTCATTTTTTGGCCATATACAAAATCAGGGGCAAGCTGCGCCTGTCACCAAGTGCATTTAACCCTCAATGGTGTGGTTGTTTTTTGGCTAAAGCCTACATCAGGGTGAAGCTGTCACACCAAGTGCATTTAACCAGCAATAGTCTGTTTATTTTTTGGCCATATCCCAGTCTAATTCTGTCACTAAATCCATACCGGTCACCCAGCGCCTAAATACTAGGCCTCAAATTTATATCCAGCTAAATCTGTCCCTAGTGCTGTAGCTGGGCGAGTTATTTAGTGTCCGTTCAAGCACATTTCTTGTTCTGGGTTGAAATACAATTCCCAATTTAGCAATTTCATAATTTAGTGGTTCCTGCTATATCAGAGCTATTTGAAATCTATCCCAAAAAGGGTATATAATATTGAAGGTGCACATTGGGTCATTCAGAATAACTTCACACACACCCGCTACTGTGTATTTCCAAGTCTAATTCTGTCACTAAACCCATACCTGTCACCCAGCGCCTAAATACTAGGCCTCAAATTTAAATCCCTCTAAATCTCTCGTTACCGCTGTACTGTTGTTGCTGGGCAAGATATTTAGTGTCCGTCAAAGCACATTTTTTGTTCTGGGTTGAAGTACAATTCCCAATTTAGCAATTTCATAATTTAGTGGTTTCTGCTATATCAGAGCTATTTGAAATCTATCCCTAAAAGGGTATATAATATTGAAGGTGCACATAGGGTCATTCAGAATAACTTCACACACACGCTTCTGTGCATTTCCAAGTCTAATTCTGTCACTAAATCCATACCGGTGACCCAGCGCCTAAATACTAGGCCTCAAATTTAAATCCCTCTAAATCTCTCGTTACCCACCGCTGTACTGTTGTTGCTGGGCAAGACATTTAGTGTCCGTCAAAGCACATTTTTTGTTCTGGGTTGAAGTACAATTCCCAATTTAGCAATTTCATAATTTAGTGGTTTCTGCTATATCAGAGCTATTTGAAATCTATCCCTAAAAGGGTATATAATATTGAAGGTGCACATAGGGTCATTCAGAATAACTTCACACACACGCTACTGTGTATTTCCAAGTCTAATTCTGTCACTAAACCCATACCTGTCACCCAGCGCCTAAATACTAGGCCTCAAATTTAAATCCCTCTAAATCTCTCGTTACCGCTGTACTGTTGTTGCTGGGCAAGATATTTAGTGTCCGTCAAAGCACATTTTTTGTTCTGGGTTGAAGTACAATTCCCAATTTAGCAATTTCATAATTTAGTGGTTTCTGCTATATCAGAGCTATTTGAAATCTATCCCTAAAAGGGTATATAATATTGAAGGTGCACATAGGGTCATTCAGAATAACTTCACACACACGCTTCTGTGCATTTCCAAGTCTAATTCTGTCACTAAATCCATACCGGTGACCCAGCGCCTAAATACTAGGCCTCAAATTTAAATCCCTCTAAATCTCTCGTTACCCACCGCTGTACTGTTGTTGCTGGGCAAGATATTTAGTGTCCGTCAAAGCACATTTTTTGTTCTGGGTTGAAGTACAATTCCCAATTTAGCAATTTCATAATTTAGTGGTTTCTGCTATATCAGAGCTATTTGAAATCTATCCCTAAAAGGGTATATAATATTGAAGGTGCACATAGGGTCATTCAGAATAACTTCACACACACGCTTCTGTGCATTTCCAAGTCTAATTCTGTCACTAAATCCATACCGGTGACCCAGCGCCTAAATACTAGGCCTCAAATTTAAATCCCTCTAAATCTCTCGTTACCCACCGCTGTACTGTTGTTGCTGGGCAAGATATTTAGTGTCCGTCAAAGCACATTTTTTGTTCTGGGTTGAAGTACAATTCCCAATTTAGCAATTTCATAATTTAGTGGTTTCTGCTATATCAGAGCTATTTGAAATCTATCCCTAAAAGGGTATATAATATTGAAGGTGCACATAGGGTCATTCAGAATAACTTCACACACACGCTTCTGTGCATTTCCAAGTCTAATTCTGTCACTAAATCCATACCGGTGACCCAGCGCCTAAATACTAGGCCTCAAATTTAAATCCCTCTAAATCTCTCGTTACCCACCGCTGTACTGTTGTTGCTGGGCAAGATATTTAGTGTCCGTCAAAGCACATTTTTTGTTCTGGGTTGAAGTACAATTCCCAATTTAGCAATTTCATAATTTAGTGGTTTCTGCTATATCAGAGCTATTTGAAATCTATCCCTAAAAGGGTATATAATATTGAAGGTGCACATAGGGTCATTCAGAATAACTTCACACACACGCTTCTGTGCATTTCCAAGTCTAATTCTGTCACTAAATCCATACCGGTGACCCAGCGCCTAAATACTAGGCCTCAAATTTAAATCCCTCTAAATCTCTCGTTACCCACCGCTGTACTGTTGTTGCTGGGCAAGATATTTAGTGTCCGTCAAAGCACATTTTTTGTTCTGGGTTGAAGTACAATTCCCAATTTAGCAATTTCATAATTTAGTGGTTTCTGCTATATCAGAGCTATTTGAAATCTATCCCTAAAAGGGTATATAATATTGAAGGTGCACATAGGGTCATTCAGAATAACTTCACACACACGCTTCTGTGCATTTCCAAGTCTAATTCTGTCACTAAATCCATACCGGTGACCCAGCGCCTAAATACTAGGCCTCAAATTTAAATCCCTCTAAATCTCTCGTTACCCACCGCTGTACTGTTGTTGCTGGGCAAGATATTTAGTGTCCGTCAAAGCACATTTTTTGTTCTGGGTTGAAGTACAATTCCCAATTTAGCAATTTCATAATTTAGTGGTTTCTGCTATATCAGAGCTATTTGAAATCTATCCCTAAAAGGGTATATAATATTGAAGGTGCACATAGGGTCATTCAGAATAACTTCACACACACGCTTCTGTGCATTTCCAAGTCTAATTCTGTCACTAAACCCATACCTGTCACCCAGCGCCTAAATACTAGGCCTCAAATTTAAATCCCTCTAAATCTCTCGTTACCGCTGTCCTGTTGTAGCTGGGAAAGTTATTTAGTGTCCGTCAAAGCACATTTTTTGTTCTGGGTTGAAGTACAATTCCCAATTTAGCAATTTCATAATTTAGTGGTTCCTGCTATATCAGAGCTATTTGAAATCTATCCCAAAAAGGGTATATAATATTGAAGGTGCACATTGGGTCATTCAGAATAACTTCACACACACCCGCTACTGTGTATTTCCAAGTCTAATTCTGTCACTAAACCCATACCTGTCACCCAGCGCCTAAATACTAGGCCTCAAATTTAAATCCCTCTAAATCTCTCGTTACCGCTGTCCTGTTGTAGCTGGGAAAGTTATTTAGTGCCCGTCAAAGCACATTTTTTGTTCTGGGTTGAAGTACAATTCCCAATTTAGCAATTTCATAATTTAGTGGTTCCTGCTATATCAGAGCTATTTGAAATCTATCCCAAAAAGGGTATATAATATTCAAGGTGCACATTGGGTCATTCAGAATAACTTCACACACACGCTTCTGTGCATTTCCAAGTCTAATTCTGTCACTAAATCCATACCGGTCACCCAGCGCCTAAATACTAGGCCTCAAATTTATATCCCGCTGAATTTGAATACAATACATTGGGCCAAATAATATATTTGTTGTTGTGGTGAACCATAACAATGAGAAAAACATCTAGTAAGGGACGCGGACGTGGACATGGTCGTGGTGGTGTTAGTGGACCCTCTGGTGCTGGGAGAGGACGTGGCCGTTCTGCCACATCCACACGTCCTAGTGTACCAACTACCTCAGGTCCCAGTAGCCGCCAGAATTTACAGCGATATATGGTGGGGCCCAATGCCGTTCTAAGGATGGTAAGGCCTGAGCAGGTACAGGCATTAGTCAATTGGGTGGCCGACAGTGGATCCAGCACGTTCACATTATCTCCCACCCAGTCTTCTGCAGAAAGCGCACAGATGGCGCCTGAAAACCAACCCCATCAGTCTGTCACATCACCCCCATGCATACCAGGGAAACTGTCTCAGCCTCAAGTTATGCAGCAGTCTCTTATGCTGTTTGAAGACTCCGCTGGCAGGGTTTCCCAAGGGCATCCACCTAGCCCTTCCCCAGCGGTGAAAGACATAGAATGCACTGACGCACAACCACTTATGTTTCCTGATGATGAGGACATGGGAATACCACCTCAGCATGTCTCTGATGATGACGAAACACAGGTGCCAACTGCTGCGTCTTTCTGCAGTGTGCAGACTGAACAGGAGGTCAGGGATCAAGACTGGGTGGAAGACGATGCAGGGGACGATGAGGTCCTAGACCCCACATGGAATGAAGGTCGTGCCACTGACTTTCACAGTTCGGAGGAAGAGGCAGTGGTGAGACCGAGCCAACAGCGTAGCAAAAGAGGGAGCAGTGGGCAAAAGCAGAACACCCGCCGCCAAGAGACTCCGCCTGCTACTGACCGCCGCCATCTGGGACCGAGCACCCCAAAGGCAGCTTCAAGGAGTTCCCTGGCATGGCACTTCTTCAAACAATGTGCTGACGACAAGACCCGAGTGGTTTGCACGCTGTGCCATCAGAGCCTGAAGCGAGGCATTAACGTTCTGAACCTGAGCACAACCTGCATGACCAGGCACCTGCATGCAAAGCATGAACTGCAGTGGAGTAAACACCTTAAAACCAAGGAAGTCACTCAGGCTCCCCCTGCTACCTCTTCTGCTGCTGCCGCCTCGGCCTATTCTGCTGCTGCCGCCTCGGCCTCTTCCTCCGCCTCTGGAGGAACGTTGGCACCTGCCGCCCAGCAAACAGGGGATGTACCACCAACACCACCACCACCACCTCCGTCACCAAGCGTCTCAACCATGTCACACGCCAGCGTTCAGCTCTCCATCTCACAAACATTTGATAGAAAGCGTAAATTCCCACCTAGCCACCCTCGATCCCTGGCCCTGAATGCCAGCATTTCTAAACTACTGGCCTATGAAATGCTGTCATTTAGGCTGGTGGACACAGACAGCTTCAAACAGCTCATGTCGCTTGCTGTCCCACAGTATGTTGTTCCCAGCCGGCACTACTTCTCCAAGAGAGCCGTGCCTTCCCTGCACAACCAAGTATCCGATAAAATCAAGTGTGCACTCCGCAACGCCATCTGTAGCAAGGTCCACCTAACCACAGATACGTGGACCAGTAAGCACGGCCAGGGACGCTATATCTCCCTAACTGCACACTGGGTAAATGTAGTGGCAGCTGGGCCCCAGGCGGAGAGCTGTTTGGCGCACGTCCTGCCGCCGCCAAGGATCGCAGGGCAACATTCTTTGCCTCCTGTTGCCACCTCCTCCTTCTCGGCTTCCTCCTCCTCTTCTTCCACCTGCTCATCCAGTCAGCCACACACCTTCACCACCAACTTCAGCACAGCCCGGGGTAAACGTCAGCAGGCCATTCTGAAACTCATATGTTTGGGGGACAGGCCCCACACCGCACAGGAGTTGTGGCGGGGTATTGAACAACAGACCGACGAGTGGTTGCTGCCGGTGAGCCTCAAGCCCGGCCTGGTGGTGTGTGATAATGGGCGAAATCTCGTTGCAGCTCTGGGACTAGCCAATTTGACGCACATCCCTTGCTTGGCGCATGTGCTGAATTTGGTGGTGCAGAAGTTCATTCACAACTACCCCGACATGTCAGAGCTGCTGCATAAAGTGCGGGCCGTCTGTTCGCGCTTCCGGCGTTCACATCCTGCCGCTGCTCGCCTGTCTGCGCTACAGCGTAACTTCGGCCTTCCCGCTCACCGCCTCATATGCGACGTGCCCACCAGGTGGAACTCCACCTTGCACATGCTGGACAGACTGTGCGAGCAGCAGCAGGCCATAGTGGAGTTTCAGCTGCAGCACGCACGGGTCAGTCGCACTACAGAACAGCACCACTTCACCACCAATGACTGGGCCTCCATGCGAGACCTGTGTGCCCTGTTGCGCTGTTTCGAGTACTCCACCAACATGGCCAGTGGCGATGACACCGTTATCAGCGTTACAATACCACTTCTATGTCTCCTTGAGAAAACACTTAGGGCGATGATGGAACAGGAGGTGGCCCAGGAGGAGGAGGAGGAGGATGAGGAAGAGGGGTCATTTTTAGCACTTTCAGGCCAGTCTCTTCGAAGTGACTCAGAGGGAGGTTTTTTGCAACAGCAGAGGCCAGGTACAAATGTGGCCAGCCAGGGCCCACTACTGGAGGACGAGGAGGACGAGGATGAGGAGGAGGTGGAGGAGGATGAGGATGAAGCATGGTCACAGCGGGGTGGCACCCAACGCAGCTCGGGTCCATCACTGGTGCGTGGCTGGGGGGAAAGGCAGGACGATGACGATACGCCTCCCACAGAGGACAGCTTGTCCTTACCCCTGGGCAGCCTGGCACACATGAGCGACTACATGCTGCAGTGCCTGCGCAACGACAGCAGAGTTGCCCACATTTTAACCTGTGCGGACTACTGGGTTGCCACCCTGCTGGATCCACGCTACAAAGACAATGTGCCCACCTTACTTCCTGCACTGGAGCGTGATAGGAAGATGCGCGAGTACAAGCGCACGTTGGTAGACGCGCTACTGAGAGCATTCCCAAATGTCACAGGGGAACAAGTGGAAGCCCAAGGCCAAGGCAGAGGAGGAGCAAGAGGTCGCCAAGGCAGCTGTGTCACGGCCAGCTCCTCTGAGGGCAGGGTTAGCATGGCAGAGATGTGGAAAACTTTTGTCAACACGCCACAGCTAACTGCACCACCACCTGATACGCAACGTGTTAGCAGGAGGCAACATTTCACTAACATGGTGGAACAGTACGTGTGCACACCCCTCCACGTACTGACTGATGGTTCGGCCCCATTCAACTTCTGGGTCTCTAAATTGTCCACGTGGCCAGAGCTAGCCTTTTATGCCTTGGAGGTGCTGGCCTGCCCGGCAGCCAGCGTTTTGTCTGAACGTGTATTCAGCACGGCAGGGGGCGTCATTACAGACAAACGCAGCCGCCTGTCTACAGCCAATGTGGACAAGCTGACGTTCATAAAAATGAACCAGGCATGGATCCCACAGGACCTGTCCGTCCCTTGTCCAGATTAGACATTAACTACCTCCCCATAACCATATATTATTGGACTCCAGGGCACTTCCTCATTCAATCCTATTTTTATTTTCATTTTACCATTATATTGCGATGCTACCCAAAGTTGAATGAACCTCTCCTCTGCCTGTGTGCTAGGCCTAAATATATGCCAATGGACTGTTGCAGTGGTGGCTGACATGAAGCCTGATTCTCTGCTATGACATGCAGACTAATTCTCTGCTGACATGAAGCCAGATTGTCTGTTACGGGACCTCTCTCCTCTGCCTGGGTGCTGGGCCTAAATTTATGACAATGGACTGTTGCAGTGGTGGCTGACGTGAAGCCTGATTCTCTGCTATGACATGCAGACTGATTCTCTGCTGACATGAAGCCAGATCCTCTGTTACGGGACCTCTCTCCTCTGCCTGGGTGCTGGGCCTAAATTTATGACAATGGACTGTTGCAGTGGTGGCTGACGTGAAGCCTGATTCTCTGCTATGACATGCAGACTGATTCTCTGCTGACATGAAGCCAGATCCTCTGTTACGGGACCTCTCTCCTCTGCCTGGGTGCTGGGCCTGAATATATGCCAATGGACTGTTGCAGTGGTGGGTGACGTGAAGCCTCATTCTCTGCTATGACATGCAGACTAATTCTCTGCTGACATGAAGCCAGATTGTCTGTTACGGGACCTCTCTCCTCTGCCTGTGTGTGTGCTGGGCCTAAATATATGCCAATGGACTGTTGCAGTGGTGGCTGACGTGAAGCCTCATTCTCTGCTATGACATGCAGACTGATTCTCTGCTGACATGAAGCCAGATCCTCTGTTACGGGACCTCTCTCCTCTGCCTGGGTGCTGGGCCTAAATTTATGACAATGGACTGTTGCAGTGGTGGCTGACGTGAAGCCTGATTCTCTGCTATGACATGCAGACTGATTCTCTGCTGTCATGAAGCCAGATTGTCTGTTACGGGACCTTTCTCCTCTACCTGGGTTCTGGGCCTAAATTTATGAAAATTGACCCTTACAGTGGTGGGTGACGTGAAGCCTGATTCTCTGCTATGATATGAAGACTGATTCTCTGCTGACATGAAGCCAGATTGTCTGTTACGGGACCTTTCTCCTCTGCCTGGGTTCTGGGCCTAAATTTATGAAAATTGACTCTTACAGTGGTGGGTGACGTGAAGCCTGATTCTCTGCTATGATATGAAGACTGATTCTCTGCTGACATGAAGCCAGATTGTCTGTTACGGGACCTTTCTCCTCTGCCTGGGTTCTGGGCCTAAATTTATGAAAATTGACTCTTACAGTGGTGGGTGACGTGAAGCCTGATTCTCTGCTATGATATGAAGACTGATTCTCTGCTGACATGAAGCCAGATTGTCTGTTACGGGACCTTTCTCCTCTGCCTGGGTTCTGGGCCTAAATTTATGAAAATTGACTCTTACAGTGGTGGGTGACGTGAAGCCTGATTCTCTGCTATGATATGAAGACTGATTCTCTGCTGACATGAAGCCAGATTGTCTGTTACGGGACCTTTCTCCTCTGCCTGGGTTCTGGGCCTAAATTTATGAAAATTGACTCTTACAGTGGTGGGTGACGTGAAGCCTGATTCTCTGCTATGATATGAAGACTGATTCTCTGCTGACATGAAGCCAGATTCTCTGTTACGGGACCTCTCTCCTCTGCCTGGGTGCTGGGCCTAAATTTATGACAATGGACTGTTGCAGTGGTGGCTGACGTGAAGCCTGATTCTCTGCTATGACATGCAGACTGATTCTCTGCTGACATGAAGCCAGATTCTCTGTTACGGGACCTCTCTCCTCTGCCTGTGTGTGTGCTGGGCCTAAATATATGCCAATGGACTGTTGCAGTGGTGGCTGACGTGAAGCCTCATTCTCTGCTATGACATGCAGACTAATTCTCTGCTGACATGAAGACAGATTCTCTGTTACGGGACCTCTCTCCTCTGCCTGGGTGCCGGGGCCTAAATATCTGAGAATGGACTGTTCCAGTGGTGGGTGACGGGAAGCCAGATTCTCTGCTATGGAACCTCTCTCCAATTGATTTTGGTTAATTTTTATTTATTTAATTTTTATTTTAATTCATTTCCCTATCCACATTTGTTTGCAGGGGATTTTCCTACATGTTGCTGCCTTTTGCAGCCCTCTAGCTCTTTCCTGGGCTGTTTTACAGCCTTTTTAGTGCCGAAAAGTTCGGGTCCCCATTGACTTCAATGGGGTTCGGGTTCGGGACGAAGTTCGGATCGGGTTCGGATCCCGAACCCGAACATTTCCGGGATGTTCGGCCGAACTTCTCGAACCCGAACATCCAGGTGTTCGCTCAACTCTAATCATGACTACCAAATATATAGCTGTCGTATGGATGTGTTGATCCTTGGTGCCCAGTTTAGGACTGAACCTATGATTGAACTGGGTCCTTCATCAGGAGTCATGTAACAAATTGCTCCAGTAGTTTCATTAATGGAGAAGATTTTATCTTAGAAAATCTTTGTGAAGATTGGATCCAAAGATATCCATGAAAAGGAACTACAATATATTTCAATTTTAGCTTGGAGAGGTCTGCTCTAACCTGTATCCCAAGGCCATTGGACACAGGATCCATGTGCTAGTGTCCCTTTCAAGAATTTACACATTCTGTGCAAATAAAAGACTAATATGGAAAGATTGATGGACGTAATGCCAAGAAAGACAATACTGTTCCTTTATCAGTATGGCTGAAAAGGAAAAAGATGTTCTTTAACCCTTTCATGACCAAGGGTCATTGATGCCCCAGTGTCCAAGTCAAAATTTACAAAACTGACATGCGTCACTTTTACTTATCCACGCCATTCTGAGATTGTTTTCTCGTGACACATTGTACTTCATGACAGTCATAAATTTTAGTCAATATATATAACCTTTATTTATGAAAAAATCCCAAAATCAATTTTCAAAATTTCAATTTCTCTGCTTCTAAAACAGAAAGTGATACCTCATAAAATGTTTATTACATAACATTCCCCACATGTCTACTTTATGTTGGCATCATTTTGGAAATGTTATTTTATTTTTTTAGGACATTACAAGGCTTAGAAGTTTAGAAGCAATTCTTAAAATTTTTAAGAAAATTTCCAAAACCCACTTTTTAAGGACTAGTTCAGGTCTGAAGTCACTTTGTAGGGGTTACATAGTGGAAACCCCCCATAAATGACCCCATTGTAGAAACTACACCCCCCAAGTTACTTAAAACCAATTTTACAAACGTTATTAACCCTTTAGGTGTTCCACAAGAATTAAAGGAAAATGGAGATTACATTTCTAAATTTCACTTTTTTAGCAGATTTTCTATTTTATTAAAAATTTTTCTTTAACACATTAAGGGTTGACAGCCAAACAAAACTCAATATTTATTACTCGGATTCTGCGATTTACAGAAACACCCCACATGTGGTCATAGACTGATGTAAGGGCGCACGGCAGGGCACAGAAGGAAAGGAACACCGTATGGTTTTTGGAAGGCAGATTTTGCTGGATTGGTTTTCTGAACGCCATATTTTTTTTATTTTTCTACCGATCGTCTTGTGCAGGGGCTCATTTTTTGCAGAAAGAGTTGAGGTTTTTATTGGTACCATTTTTGGGTACATAGGATTTTTTGATCATTCATTATTACACTTTATGGGACAAGGTGGCCAAAAAATTGGCTGTTTTGGAACTTTTTTTTTTTTTTTTTTTACAGTGTTCATCTGAGGGGTTAGGTCATGTGACAGTTTTATAGAGCAGATCGTTACGGACGTGGCAATACCCAATATGTATACTTTTTCTTATTTATTTAAGTTTTACACAATAATAGCATTTCTGAAACCAAAAAAATGATGTTTTAGTGTCTCCATAGTCTGAGAGCCATAGCTTTTTTATTTTTTGAGCGATTGTCTTAAATATGGGCTCATTTTTTGCGGGATGAGGTAACGGTTTGATTGGTACTATTTGTGGGTATATGCGCCTTTTTTGATCGCTTGGTGTTGCACTTTTTGTGAAGTAAGGTGACAAAAATGGCTTTTTTTTTACACCGTTTTTATTTTTTATGGTGTTTATTGGACGGGGTTGATGATGTGATATATTTATAGAGATGGTCGTTACCTAATATGTGTGGTTTTTGTTCGTTTATTTTGTTTTTTTATAGGAAAAGGAAATTTATTTTTTGCATTTTTATTTATATATTTTTACTTTTATTATTTTCACTTTTTTTTATCAGTTCCCTCTTGGATCTTGAAGATCCAGTGGGGCTGATGGTTGTACTATACTTTGCAATGCTCTTGCATTGCAAAGTATAATACAATCAGATGCCTGTAGGTGGCAGCACCCTCCCTCTATTAACCCCATGGATGCCGCTACTGCGGCATCTATGGGGTTACAGCAGTGTCAGCATAGAGCTGACACACACTGCTGATGGCGGCGGCTCAGGAATGGAGCCGCCACCATCGCACACACAAGGGGGACCGCATCGGGGGCAGGGGACAGGGGGCAGCGCTGGAAACGTGGGAGAGGGGGCAGCATTTCACTTATTACAGATCGCGGCAGGAGGGGGCGGACCACATCGGGGGCAGGACAAGAACAAGAAGGGGGCACAGATCGGGGGCTTCAAGGGGGCACAGATCGGGGGCTTCAGGACACATTACCGATTCTGAAACCTGCATTTTAACACTGCCGCAATCTGATTGGTTAGTCTGCACAGACTAACCAATTGGATCGATTGCCGGCAAGGGGCCACTCTGATTGGTCCCTTGCCGGCATTACTGCACTGTATGCTGTCTGTGACAGCATACAGGGCAGGGGCAGAAGCTTGGATTATAGAGCTGCCAGAATGTATATATACGTGGTAGCTGCACGGGGTATGGGCATATTTTGGTAGACATGACATTTCTTCTGACCTTTTTCCCAGTTATGTCTAAAGTTGAAGATTTCAATAACGTGAGAAAATGGGGGGATTTGTCAGAACTATTGGACAGAAAGGAATCCATATTGTGAAGGCCTATACAGATTACATTGCAGATTCGTATATGAACATTATGGTAACCATCTTGTCTGGTTTTTAAAAAGTCAAAGTGAGTTGATTTACCCGGACAGAGTAGTACAAACAAACTCAAGAATTTTTTTCTAAACATTCTCAGGTCGTAAATTGGGGGAAATCGGACAGATACCATTAAGATGATTTATGCCTTTAGAGAGATAACAGAAATGAAATGTCTCAAGATTTTTTTTCTCTCAATAAATAGAAGGGGATAATTTTTTATTATTCATTACATAATTATAGTGACCATAATGTGAGTGATAGTATATGATTTATCATATATGATAATGTTTTAAGAAACTGAAGTCAAGCATAATCTTGTAATTAAAATAGATTCTTTGAGTGTAGAGAATCAGGTAAGGTTTCCAATATAGTCTTTGAGTGTGTGAAAAATAGTTGGGGCTAATTACCTTAGGTCTAAAGAATGTATAGATAAAGATATTAGGTGTCTTGAGATAGAGTTTGTTTAAAACTCATATATCTATATTGCAGACGAGATGTCTGACAGTTAATTACATCAGTGTATTTAATTACATCAGTGTATCTTATTTAAAGCTCTGTCTAAGACTTTGTGTCAAAGGTTATCTTTTTGTCAAATTAAAAGAAAATAGAAGATTTGATTGTAATTACACACATTTTTACATAGAACACTAGCATCCCCTTGTGGTGGTAGTGAGTAAGAGAGAAGTGGTAAATTGATGCACTATGATCTCATTACTCACATGAGAGGCCAAACTAATCTCACCTTCCGGGAAGGGGGGGGGGGGGGAATAAAAGTTAGCAGAAGCCAGCAAGGGAGATCCATCCATCAAATCAATCCTGGAAAGCCACAATAAGATGAGATAGACACACAAGAGAAGAGGAGAGATACTTCATATTTGAACCTTGATGCTGATTTCTTCCACACAGATTCTCTGGTATAGTATACATTTTTTTTTCTGTATATAAGGCAACTGATTAGCCATATACACATATATATTTATTAAAATAGTCCATATTGGTATTTGTAGGATCTAGATTGATTTGAGATAATTGGACCTGCAGTATCAATTGTGCCTTTTTTAACCTAGGGAGATAAATCTATACAATTGATATATATACAATTGTATAATCTCCAAAGGACTGATTGTAGTTCTAGTAAGATGGTCTAATTGAATTGATATATATACAGGTCCTTCTAAAAAAAATTAGCATATTGTGATAAAGTTCATTATTTTCTGTAATGTACTGATAAACATTAGACTTTCATATATTTTAGATTCATTACACACCAACTGAAGTAGTTCAAGCCTTTTATTGTTTTAATATTGATGATTTTGGCATACAGCTCATGAAAACCCAAATTTCCTATCATATAAAAGAAAAGTGTTTTTAATACAAAAAAAGTCAACCTTCAAATAATTATGTTCAGTTATGCACTCAATACTTGGTTGGGAATCCTTTTGCAGAAATGACTGCTTCAATGCGGCGTGGCATGGAGGCAATCAGCCTGTGGCACTGCTGAGGTGTTATGGAGGCCCAGGATGCATCGATAGCGGCCTTAAGCTCATCCAGAGTGTTGGGTCTTGCGTCTCTCAACTTTCTCTTCCCAATATCCCACAGATTCTCTATGGGGTTCAGGTCAGGAGAGTTGGCAGGCCAATTGAGCACAGTAATACCATGGTCAGTAAACCATTTACCAGTGGTTTTGGCACTGTTAGCAGGTGCCAGGTCGTGCTGAAAAATGAAATCTTCATCTCCATAAAGCTTTTCAGCAGATGGAAGCATGAAGTGCTCCAAAATCTCCTGATAGCTAGCTGCATTGACCCTGCCCTTGATAAAACACAGTGGACCAACACCATCAGCTGACATGGCACCCCAGACCATCACTGACTGTGGGTACTTGACACTGGACTTCAGGCATTTTGGCATTTCCCTCTCCCCAGTCTTCCTCCAGACTCTGGCACCTTGATTTCCGAATGACATGGAAAATTTGCTTTCATCCGAAAAAAGAACTTTGGACCACTGAGCAACAGTCCAGTGCTGCTTCTCTGTAGCCCAGGTCAGGCGCTTCTGCCGCTGTTTCTGGTTCAAAAGTGGCTTGACCTGGGGAATGCGGCACCTGTAGCCCATTTCCTGCACACGCCTGTACACGGTGGCTCTGGATGTTTCTACTCCAGACTCAGTCCACTGCTTCCGCAGGTCCCCCAAGGTCTGGAATCAGTCCTTCTCCACAATCTTCCTCAGGGTCCGGTCACCTCTTCTCGTTGTGCAGCGTTTTCTGTCACACTTTTTCCTTCCCACAGACTTCCCACTGAGGTGTCTTGATACAGCACTCTGGGAACAGCCTATTCGTTCAGAAATTTCTTTCTGTGTCTTACCCTCTTGCTTGAGGGTGTCAATGATGGCCTTCTGGACAGCAGTCAGGTCGGCAGTCTTACCCATGATTGCGGTTTTGAGTAATGAACCAGGCTGGGAGTTTTTAAAAGCCTCAGGAATCTTTTGCAGGTGTTTAGAGTTAATTAGTTGATTCAGATGATTAGGTTAATAGCTCGCTTAGAGAACCTTTTCATGATATGCAAATTTTTTGAGATAGGAATTTGGGGTTTTCATGAGCTGTATGCCAAAATCATCAATATTAAAACAATAAAAGGCTTGAACTACTTCAGTTGGTGTGTAATGAATCTAAAATATATGAAAGTCTAATGTTTATCAGTACATTACAGAAAATAATGAATTTTATCACAATATGCTAATTTTTTGAGAAGGACCTGCATATATATATATATATATATATATATATATATATATATAAGAAAAAATCCTGAGAGAGCACCACCCTCAATGTGGGTGCAAAATCCACAAGGGCAGCGGCAAAGCCCCAATATTATAGTTGAAGAAAGATTGGACTGCACTCCGGATAAAAGTGAAAATATGTGAAGCTTTATTCACCCATGGTATGGCAACTCTGCGACGTTTCGGCTCACAAGAGCCTTCTTCCAACCTGGAAGAAGGCTCTTGTGAGCCGAAACGTCGCAGAGTTGCCATACCATGGGTGAATAAAGCTTCACATATTTTCACTTTTATCCGGAGTGCAGTCCAATCTTTCTTCAACTATATATATATATATATATATATATATATATATTACATAACATGGTGGAAGCTTAATTTTATTTGGATTGCAATCTAACGTTATAACAAAACTCATGCATGATGAGATGAAACCACCATGCACCGATTTGTATTTATTGTTTTATTAGGAAAATCTTTTAGCTGGAAGAAATCAAGTGTAAACTTTAAATGTCAATTTTGCATTCTGTTATTACTCAGTTTAATTATTGATTCTATCTATATCATATAGGTTATTTTGTCCTCTTCATTGCATCTAATTGATTATTATTCTTGAATTGTCACCAATTTTATATCGTCTTATATTTGAATTTTTTTATTGTACTGAAATATTATTAATAAAATAAAATATATATATATATATATATATATATATATATATATATATATAATACCACGAATAGTGCAGCAGCACAGTCAGATGTTGTGCACTGGGTGCAAAATTTCCTCAGAGAGGCTGGCTTCTCCTCCACGATATATATTCAACGAATGAAGAGGCAGCACTTCCAGTTTTTGGTGACAGGGTGACGACCCCAAACTTTATTTGCAGCAACGTTTCAGCCTTCTCAATGAGGCCTTTGTCGAGCTTGACAAAGGCCTCATTGAGAAGGCCGAAACGTTGCTGGGAATAAAGTTTGGGGTCGTCACCCTGTCACCAAAAACTGGAAGTGCTGCCTCTTCATTCGTTGAATATATATATATATATATATATATATATATATTGTACACAACTGTCTTCCTTTTGTCTTCTAGTTAGCGCAGATAATGACATCTAGTTAGCTCTTGTTTTTATTTTTATTTTTTGTGGAAATAAGTCGGAATCTCCTCTATTATAGATTTTAGCTTGTTTTTCCATAAATAAAACAGTTTTTCAGAGCAGTATAATTTTTTTGACAATTTATTGATGACCTATTGTTAGAATAGAGTCCACAAAAAAAGCAATGGCAGCATCTCCAATTCAACAGGATTTGTTCACACATGGTGCATTAAAAAGTGCAAAAGGTCCATAAACAGCAATGTTTCGGCTATATAGTAGCCTTTTTCAAACTATTTTTGAAGTGTTAGGCAGGAGTATATAAAGCACACTTAACCCACCTAATATATCAATCTACCAATAATACAATATATTGCAACATATTGTTAGGCTAGATCATCAATATCTGATTAGCGGAGGTCCTACAGCCTGGACCCCCACCGATAAGCTGTTTGAAGATGAGGCGGCCTCCATGCGAAAGCATGGTCTCCTGTGGAACGACGGCTTAGTGAAATTATAAGTATTCACTCCATTCAAATGGAGCAAATACTTTTCATTAAACTGCACTGCTGTGACTCCTAAGACGACAGGCAGAGTAATGAACAGGAAGCGACGCTCGCATGGAGAACTGCCTCCTTTTCAAACAACTAATTTTCAGGGTGCCAGGTGTCGGACCTTTGACAATCAGATATTGATGACCTATCCTGACGATAAGTCATCAATATATATATAGCAAGACATCCCCTTTAAGCAACAGTGTTCAGCTATTCCTGGCAGTCCCACAGAGAAAGAATCGGGAGGTAGGGTGTAACAAGTCCTCATTTTTAATAAAACCATTTTAGGGTACTTATTTAACTTAATAAAAGTATAATATTTACTCTGAACACTGTATAATATCTAATGAGGGTAGAAACAAATTCTTCCACTGTCTTATAGGATCTCAAGTGCACAGTTAAAAGGGAATCTGCTTCCAATAACAAACAGCAGAATTGTTAATTCAGCTGTATCAGTACCATTAGGGTTGAGCGAACCCGAAGTGTAAAGTTCGGGTTCATACTGAACTTTAGGATTTTTGGACCCCGGACCCGAAACCAAACATTTCAGTAAAAGTTCGGGTTCGGTGTTCGGCGCTTTCTTGGCGCTTCTTGAAAGCCAATCAACAAGCGGTTAACTGTCTGACCTTAGAAGCCATCACAGCCGAGCCTACTAATGGCATGGCTGTGATTGGCCAGAGCAGCATGTGACCCAGGCTCTATATAAGCTTGAGTCACATAGCGCTGCACGTCACTCTGCTGTTACATGTGTAGAGAGAGGATGCTGCTGGACTTGTGATTTCAGTGAGAGAATAGGAGAGAATCTAACTCAACGTACTACATATAAATAGTTGTGTGGGTGCAGGGCACAATCGTTTTACCCTGCCCTGAACCCATTGACCAAAAAAAACAAACTTTTATAATTCTGTTAGTTAGGCACGCGGCGGCGGCAGCCATTTTATGCAAGCTCAGTTCACCAGCACTTCATCTGAGCTTTTGGGACATTGCAAATCACAATTTGTTGGGCAATCTACAACATCTGGATTAGTCAGTGTTCAATTTAAGGTAGACATACACCCATCATTTTCTGGGGTTTTAAAAACACACTTTTTTGCAAAAAAAAATATTTTCCTGATCTGCAAATGTTCAATTCAAGTTTAATATATACAGCTTTCATATTTTTGGGCAATCTGCAACATCTGGATTAGTCAGTGTTCAATTTAAGCTCAAAATACACCCATCATTTTCCGGGGTTTTAAAAACACTTTTTTTTGCCAAAAAAAAATGTATTTTCCTGATCTGCAAGTGTTAAATTCAAGTTTAATATAAACAGCTATCATATTCTGTTACCAAAAAATAACTTTTTGGGCAATCTACAGCATCTGGATTAGTCATTGTGCAATTTAAGCTAGAAATACACCCATCATTTTCTGGCGGTTTTAAAACACACTTTTTTGACAAAAAACTGTATTTTCCTGATCTGCAAGTGTTAAATTCAAGTTTAATATATACAGCTATCATATCCTGTTACCAAAAATAACTTTTTGGGCAATCTATAACATCTGAATTAGTCAGTGTGCAATTTAATCTAGAAATATACCCATCATTTTCCGGGGTTTTAAAAACACGCTTTTTTTGTAAAAAAATAAATAAAAATAACTACAGTATTTTCCAGATCTACAAGTGTTAAATTAAAGTTTAATATATACAGCTTTTATATTCTGTTACCAAAAAAAACCTATTTTGGCAATCTACAACATCTGGATTAGTCAGTGTGCAATTTAAGCTAGAAATACACCCATCATTTTCTGGGGTTTTAAAAACACACTTATTTGACAAAAAACTATATTTTCAGGCCTTACAGCATCAGTACGTGTGAAATTACAGGCTTATATACTGCTGTTAAATTCAGTTGTTAAGCACTCGTTTGGGCAAAAAAAAATTAGTTGGCAACCTTTGATGTCATTGTGAGATACTCCCTTAAAAAATATAAATAAATTTGGGTTAGATTCAGAGATTTGAAATACCGCCATTTGGTGCACCAATATTGAAATCAGGCCTACACTGGGACAGGCCATGTGAGATACACCCTCTACATACAGGGGTTTGATTCAGGCATTTGAAATACAGCCATTTTGGGCAAATAAATATTTAATTCAGGCCTACACTGGTTCAGACCGTGTGAGATACAACCTCTACATACAGGGGTTTGATTTAGGCATTTGAAATACAGCCATTTTGGGCAAAGAAATCTTTAATTCAGGCCTACACTGATTCAGGACATGTGAGATACACCCTCTACATACAGGGGTTTGATTCAGGCATTTGAAATACCGCTATTTGGTGCACCAATATTGAATTCAGGCCTACATTGTTTCAGGCCTTGAGAGATACACCCTCTACATACAGGGGTTTGATTCAGTCATTTGAAATACAGCCATTTTGGGCAAAGAAATTTTTAATTCAGGCCTACACTGATTCAGGCCGTGTGAGAAACACCCTCTACATACAGGGGTTTGATTCAGGAATTTGCAATACAGCCATTTGAAATACAACCATTTTGGGCAAAAAAAATATTTAATTCAGGCCTACAGTGGTTCAGATCGTGTTAAATACACCCTCTACATACAGGGGTTTGATTCAGGCATTTAAAATACAGCCATTTTGGGCAAAGAAATCTTTAATTCAGGCCTACACTGATTCAGGCCGTGTGAGATACAACTTTTGCATACAGGGGTTTGATTCAGGCATTTGAAATACAGCTATTTAAAATATAGCCATTTTGGGCAAAACATTTTTTTTTATTCAGGCCTACACTGGTTCAGACCGTGTGAGATACACCCTCTATATACAGGGGTTTGATTCAGGCATTTGAAATACAGCCACTTGAAAAATAGCCATTTTGGGCAAAGAAATATTTAATTCAGGCCTACACTGGTTCAGACCATGTTAGATACACCCTCTACATACAGGGGTTTGATTCAGGCATTTGAAATACAGCCATTTGAAAAACATCCATTTTGGGCAAAAAAAATTTTTAATTCAGACCTACACTGGTTCAGACCGTGTGAGATACACCTTCTAAAAATAGGGGTTTGATCCAGGCATTTGAAATACAGCCATTTTTGGCAAAGAAATCTTTAATTCAGGCCTACACTGATTCAGGCCGTGTGAGATACACCCTCTACATACAGGGGTTTGATTCAGGCATTTGAAATACCGCCATTTGGTGCACCAATATTGAACTCAGGCCTACTATGGTTTAGGCCATGTGAGATACACCCTCTACATACAGGGGTTTGATTCAAGCATTTGAAATACAGCCATTTGAAATACAACCATTTTGGGCAAATTATTTTGAAATTCAGGCCTACACTGGATTAAGCCGTGTGAGATACACCCTCTACATACAGGGTTTGATTCAGGCATTTGAAATACAGCCATTTTGAGCAAAGAAATCTTTAATTCAGGCCTACACTGATTTAGGCCGTGTGAGATACACCCTCTACATAGAGGGGTTTGATTCAGGCATTTGAAATACAGCCATTTTGAGCAAAGAAATCTTTAATTCAGGCCTACACTGATTTAGGCCGTGTGAGATACACCCTCTACATAGAGGGGTTTGATTCAGGCATTTGAAATACGGCCATTTGGTGCACCAATATTAAATTCAGTCCTACACTGGTTCAGGCCATGTGAGATATACCCTCTACATACAGAGGTTTGATTCAGGCATTTGAAATACAGCTATTTGAAATACCGTCATTTTCGGCAAAAACAAATGTAATTCAGGTCTACACTGGATCAGACCGTGTGAGATACACCCTCTACATACAGGGGTTTGATTCAGGCATTTGAAATACAGCCATTTGAAATACAGCTATTTTATCTAAAAAAATCTTTAATTCAGGCCTAAGCTGGTTCAGGCCGTGTGAGATACATCCTTAAAATACAGGGATTTGATCCGGGCATTTGAAATACAACCATTAGAAATACATCCATTTTGGGCAAAGAAATCTTTAAGTTAGGCCTACCCTGGTTTAGGCCCTGTGAGATACATCCTCTGCATACAGGGGTTTGATTCAGGCATTTGAAATACAGCCTGTTTGGGCAAAAAAATCTTTAATTGAGGCCTAGTCTGGTTCAGGCCGTGTGAGATACACCCTTTACATACTGTCGTTCTATTCTACTATTAATTAAACACCCATTTAGGGCAAGATCCTAAATTCGAAAAATATGAAGAGAGCGTCAAATAAGGGACGTGGCCCAGGTCGTGGTGCTGCTGGTGGAGCTCCTGTTGCAGGGAGAGTATGTGGTCGATCTGTGCCAGCTGAGAGAAGGCGACAAAACCTGCAGCGGTATTTGGTCGGATCTAATGCTGCTCTATGAATGGTGAGGCCTGAACAAGTACAGGCGATAGTAGATTGGGTTGCTGACAGTGGATCCAGTTCCTTCACATTGTCTCCCACCCATTCTCCTGCTGAAAGACCACAGTTGGCACCTGCAGCCGATGGCCATCAGTCTTTCACCTCACCCCCTCGCAAATCAGCCAAGCAGTCTGAGCCCCACATCATGGAGCAGTCTCTTCTACTTTTTGATGACTCTGTTAGCAGGGTTTCCCAGGGCCATCCACCTAGCCCTGCCCCAGAAGTGGAAGAGATTGAGTGCACCGATTTCCAACCACTTATCTTTCAAGATGATTACATGGGAGGACCATCACAGCACGTCTCGGTCGATGACGAAACAAAGGTGCCAACTGCTGGGGCTTTCGAAAGTGTGCAGACCAACAAGGAAGGCAGGGGTGAAGACTGGGTGTAAGATGATGTGGAGGACGATAAGGTCCTCGACCCCACATGGAATAAAGGTCATGCGAGTGACCTATGTAGTTCGGAGGAAGAGGCAGTGGTCGCTCACAGCCACCAGCATAGCAGAAGAGGAAGCAGGGTGCAAAAGCGGAGCGGCTGTCCTCTAGACAGTACGCCTGCTACTGCACACCGCAACAAGGGACCGAGCACACCAAGGCCAGCTCCGAGGAGTTCCCTGACGTTGCAGTTCTTCAGACAATGTGCTGACAACAAGACACAAGTGGTTTGCAAGCTGTGCAATCAGAGCCTGAAGCGAGGCATAAATGTTCTCAACCTGAGCACACCCTGCATGACAAGGCATTTAAGTGCAAAGCACGAGCTGCAGTGCAGTAGACACTTCAAAAACCAAGAAAGATCTCTGGCTCCTCCTGCTTCCGCATCTGCTGCAGTCTCGGCCTCTTCATCCTCCTCTGGAGTGACAGTGCCACCTTCCACCCTGCAAACAGAGGATCTGCCAGCAACACCAACACCTGGGTCACCAAGCATCTCCACAATGTCCCACGGAAGCATTCAGCTCTCCATATCCCAAACGCTGGAGAGGAAGAGGAATTCCCCCCTACCCACCCACGATCCCTAGCCCTGAATGCCAGCATTTCTAAATTACTGGCTTTTGAAATGCTGTCATTCCGTCTGGTTGAGACGGATAGTTTTAAAGGCCTTATGGCGATGGCTGTCCCACAGTACGTCGTGCCCAGCTACCACTACTTTTCAAGGCGAGCCATCCCTTCTCTGCACAACCAAGTGGGGGAAAAAATCAGGTGTGCACTGCGCAATGCCATCTGTGGCAAGGTGCACCTGACTATGGATACGTGGACTTGTAAGCACGATCAGGGCCATTATATCTCCATAACAGCACACTGGTTAAATACAGTGGCGGCTGGGCCTGAGGCGGATAGCAGTTTGGCGCATGTCCTTCCACCACCGAGGATTGCAGGGCGCTTCAGTTTGCATCCTGTTGCTTCCTCCTCCTACTCTGCTTCCTCATCCTGTTGCTTCCTCCTCCTACTCTGCTTCCTCATCCTCTACCAGCTCCTCATCCGGTTAGCGTAACACCTTCACCACCAACTTCAGCACAGCCAGGGGTAAACGATAGCAGGCAGTTTTAAAACTTATCTGTTTGGGGGACAAACCCCACACCATGCAGGAGCTGTGGACAGGCCTTGAACAACAGACCGATGAGTGGTTTGTGCCAATGAGTCTCAAGCACGGCCTGGTGGTATGTGATAATGGGCAAAATCTCGTAGCAGCTCTGAGACTAGCAGGTTTGATGCACATCCCTTGCCTGGCGCCTGTGCTGAATTTGGTGGTGCAGAGATTCATTAAAAATTACCCTGACATGTCAGAGCTGCTGCATAAAGTGCGGGCCGTTTGTGTGCGCTTTTGCCGTTCTCACCCTGCTGCTGCTCACCTGTCAGCGCTGCAGTGTAACTTCGGCCTTAGCGCTCACTGCCTCATATGCAACGTGCTCCCAAGGTGGAAATCCACCTTGCACATGCTGGCCAGACTGTGCGAGCAGCAGCAAGCGATAGTGGATTTTCTGTTGCAGCATGCACAGGTGAGTCGCTCGGTGGAACAGCACCACTTCACCACCAATGACTGGGCCTCCATGCGAGACCTGTGCTCCTTGTGCTGTTTCGAGTACTCCACCAACATGGCCAGTGCCGATAACGCTGTTCTCAGCGTTACTATTCCACTTCTATGCCTCCTTGAAAAAAACGCTCTTGACGATGATGGAAAGGAGGAGGAGGAGGAAGAGAGATCATTTCGTAGTGTTTCCAGCCAGTCATTCCCAAGTGGCTTTGAGGGTGGGTTCCTGCACCCACAAACCCAAGGTACACAATTGTCCAGCCAGGGCACAGTTCTGGAGGATGAGGAGGTGGAGGAGGAGGAGGAGGAGGAGGAGATGGAGGAGGAGGAACCATGTTCACGGCAGCGTGGCACCCAGACCAGCTCATGGCCATCACTGTTGCGTGGATGGGGGCATACAGAGGACACAGACAATACACCTCCCATAGAGGACAGCTTTTCATTGCCTCTGGGCAGCCTGGCACACATGAGCGATTACATACTGCAGTGTCTCCGCAATGACCGCCGAGTTGCCCACATTCTAACTTGTGCTGATTACTGGGTGGCCACGCTGCTGGATCCCCGTTACAAGGACAACTTACCGTCCTTAAGTCCCTCACTGAAGCGTGATTGTAAAATGCGCGATTACAAGCGCACGCTGGTAGACGCGCTGCTGGTGCACAGCGGGGGCACAGTGGAAGCACAAGGCGAAGGCAGAGGACGAAGAAGAGGTCACCAACACAGCTGGGGCACCGTCAGCACCCCAGAAGGAAGGGTTAGCATGGCCGAAATGTGTAAAAGCTTTGTCAGCCCGCCACAACAACCAGCACAACCAACATGGAGGAGCAGTATGTGTGCACACACCTACACGTACTGAGTGACGGGTCTGCCCCCTTCAACTTCTGGGTCTCCAAATTGGGCACATGGCCTGAGCTTGCTTTTTACACCTTGGAGGTGCTGGCCTCCCCTGCAGCCAGTGTATTATATAAACGTGTGTTTAGCATGGCAGGGGGCATCATCACAGACAAACGCAGCCGCCTGTCCACAGCCAATGTGTACAAGCTCACATTCATTAAAATGAACCAGGCATGGATCCCTCAGGACTTGTCTGTACCTTGTCCAGAATAGACATGTATACCGACACTAACCAGCCATTGTTATATTGCTCATGTTTCTACTTTGGATATTTCACACTCTTTTTGAGTGTACCTTAATTTAAAAAACTTAAATTAAAACCAAAAACCTGAGTTGGCTACCTCGTCCCCCTACACCTCCTACAATTTTTGGGTGTATAGCACCACTGCTATACCTAGTAGGCCGGTTAAAAAAAAATATATATTGTCATTAACTTTTTCGGTGAAATTCACCAATTTTTGGCTGTATAGTACCACTGCTATACCTAGTAGGCCGATTATAAAAATAATAATTGTCATTTACATTTTAGGGTAAAATTCATCAATTTTGGTGTGTATAGTACCACTGCTATACCTAGTAGACCGGTAAAATAAAATACAAAAATTGTCTGTTACATTTTCAGGTGAAATTAACAAATTTTGGGGTGTATAGTACCACTGCTATACCTAGTAGACAGGTTAAATAAAAAAAATAAAAAAATTGTCATTTACATTTTTGGGTGAAATTAACAATTTTTTTGTTGTATAGTACCACTGCTAAACCTAGTAGGCCGGTTAAAAAATAAATACATTTTCATTCAAATTTTAGGGTGAAATTCACAAATTTTGTTGTGTATAGCACCACTACTATACCTAGTAGGCCGGATAAAAAAAAAAAAAAAAATGTCAGTTTTCATTTTCTGGTGAAATTAACGATTTTTGGGGTGTATAGTACCACTGCTATACCTAGTAGACAGGTTATACAAAAAATAATAATTGTCAGTTATATATTCTGGTTAAATTTTGGGTGTGATGTACCACTCCAATACCTAGTAGACCGAAAAAATAAAATAAAAAATTGTCAGTTAAATTTTCTGGTGAAATTCCCCAATTTTTGGGTGTAATATACCCCTCCTCTCCCTAGTTAACAGCTTAATAAATTTCAATAATATTTCTGTTACATTCTTGGGTTGACATTATACAATTTTAGACGTGAATAAACACCTGCTATGCATAGGTGACAGGGAATAAAATGTAATATATTATTCAGTAATTAATGCGCACCACATCCTTTCATTCAATGCTTAAACTTTGAAAAGTTTTCACACTTTTACGCTTTAAAAATTTCTCCCACATTTCAACTCTAATATTTGAAATTTGAAAAAATGAATCCTCCCTTGGATGTCGTCTCTCTTTCTCACGCACCCTCTCTGGCCTGGAACCCTGATTTCCCGCCACCTGTGATCACCATGGTAGGCGCATAAAAGAACATTGAAAGTTGATAGAGCAGATATCAAATTGGATCGTGAACATCACGGGGACGTGGGGCAGTAAGTGTGCCCACGCCTACACGAACTGACTGACAGGGGTCAGCCCCTGCAACTTCTGGTCTCCAAATTGGGCATATGGCCTGAGCTTGCCCTTTACCCCTTGAAGGTGCTGGCCTGCTCTGCATCCAGTGTATTGTCTGAACGTGTGTTTAGCATGACTGGAGGGGGTTATCACAGGTTATACATCCAAATGTTCTGGGGTGTACCCTAATTAAAAAAAATACAAATACATTTAAAACCAAAAAGAAGTGTAGGCTACCTCTTCCTCCTACACCGCCACTTCCACCTACACCACCACATCCACCGCCTCCTCACCCTCCTACTCCATATGGACCTGGTCCTCCTAGATCAAGATTTTTTTTTTTTATTCTTACGTATTTTATGTTATTTTAACGCATTTCCCTATCCACATTTGTTTGCAGAGCACTTGCCATGCTCTTAACCACATTTTGACGACATTTGCAGCCCTCTAGCCCTTTTCATGACATTTTTACAGCCATTTTAGTGCTCAAAAGTTCGGGTCCCCATTGACTTCTGGTCCCGAACTCAAACCTTTTTCTCAAGTTTGGCTGAACCCGTCGAACCCGAACATCCGGATCCAGGGATGCAAGTACCAACATGCATGCTGAGCCCACTATATACTTCTCCTGGAGCCAAATGGCTACTTGTAGGTGCTATATAAGCAGACTCAGTTTTATACTGACTTTAAAACCAGCCTCCAGGGCAGATTAACTGGTCAGGTGTGCATGGCTGCATGGAGATCGCCACACCTCCAATATATACTAGAAAGTATAAAACTGAGTCTGCTTATATAGCACCTACCAGTAGCCATTTGGCTCCAGGAGAAGTGTATATAGTGGGCTCAGCATGCATGTTGGTACTTGCATCCCTGGATCCGATGAAAGCTGTAATAGCACCGGACGGGGTTAAAAGCAGAGTGTGCTTGGCGTGCATGCTGTGCCTGCGTTCCCTGACTTTGTGTGGCTGTCGTGGCCCATAACAGGTAGGAACTAGTGTTAGGGACCACTCATGAAGGCGACCTTGACGTGGTGAGTAGCTTATTACGCTTTGGCCAAAATGTACACCAATGCCTTATTCAGCATCCAGCATAAAGGCAGGGCAGAGTGCTGGTTTGCAGAGTGCGATTGCATTTGTGTTTTTGCGTTTGTATCTGTATTTCGCCATAGCAATGAGCACCTGCATACAAGGTTGTGGGGGCTGAACCCCCCACATTTTTTTCAGTGTCACATTTAGGCCATAAATGCAGCTTTGGCATACTGGGGTGAAAAAACCCTCTAATATACTGCACATCTGGGATTAGACGTGCATAAGCCACTGTCAAATTTAGGACAGAAATACGTATGTGGCATACTGGGGTGAAAAAAGACTCTAATATACTGCACATCTGTGATTACACATGCATAAGTCACTGTCACATTTAGGCCAGAAATACGCCTTTTGGTTAGGGGGAAAAAACCCTCTAATATACTGCACATCTGGGATTAGACAAGCATAAGCGACTTTCACATTTAGGATAGAAATACAGCTTTTTGGTTAGGTTGAAAAAACCCTCTAATATACTGCACATCTGTGATTACACATGCATAAGTCACTGTCACATTTAGGCCATAAATACGGCTTTGGCATACTGCGGTGAAAAAAGCCTCTCATATACTGCACATCTGGGATTACACATGCATAAGTGACTGTCACATTTAGGACAGAAATACAGCTTTTTGGTTAGGGTGAAAAAACCCTCTCATATACTGCAAATCTGTGATTACACATGCATAAGTAACTGTCACATTCAGGCCATAAATTTGGCTTTGGCATACTGGGGTGAAAAACCCTCTAATATACTGTACATCTGGGATTACACGTGCATAAGTCACTGTCCCATTTAGGACAGAAATACATCTTTTTGCTTACTGGGGTGAAAAAACCCTCTAATATACTGCACATCTGGGATTACACATGCATAAGTCACTGTTGCATTTAGGCCATAAATACGGCTTTGGCATACTGGGCTGAAAAAAGCCTCTCATATACTGCATATCTGGGATTACACTTGCATAAGTGATTGTCACATTTAGGACAGAAATACGGCTTTGGCATACTGCGGTGAAAAAAGCCTCTAATATAATGCACATCTGTGATTACACATGCATAAGTCACTGTCACATTTAGGACAGAAATACAGCATTTTGGTTAGGGTGAAAAAACCCTCTAATATACTGCACATCTGTGATTACACATGCATAAGTGAGTGTCACATTTAGGCCATATATACGGCTTTGGCATACTGGGGTGAAAAAAGCCTCTCATATACTGCACATCTGGGATTACACTTGCATAAGTCACTATCACATTTAGGACAGAAATACAGCTTTTTGGTTAGGGTGAAAAAACCCTCTAATATACTGCACATCTGTGATTACACATGCATAAGTCACTGTCACATTTAGGACAGAAATACAGCTTTTTGGTTAGGGTGAAAAAAACCTCTAATATACTGCACATCTGGGATTAGACAAGCATCAGTGACTGTCACATTTAGGACAGAAATATGTCTTTTTGGTTACTTGGGTGAAAAAACCCTCTGATATACTGCACATCTGGGATAAGACATGCATAAGGAGTGTCACATTTAGGCCACAAATACGGCTGTCATGTAGCGTAAAAAAAATAATAATGAATGCAATACCGTACATCAGGGTTTATATATTGGCGGTTATTTATTTTTAACATACTTAACCACATTTTACTTTTCTTTGTGAACGCTAACTATGAGGCAAACATCTAATAAGTGATGCGGTCATGGTCGTGGTGGTGGTGTTGGTGGAGCTTCTGGTGCAGAGAGAAGACGTGGCCGTTCTGCCACAGCTACACGTCCTACTAAACCAACTACCTCAGGTCCCAGTAGCCGCCAGACTCTACAGTGATATTTGGTCGGGCATAATGCCATTCTAAGGATGGTAAGGCCTGAGCAAGTACAGGCGCTAGTCAATTGGGTGTCCGACAGTGGATCCAGCACGTTCACATTATCTCCCACCCAGTCTTCTGCAGAAAGCGCACAAGTGGCGCCTGAAACCCATGCCCATCAGTCTGTCACATCCTCCCCCATGCATATCGGGAACCTGTCTGAGCCTCAAGCCATGCAGCAATCTCTTATGCTGTTTGAAGACTCTGCTGGCAGGGTTTCCCAAGGGCATCCACCTAGCCCTTCCCCAGGGGTGAAAGACATAGAATGCACTGACGCACAACCACTTATGTTTCCTGATGATGACATGGGAATACCACCTCAGCACGTCTCTGATGATAACGAAACACAGGTGCCAACTGATGCGTCTTTCTGCAGTGTGCAGACCGAAAAGGAGGTCAGGGAGGAAGACTGGGTGGAAGACGATGCAGGGGACGATGAGTTCCTAGACCCCACATGGAATGAAGGTTGTGCCACTGACTTTCAGAGTTCGGAGGAAGAGGCAGTGGTGAGACCGAGCCAACAGCGCAGCAAAAATGGGAGCAGGGTGCAAAAGCAGAGCAGCCTTCGCCCAAAAAGTTTGCCTGCTACTGGCCACCATCAACAGGGACCGAGCACACCAAAGGCAGCTTCAAGGAGTTCCCTGGCATGGCACTTCTTCACACAATGTGCTGACGACAAGACCCGAGTGGTTTTCACGCTGTGCCATCAGAGCCTGAAGCGAGGCATTAACGTTATGAAGCTTACCACAACCTGCATGACCAGGCATCTACATGCGAGACACGGGCTGCAGTGGAGTAAGCACCTTCAAAACCAAGAAAGTGCTCAGGCTCCTCCTGTTCCCTCTTCTGCTGCTGCCTCTGCCTCTTCCCCCGCCTCCGGAAGAATGTTGGCACCTGCCTCCCAGCAAACAGAGGATGTGCCACCAACAACACCATCTCCGTCACCAAGCATCTCCACCATGTCACACGGAAGCGTTCAGCTCTCCATCTCACAAACCTTTGAGAGAAAGCGTAAATTCCCACCTAGCCACCCTCAATCCCTGGCCCTGAATGCCAGCACTTCTAAACTACTGGCCTTTGAAATGCTGTCATTGAGGCTGGTGGAGAATGACAGTTTCAAACAGCTCATGTCACTTGCTGTCCCACAGTACGTCGTTTCCAGCCGCCACTACTTCTCCAGGAGAGTCGTGCCCTCCCTGCACAAGCAAGTATCGGATAAAATCAAGTGTGTACTGCGCAACACCATCTGTGGCAAGGTCCACCTAACCACAGATACGTGGACCAGTAAGCACGGCCAGGGACGCTATATCTCCCTAACTGCACACTGGGTAAATGTAGTGGCGGCTGGGCCCCAGACGGAGAGCTGTCCTTCCGCCGCCAAGGATCGCAGGGCATCATTCGTTGCCTCCTGTTGCCTCCTCTTCCTACTCGGCTTCCTCCTCCTCTTCTACCACCTCCTCATCCGGTCAGCAACAGATTTTCACCACCAACTTCAGCACAGCCAGGGGTAAACGTCAGCAGGCCGTTCTGAAACTGATGTGTTTGGGGGACAGCGTAACTTTGTCCTTCCCGCTCACCGTCTCATCTGCGAGCTGAAGCAGGCCATAGTGGAGTTTCAGCTGCATCACGCATGGGTGAGTCGCACTGCGGAACAGCACCACTTCACCACCAATGACTGGGCCTCCATGCGAGACCTGTGTGCCCTGTTGCGCTGTTTCGAGTACTCCAACAACATGGTCAGTGGCGATAACGCCGTTATCAGTGTTACAATACCACTTCTATGTCTCCTTGAGAAAACACTTAGGGCGAGGATGTGGCCCAGGACGAGGTTGAGGAAGACGGGTTATCTCTAACACTTCAAGGCCAGTCTTTTAGAAGTTGCTCAGAAAGAGGATTTTTGCAACAGTAGAGGCCAGGTACAAATTTTCCAGCCAGGGCCCACTACTGGAGGATGAAAAGGAGGAGGATGAGGAGGCGGAGGAGGATGGGGATGAAGCATGTTCACAACGGGGTGGCATCCAACGCAGCTCGGGCCCATCACTGGTGCGTGGCTGGGGGGATACGGAGGACGCAGACGATACGCCTCCCACAGAGGACAGCTTGCCCTTACGTCTGGGCAGCCTGGCACAGATAAGCGACTACATGCTGCAGTGCCTGCGCAACAACTGCAGAGTTGCCCACATTTTAACGTGTGCTGACTACTAGGTGCCCACCCTGCTGGATCCCCGTTACAAAGACAATGTGCCATCCTTAATTGCCTCACTGGAGCGTGATCGGAAGATGTGCTCCTGAGAGCATTCCCGACTGATGCCGGGGGACAAGTGGAAGCACAAGGTGAAGGCAGGGGAAGAGGAAGAGGTCTCCAACGCAGCTGTGTCAGCGCCAGCACCTCAGAAGGCAGGGTTAGCATGGCTGACATGTGGAAAAGCTTTGTCACCTTGCCACAACAACCGTCCCCAACTGCTGATATGGAGCAAGTTAGCAGGAGGCAGCATTTGAACAACATGGTGTAACAGTACCTGTGCACACGACTACACGTACTGACTGATGGTTCTGCCCCATTCAACTTCTGGGTATCCAAATTGTCCACATGGCCAGAGCTTGCCCTGTATGTCTTGGAGGTGCTGGCCTGCCCTACAGCCAGTGTACTCTCTGAACGTGTATCTAGCACGGCATGAGGCGTCATTACAGACAGACGAAGCCGCCTGTCCACAGCCAACGTGGACAAGCTCACGTTCATTAAAATGAACCAGGATTGGATCCCACAAGACTTGTCTGTACCTTGTGCAGAATAGACATTTTTACCACCATCAAACATACATTCTTGTACTCAAGTCAAGTGCAATGATTCTTTGTTTTATTTTTTATTTTTATTTGTCCCAATATTTTGGGGGCTACCTACCCCAATAAAAAAAACAAAAAAAACATTGTTGGCAACCTGTTCCTCCTCCATTGCTGCCTCCACCTACAACACCACATTCCCCGCCTCCTCAACCTCCGACTCCATATGCACCTCCTTCTCTGAGTTGCAGGTTGATAATTTGTATTTTTTAGTTATTTTATTTCATTTTAAGTTATTTCCCTATCCACATTTGTTTGCAGAGCAGTTGCTATGCTCTTAAGCACATTTTACTGCCTTTTACATTCCTAGTCAAGGACTATTTTAGAGCCATTTTAATAAATAAATAAAAAGTCCCAATTTTAGTGCCCTAAATAGAAAAAAATCTTATTTTCAATTGTCGGGTGACATTTTACCATTTTTGGCGTATACAAACCTTTGCTTCTGCCTGGATGACAGGGGCCTAAATCTCTCAAAATCCTCTGCTGTATTGCTGGGTGACATAAACCCCCTTTTGCCATGAATGAACCCCTGCTCTGCATTGCTGACAGGGGCCTAAATCTTGAAAAATCCTCTGTTCTATTGCTGGGTGACATGAACCCCTTTTGTCGTGAATGAACCCCTGCTCTGCATTGCTGACAGGGAACTAAATTTAGTGAAAACATCTGTTACTGATCGGAAGATGCACGACTACAAGCGCATGCTGATGATAGCATTCCCACCTGACAGCGGGGGCTCAGTAAAGCACAAGGCGAAGGCAGAGGAGGAGGAAGAGGTCGCCAACGCAGCTGGGGCACAACCAGCACCTGAGAAGGCAGGTTTAGCATGGCCAAAATGTTGAAAAGCTTTGTCAGCCTTGGAGGTGCTGACCTGCCCTGCAGCCAGTGTATAGTGTGAACTTGTGTTTAGCACGGCAGAGAGCATTATCACAGGCCGCAGCCAATGTGGACATGCTCACGTTTATTAAAATGAACCAGGCATGGATCCCACAGGACTTGTCCGTACTTTGTGCAGAATAGACATTTATACCAGCCTCAACCATCCATTCTTGTACTCAAGTGCACTTATTCTTAGTTTTATTTTGTTATATGTCCCAATATTTTGGGGGATACCCCAATTTAAAAATAAAAAATAACACAAATCAGTGTTGGCTACCTATTGCTCCTTCACCACTGCTTCCACCTACACCGCCACGTCAACCTACACCGCCACATACACCCATCCACCGCCTCCTCAACCTCCTACTCCTAGATCCAGATTGTTATTTTTTATTTTTCTGTATTTTATGTTATTTTAAGACATTTCCCTATCCACATTTGTTTGCAGAACAGTTGTCATGCTCTTAAGCACATTTTGATGCCTTTTGCAGCCCTCTAGCCCTTTCCAGGACTATTTTAGAGCCATTTTAGTGCCCAAAAGTTTGGGTCCCCATTGACTTCAATGGGGTTCGGGTCAAGAACTTTTTTTTCAAGTTCGACCTGCCGAACCCGAACATCCAGGTGTCCGCTCAACTCTAGTGGTGACATAATCACATCAGGGAACACCTTAATTGATGCGTTTTCTTTTATCAAAATGTCCTTGACGGCCTCTCTGTGATCAAATGAATGAGGTGAGTGTATTTATTTTTTGTTTTAACCCCTGATGGGCTGAATGTGCCCAGCTTTAAATGTGGTATCTGAGGTTTTAAAAGATAGGGGAAGTACAATTGTCATACCCCATCTCCATACAATTAAATACTATTAATTACAAAGTAGTTTGCAATGAATCAAATTTCTTGATGAAGTTGCATTTTTGAAAACTTTGCTATAATGATTACACACAAAAAAAATAAAAACTTGATTTAATACATGGGTACCAGAAACATAAAAACAGATTCTTGTTTATATACCAAGCAGATATTCTCCATCTGAAAGTATAGTATAGTATAGATAATATAATATACTTAACCACTTCAACCCCCCTAGCTGAAACACCCTTAATGACAAGGCCACTTTTTACACTTCTGCACTACACTACTTTCACCGTTTATTGCTCGGTCATGCAACTTACCACCCAAATGAATTTTACCTCCTTTTCTTCTCACTAATTGAGCATTCATTTGGTGGTATTTCATTGCTGCTGACATTTTTTGTTATTAATCGAAATTTAACGATTTTTTTGCAAAAAAAAGAAATTTTTCATTTTTCAGTTGTAAAATTTTGCAAAAAAAACGACATCCATATATACATTTTTCACTAAATTTATTGTTCTACATGTCTTTGATAAAAAAAAATGTTTGGGTAAAAGTTATAGCGTTTACAAACTATGGTACAAAAATGTGAATTTCCACTTTTTGAAGCAGCTCTGACTTTCTGAGCACCTGTCATGTTTCCTGAGGTTCTACAATGCCCAGACAGTAGAAAACCCCCACAAATGACACCATTTCGGAAAGTAGACACCCTAAGGTATTCGCTGATGGGCATAGTGAGTTCATAGAACTTTTTATTTTTTGTCACAAGTTAGCGGAAAATGATGATTTTTTTTTCCTTACAAAGTATCATATTCCACTAACTTGTGACAAAAAATAAAAACTTCCATGAACTCACTATGCCCATCATGAAATACCTTGGGGTGTCTTCTTTCCAAAATGGGGTCACTTGTGGGGTAGTTATACTGCCCTGGCATTTTAGGGGCCCAAATGTGTGCAAAGTAGTTTGAAATCAAAATCTGTAAAAAAATGTCCGGTGAAATCCAAAAGGTGCTCTTTTGAATGTGGGCCCCTTTGCCTACCTAGGCGGCAAAAAGTGTCACACATGTGGTATCGCCGTACTCAGGAGAAGTTGGGGAATGTGTTTTGGGGTGTCATTTTACATATACCCATGCTGGGTGAGAGAAATATTTCGACAAAAGACAACTTTTCCCATTTTTTTATACAAAGTTGGCACTTGACCAAGATATTTATCTCACCCAGCATGGGTATATGTAAAATTACACCCCAAAACACATTCCCCAACTTCTCCTGAGTACGACGATACCACATGTGTTACACTTTTTTGCCACCTAGGTGGGCAAAGGGGCCCACATTCCAAAGAGCACCTTTTGGATTTCACGGGCCATTCTTTACAGATTTTGATTGAAAACTACTTTGCACGCATATAGGCCCCTAAATGCCAGGGCAGTATAACTACCCCACAAGTGACCCCATTTTGGAAAGAAGACACCCCAAGGTATTCCTTGAGGGGCATGGCGAGTTCCTAGAATTTTTATTTTTTGTCACAAGTTAGTGGAATATGAGACTTTGTAATAAAAAAAAAAAAAAAAAAAATCATCATTTTCCGCTAACTTGTGACAAAATATAAAAAATTCTAGGAACTCACCATGCCCCTCACGGAATACCTTAGGGTGTCTTCTTTCCAAAATGGGGTCACTTGTGGGGTAGTTATACTGCCCTGGCATTTTAGGGGCCCATATGCGTGAGAAGTAGTTTGAAATCAAAATCTGAGGGGAAAGGCGTCTGCCAGGACATAGGAGCTCCGCCCAACATCCATACCCACTTAGCTCGTATGCTCTGGCAAACCCGATTTCTCCATTCACATCAATCGATGTGGATGAATTAATCATTGCCGGGATTTGTTTTTTGTTTGTTTTTATATACAAAGTGTTTGCCAAAGCAAATGAACTCCGCCACCTCCTCAGCTCATATGCCTCGAAAAACGTATCTTTTACTGCAGAGGAGAAATCTCGTCTTGCAACACCGACTTTTGTGTAATCTGACAGCAGCGCAATGCTTCTGTCAGAATGCACATCAGTGCTGCAGCTAGTCGATCGGTTGGTCCACCTGGAAGGTAACAAAATGAAAAAAAAATGAAAAAAACCAGGCCGCAACGCAATCAATTTTATTAACTTTATAATAACCTTTGAACAGAACATATAAACTTTATTTAACTTTTGGAACTGAAAGTTAACTTTTTTGCTTACTGGTGTTTTTTTTTTTTGCTTGTTTTTCTTAACCTTTATAGGACAAACCTCTCCTTCCCCATGGGACAATGTGCAAAGTGCAAATCGCCCAAAGATGTGGCGAAGTGCATTATGCACTTTGTCCTAGGTGAAAGGAGAGGTTTGCAGCAGCTCTGTGTGTGAATGGGCCCTAATAGCCCTGTGTGCCTGTCCTGGTGAGATGTGATCCCTATGCTAGGTGTACCTGTGTGTGGTACTTCCGGAAACACTCCCCTAAGCATAGGGCAGGGTGGTCAGGGCAGTCAGGACAGAAATAGCGGGTGTCACGCCTTATTCCATTCCTGCTACAGACACAACATCTTTTTCGGGGTGACGGTTGGGTTGAAGTACCAGCAACGACATTGGGGAAATGTCGCTCGTGTAGACGGCTAACTACACTGGTGGATGGGGCCACGGAACCTCCTGGCTACAGGAGGTTCTCGATGATCTCTTCCTGAAATTTGAAGAAGGATCGTGTTCTCCCAGCCTTACTGTAGAGAACCAAACTATTATACAGAGCCAATTGAATTAAATATACAGACTTATATCAGCGTCTGGTGCATCGGGAAACTAAATACGGAGACAACATCTGGTCATTGAAGTCCACCCCTCCCATGTGAAGGTTATAGTCGTGGACTGAGAGGGGCTTTTCAATGACTCTGGTTGCTCGCTCAATTTGGATTGTCGTGTCTGCGTGAACGGAGGAGAGCATGTAAACGTCACGCTTGTCTCTCCACTTCACCGCAAGCAGTTCTTCGTTACACAAGGCAGCCCTCTCCCCACTTGCAAGACGGGTGGTAACAAGCCATTGGGGGAAGCCCCAGCGACTAGTTTGCGCGGTGCCACAGCAGCCAATCTGTTCTAGAAACAAATGCCTGAAGAGGGCCACACTTGTGTAGAAATTGTCCACATAAAGATGGTACCCCTTGCCAAATAAGGGTGACACCAAGTCCCAGACTGTCTTCCCACTGCTTCCCAGGTAGTCAGGGCAACCGACCGGCTCCAGGGTCTGATCTTTTCCCTCATAGATCCGAAATTTGTGGGTATAGCCTGTGGCCCTTTCACAGAGCTTATACAATTTGACCCCATACCGGGCGCGCTTGCTTGGAATGTATTGTTTGAAGCCAAGGCGCCCGGTAAAATGTATTAGGGACTCGTCTACGCAGATGTTTTGCTCAGGGGTATACAAATCTGCAAATTTCTGGTTGAAGTGGTCTATGAGGGGCCGAATTTTGTGGAGCCGGTCAAAAGCTGGGTGGCCTCTGGGACGGGAGGTGGTGTTGTCGCTAAAGTGCAGGAAACGCAGGATGGTCTCAAATTGTGTCCTGGACATAGCAGCAGAGAACATGGGCATGTGATGAATTGGGTTTGTGAACCAATATGACTGCAATTCATGCTTTTTGGTTAGACCCATGTTGAGGAGAAGGCCCAGAAAAAAATTTATTTCGGAAACTTGGACTGGTTTCCACCGGAAAGGCTGGGCATAAAAGCTTCCCGGGTTGGCGGATATAAATGGTGTGGCATACTGATTTGTTTCTGCCACAACTAAGTCCAAGAGCTCCGCAGTCAAGAACAGCTCGAAAAATCCCAGGGCCGAACCGATCTGAGCTGTCTCGGCGGTGAAAGGGGGAACTACAGGTGCGGCTGAAGTTGGGGACTGCCAATTAGGGTTTGCCAGCACCTCAGGGATTCTAGGGGCTCTACGGGCCTGTCTGTGCAGTGGCTGCGACGGGGTAACTACTGCACGTGCCACCGTACCAGCTTCAACTGCCCTTCCGGTGCTCGCCACTTCACCACGTTGTACGGCAGTGCTGGTGCTAGGTCCAGGATGGGCTGCACTGCTGGTGTATGCCTCACCACGTAATCCAACAGCGCCAGCCCCACTCTGCTGCCCTTGAAGCGGATCCTGCGCAACCTGTGGTCTAGCGACACGGGCCCGGGTACGCCTGGTGCTATCAGGGACCTCAACCTCCTCGTCCGAACTTTGAGTCAGACTGCCACTGCTTTCTACAGGTTCATATTCTGACCCGCTAGATTCATCAGATGAGGGTTTCCCAATTCTCATCCGACTGGGTCAGAAGCCTGTAGGCCTCTTCAGAAGAATACCCCCTGTTTGACATTTGGGCTACTAAATTTAGGGGTATTTCCTGAGACTACCCAAGAAAAAAAGCAAGCCTGTCTTACAAATGGGAGGCTAGCGAAGTACCGAAGGCCGCTGCGGTTGATAAAAATATCAAAACTGATTTTTTTATCACCGCAGCGCTTGTGAAGTTAATGTGCAGTGGGTGAACGCACGTGTGGGCGACCGATCAGGCCTGATCGAGCAAACACTGCGTTTTGGGTGGAGGGCGAACTAAGGTGACACTAATACTATTATAGAACTGACTGTGATCAGTTTTGATCACTTACAGATACTATAAAAGTACAAATGCTGAGTAGCGATACGCTAATCAGCGAATAAGTGACTGCGGTGTGGTAGGCTGGGCGCTAAATGATCGCAAAACTACCTAACCAAGGGGCCTAAACTATCCCTAAAACCTAACAGTCAATACCAGTGAAAAAAAGTGACAGTTTACACTGATCACTTTTTTCCCTTTCACTAGTGATTGACAGGGGCAAGAAGGGGTGATCAAGGGGTTAATTGGGGTGCAGGGGGGTGATCTGGGGCTATGTGTGGTGTTTGGTGCTACTCACTGTGAAGCCTGCTCCTCTGCTGGAACCAACCGACCAAAAGGACCAGCAGAGGAGCAGGGAAGCCATTTAACACCTTATATTTACTAATATAATGTGTTAACTGGCTTCTGATTTGAGATTTTAAAAATTGCCAGCCTGCCAGCCACGATCATTGCTTGTAATTTTGCGGATGCACGGATGCGTCCAGGAGGAATAAATCGACCACCTCCCAGATGCATCCGTGCGTTACATGGTCCGGAGGCGGTTAAAAACCTTACATTTTTGGAGACATTAATTTTGTGTGAAAAGAAAAAAAAAGGTAATTTAGGTTTTTGATAGCATTCAGGATTGTGCCAAGATTTTATTATTTTGAAGTAGTTTTTAATATCTAACAAGATGAGTGCATTTCACCAGTAATACCATCCCAGCTTACAGTCAATTACAGCTATTGAGAGCTTGCTCATGAAAGCATACAACTCTGAGTGCATTTATATTGAAAACTCGTGAAGGAAATTAATACCATTACAAATCAAAAAGACCAAAAAACTTTCTTAGCATGTTGCTGACTAATGATTCTGTGAACTACCCTTCAAATGACATGAACATAACTGTACATATTTTCATATAAGACTCAAATACATATGCCATAATTTGTTTGTCACTTATTTTAAGTGCAAATCATGAAACTTTTCCACTTACAGTTTGATATCTCACTCTCACTTGGGGTGTCAATTCAAAGTTTGTAGGTGGTAATTTCAAAAGAGCCCCTTAGTAAGAGAACAGATTTGTTTTAATTAAATTTTTATTTCCTTATTGTGAAATAATGTTTTGTTAATAGCCAGCAGACATTGATCATGATACGTAGCAAATAAGAAACATGCATGTGCCACCCTTAACTTTCCTTAAATTTCACTAAGGACCAATTTCCCATGATGCCAATTCAAATCATTATTAGTGATGAGCGGCGGAGGCAATATTCAAATTTGTGATATTTCGCAAATATTTGGGTGAATATTCAAGATATATTCGCGAATTTGAGAATTTGTTATCTCCAGTCATTATTTTCTTGATTGTAATTGAAAAATTTGCGATAAAAATTTGCATAACAAAATTTAGCAAACAACACTACTCCTAAAGTCAAAGATATTGCAGTTCTCTCATTGGCCCACAAGCTAGAAACAGGGAGGGATCATGTGTACTGATTAAAAAAAAAATTCTCGACTATTCAAAATGACGAATCTATATCACTATATTCTAAATATTCGCTAATTCTCGAAGTGGCGATATTCAAAGTAAAAATTTGCAATTTGAATATTTGTGATCAACACTAATCATTATCGCAAGCTGATAGTAAAACTTCCAGACAGACTACAATTTACATCCCAGCCATAGACACATGCAAAACGGACTACAGCAAAATCATGATTATTTTTTAAAAGCAAGTCATCTTGCTCCACTTACTTTTGGATGTCTTGTAGATTGTAAGGTCTTGAGGGCAGGGTCCTCTTCCCCTCCGTACCAGTCTGTTACTAAGTTCATTCTCAATGTACTTGTGTTGTTTTATATTCAGTATGATTACTTACTTTTAGAAGTACAATGCCATGAAATTAACCCTTTATACAATGGAGCTTTTTTTGTTTTTGTTTCTTTGTTTTCGTTTTGTGTTCCCTGCTCTCCCAGAGCCATGACTTTTAAATTTTTCAGTTCCAATAGCTGTATGCAGGCTTGTTTTTTTTTGCTGGACAAGTTATACTTTACAATGCCATAATTTAATATTGCATTTGATGTAGTGGAAAGCAGGAAAAAAAATCAGAATGGGGTGGAATTGCAATTCCACAACAGTTTTACAGTTTTTTTTTATTTCATTTACAACGTTTGATATGCAATAAAACAGATGTGAATCTGGCGATACATTTCATGTGTAGTTTATCTTGCATATTGATACTGATAACATAATAAGAACTTTGAAAACAGTTTTATTTTTTCATCGTCATATTCTGACCCATATAACTTCTTAGTTATGTGTATGGAGCTGTGTGAGGGCTCATTTTTTTGTGGGGCAATCTGTACTGTTCAATGATACTATTCTGGGGTGTGTTTTTGTTAGTTATTTTTTTTTTTTGGGAGAACTGAAGCGACCAGAAATGGTGAATGAGCCACTTTGATATTTCTTTCCATTTTGCTATTTGCCATATGGGGAAAATATTTTCATAGCATGTGCGTTTTCCTATGATGTGTACTTTTTTTGTTTTTTATTTTTATTTAGGAATTTTCATATTTCTTTATTTTAAAAACCTTTTATGGTTTGCATAGGGAACTATAACAAGCAATATACATACATTTACTAGTTTCCTATGGAGCCCCAGGAAACACCATGCAGCAGCCTCCTTCCATCCTCAATGACAGGGGCTGATGCATAAAAGTTCTAACTTCTCTGATACTTACTGGAGTGTGGGTTTCCGGGTTTTCACACGCTCAGATGCCATAGTCAGGATTGACCATTGAATCCAAAGTGTTAAATGTCCACAACCAGCATTATCTACAGTTGAGGACATGAGCAGCGGCGGTCTGTTATATGAAACAGCAGGCACCCTATGCCAGCAGGCAATGGAGCCCATTTCACTCTGGAGCGGGCACAATCTTTAAAAACTCGGCCAGTCGGAAAGTGGTTAATGGTGGTTAATAATAATAATAATAATAATAATAATAATAAATAATATAATATCTCTAGCCAAAAAAGGTTAATACGGAGTTATGTGTTTTCTTGTATTATTGACTTATATTTTCCATGAAGAATTTCTACTGCAACTTACAGTGTTCTGTGTTTTTATAGATAATGAATTAACAATTTTAATAAACAGTCTGAAAAAAGGTTTTACACTGTTGTGCCTTGTGATAGCCTAAGATAGTGTTACATTACACATAAATCCTCAGATACATCACTGTGCATAGCCTGGTATACCAGTTTATCCCAGAATATTTTCATTTATAAATTAATATTTGCATTTATAAATTAAACTGGAAAAGCTTGGAGGTTTTTCTTATTAAATGTTTCACATTTTGTGTGGCATCCTATGGAATTTGTCACTACTAATCAAAATATATTAAAACTAATTTTGTGAAGACCTGACTTGGCACATTTTAACTTGATATTAAAATGTAGTATAAATAACTTTTAACAGGTCTATTGGTAAAACCACAGATGCCATTTACATGCTATATGCTGTATTTAAGTTTACTGGTATTGAGGTGGTATATTGACAATATCACTGAGTTACTCTAGCAGCGAGAGCTATCATGGTAAAATACAGAAATGGTATCAATTAGCTTTGAGACCTTGCTAGTTGCACTTGTCTTGCAGATGATAGAAATTAGAAACTATGATCTACTTGTATATACCCCATTTATTATAACACTATTTTAAAATGGGACAAGAAGAATAATCAGACAAAATACAAGATCACTTTAGTGATCCCAAGAAGTGATAAGCAGCATGGGGAATATTCGTTTTTGCAATATTTCACAAATTTTTGGCCTAATATTCGCCATAAATTTTCTAATTTTTGAATTTGTGATCTCCAGTCATTATTTTCTTGATTGTGAAAATCTGTAATTAAATATGTGCATATTTCACGCACAATACAGACGTGGCTCACTTTTGCTACATTTTTCAGGCTGCTAAAAGTTTTGTGAGACTAGAGAAAATGCACAATACAGTAATTACTATCACACTACCTAACGCCCTGCACTGGAACCTATCAGAACCTACACGATATCACTATTTTACCTACACTGACTCTAACTTAAACTGATCTCTCATTAACTATCTATATTATATATATGAGACACCAAAAACAACTTTATCATAAATATCTCGCGTGGAGTTATTCGTATCGACACCTATATAGCTCAAAGAGCAGCCACACAAAGAGTAATTCTAATTAAATATTCTTTATTGGATATCCAACACAAAAGATGGTATATCAATTAAAAAACATATACAGAAAACAGTGCATACTGAGAACACAACAGTGTTGCAAGGATTGTATAAAAACAGAGTAGGCTCCAAACCACTAAGGGACTAGTATCCCCCCATACACAGTAGAGCAGTATCAGCTAGGTGGGGCACATATGGCAGTAAAGGCATCCAGAGCATACATAAACACTCCAAACATCTAACGGAGTGTGAGTCTGAATGCCACCCACATCAAGCGGAGACTGCAAGGGAGGAGGGGGGGGGGGAAAAAGGACACTGTTTAAAGTGCAAATGCAAGAGAATTCCTACTGACCCTGGTCTGGAACCGCCGCCCGACGATCGTTTCGCAGAATGCTTCCTCTACTGTGTATGGGGGGATACTAGTCCCTTAGTGGTTTGGAGCCTACTCTGTTTTTATACAATCCTTGCAACACTGTTGTGTTCTCAGTATGCACTGTTTTCTGTATATGTTTTTTAATTGATATACCATCTTTTTGTGTTGGATATCCAATAAAGAATATTTAATTAGAATTACTCTTTGTGTGGCTGCTCTTTGAGCTATATAGGTGTCGATTATATATATGAGCTAACTAACTAATGTAATTGAATAAGGATCTAGATGATTCAGCAAAGCACAGAGCATAGCAATGACCCTGCTCTCTCTCTCTCTCTCTCAGAACTGCAAAAAAAAAAAAACAGCAGAAATGGCTGCTAGGGAGTTTCTTATATAGTAAGGGGTAGGCAACTTTCCTATTGGTTGCTAGGAATGTTGCTAAGCTCAGACAAATATATTGCAGCCTTCTCATTGGCCCACAAGAAAGAAGGGAGGTTACTAATAAAAAAAAAATCTAGAATGTTTGCAATTACGCAGATATAGCACCATATTCTACATCTTCACGCATTCTCGAAGTGCCGATATTTACAATAAAAATTAACTATTAGAATATTTGCTATCAATACTAATCCCAAATGGGATAAAGTCTGCAAATATCATAGTGTGATGTGAAATGATTTAGACTCCTTAAAAAGAGTAGTTTTTGGAAAGTTGGTTCTTCATTAAGTTGTTTGATGCAGATTCAATTTGCACATCTGTACATGGGGAGTAACCAAAAGCAGAAACTCTATGAAAAAGACATCAATCCACATGTAAGGGTGTCAGACTTTAGTATCTCTCTTCAGCAACTTGCATTTATCATGTAGACAATGTTAATACAAGGCATTTACTAATGTATTGTGATTGTTCATATTGCCTCCTTTGATGGCTGGATACATTTTTCAATCCAATTATACTGTACACTGCTTGTTTCCAGCTGATTATGAATCACCATTGCAGTGCAGATATAAAGTTATGGTGATAGATGGATAAAACCCTCTAGCATACCAATTGCATATATGGCAATTGTTACATCTGTATTTTCTAATTTCCACATTCTCTTCAGCTTACTCCATTACTTTTAGTAGAATCACAAAAAAGAATTTGTTATTAGAGAAGAGATGACTTTTTCCATCTGCTACATTACCTTCAGCTAGTGATTGACGAAAATCAAATCGGGACGTTTCCAGAACACGCAATCGTGATCAAAAGTTTGCGAACCGCACGTTTGCGGCGGGCACCATTCACTCTAATGGCAGGCGAACCTGAAAAACCTTCAGGTCATATTTGTAGCCACCAAAAAGTTACTAGAAGTGCACAAAAAGTCCCACAACATGGACAGTGCCATACCAGAGGGGGATCATTGGCAACAATTCCCATAAAAAATATGTATTTTAATCAGGGGCCATTTTTATGCGTCTTAAAGGGAAACTCTCAAAAATGTGCCTTGCTGAAGCCAAAAAATAATTACTTTTAGGCTAAGTAGTGAAGGCCCCAAAAATTAAGCATTCAACTGACAGAAAAGAACTGATGGCTGTCAGTCAATATAGGCCTCAAAAGTTAGGCATTCAACTGACAGAAAAAAACTTGTGATGGTTTGGCTGGAGGTACATTAGGCAGTCACTGGATACAAATGTTATTGTAGGCTACTGAGCTATAGGCCCCAAAAATTAGGCATTCACCTGACAGAAAAGAACTTGTAATTTACGTGGCTGTAGGTACATTAGGCGGTCACTAGCTAAAAAATTTACTATAGGCCAGTACAGGCCCCAAATATTAGGCATTCACCTGACAGAAAACAACTTGTGATTATGTGGCTGGAGGTACATTAGGCGGTCACTGGCTAAAAATTTTACTGTCGGCCAGTATAGGACCCAAAAATTAGGCATTCACCTGACAGAAAACAACTTGTGATGATGTCGATAGAGGTACATTAGGCGGTCACTGGATCCAAATTTCACTGTAGGCTCTCCAAAAAATAGGCATTCACCTGACAGAAAAGAACTTGTGATTATGTGGCTGGAGGTACATTAGGCGGTCACTGGATCCAAATTTTACTGTCGGCCAGTACAGTCCCCAAAAATTAGGCATTCACCTGACAGAAAAGAACTTGTGATAATGTGGCTGAAGGTACATTAGGCAGTCACTGGATACAAGTTTTACTGTAGGACAGTGCAGGCCCCAAAAATTAGGCATTCACCTGACAGAAAAGAACTTGTGATAATGTGGCTGGAGGTACATTATGCGGTCACTGGCTAAAAATTTTACAGTCGGCCAGTACAGGTCCCCAAAAATTAGGCATTCACCTGACAGAAAAGAACTTGTGATAATGTGGCTGCAGGGACATTAGGCGGTTACTGGCTAAAAATGTTACTGTCGGCTAGTATAGGACCCAAAAATTAGGCATCCACCTAACAGAATAGAACTTGTGATTATGTGACTGGAGGCACATTATGCGGTCACTGGATACAAATTTTCCTATAGGTCACTGGAGTATAGGCCACAAATAGAGGTACATTAGGCAGTCACTGGATACAAATGTTACTGTAGGCCAGTATAGGCCCCAAAAAATAGGCATTCACCTGACAGAAAAGAACTTGTGATTATATGGCTGGAGGTACATTATGCGGTCATTAGCTAAAAATAATACTGTCGGCCAGTACAAGCCCCAAAAATTAGGCATTAAGCTGACAAAAAAGAACTTGTGATCATGTTTCTGGAGGTACATTAGGCGGTCACTGGATACAAATTTTCCTATAGGTCACTGGAGTGCAGGCCCCAAAAATTAGGCAGTCACCTAACAGAAAAGAACTTGTGATGATGTGGCTGGAGGTACATTAGGCAGTCACTGGATACAAATTTGACTGTAGGCCACTGGAGTATAGGCCACAAAAATTTGGCATTCACCTGACAGAAAAGAACTTGTGATTATGTGGCTGGAGGTACATTAGACGGTAGGTGGATAACATTTTTACTGTCGGCCAATATAGGCCCCAAAAATTAGACATTCACCTGACAGAAAATAACTTGTGATTATGTGACTGGAGGTACATTAGGCAACCACTGTATACAAATTTTTATGTATTCAAGTATAGGCCCCAAAAATTTGGCATTTACCTGACAGAAAATAACTTGTGATTGTGTGGCTGGAGGTACATTAGGCGGTCACTGGATAAAATTTTTACTGTAGACCAGTACAGACCCCAAAAATTAGGCATTCACCTGACATAAAAGGCCTTTTATGCAGCTGTATATACATAAGACAAGGACCATTCTTTGTTCTAGGTGGTGGCAGATATGTGTGGACTGGCATGAGGAAATTCAATTACACGTGGTCGTTACAAGTGTTGAATTCCTCCGAGATCTATCTGTCACGAGCTAGGCGAGTGTGCTTATCGGTGACGATCCTTCCTGCTGCACTGATCGTCCTTTCAGACAGGACACTCGACGAGTGGCAAGCCAAGAGTTCCATGGCAAATTGTGCCAGCTCTGACCATAGGTCAAGCCTGCACACCCAGTATTCCAGGGGTTAATTGCTTATCAGAGCATCCACATCGGCCGTTGACCCGATGTAGTCGGAGACACCTGTCGGTCTAGGCGTTCCATGAGGCTGAATCCGGAAGGGCGTCTGTCGATGGGTTGGCTGCAACAATTATCTCATATCCAAAGTGACAACACATCTTCAAACCACCCTCTGCTTGCAGCTGCGGTAGGATTGGTACTAGCACTTGTTTCGCTATGGGTGGAAATTCTTCTGCCAGCGCCCGCAACAGAAGAATGCAGCATCTCTCGCAGCAAGGCCTGGAAATGCTGTATTCTGCCAGCCCTCTTTGATGCTGGTAACATGTCCACCATTTTGTGCTTGTACAGGAGGTCTAAGTAGATTGCCACCCAGTACTGGTTCTTGCCCTTTATGCTTTTTATAAGGAGGTCCCTCTTCAAACACTGGAGCATGAAGGCCCCCATTTGCACTAAATTGGAAGCGGTGGAGCGCCCTGGCAACTGCTCATCTCCCAGGAGAATGTCATCCTCGGTCTCCTCCCCCCAGCCATGGACAACACCAGGGATCCCCGAAAAGTTTATTGTCCCCCTCAAAGACTGCTCTTATTGCTCCTCCTTATTTTGCCCTGCTTCAGCGTGCTCAGCAGATTGGCACCGTTGTCGCACACCACTTTACCAACTGTCAAATTGAGCGGTGTTAGACACTAATCAGCCTGTGACCGCAGAGCTGAAAGCAGTGCAGGACCAGTGTGGCTCTTGGCTTCCAGACACAAGAGCCGCAGCAAAGCATTGGCAACGTCTCACCTGGGACATCAAATATGTTCTGGGGAGCTTGGGGGCACAGCAGAAGAGGCGGTAGCAGTGGAAAAGAAGGAGTCAGCAAGGAGGAGACGGAGGATAGAGTAGGAGTGGTAGAAGATGAGGCAGGACTTCATGCAATCCATGGCAGTAACACCAAATCCACACGGGAGCCACGAATTAGATGCTTGACGGCCATCAGAAGGTACACCCAGTAAAAGTTATGTACTTTCCCTGCCCGTGTTTGCTAGACCACGTGTCCTGTGGTCAGAAGTATCTTGGCACTGACACTGTGTGCCAGAGATACAGTACAGACCAAAAGTTTGGACACACCTTCTCATTCAAAGAGTTTTCTTTATTTGCATGACTATGAAAATTGTAGATTCACACTGAAGGCATCAAAACTATGAATTAACACATGTGGAATTATATACATAACAAAAAAGTGTGAAACAACTGAAAATATGTCATATTCTAGGTTCTTCAAAGTAGCCACCTTTTGCTCTGATTACTGCTTTGCACACTATTGGCATTCTCTTGATGAGCTTCAAGAGGTAGTCACCTGAAATGGTTTTCACTTCACAGGTGTGCCCTGTCAGGTTTAATAAGTGGGATTTCTTGCCTTATAAATGGGGTTGGGACCATCAGTTGCGTTGTGGAGAAGTCAGGTGGATACACAGCTGATAGTCCTACTGAATAGACTGTTAGAATTTGTATTATGGCAAGAAAAAAGCAGCTAAGTAAAGAAAAACGAGTGGCCATCATTACTTTAAGAAATTAAGGTCAGTCAGTCTGAAAAATCGGGAAAACTTTGAAAGTGTCCCCAAGTGCAGTCACAAAAACCATCAAGCGCTACAAAGAAACTGGCTCACATGCGGATCGCCCCAGGAAAGGAAGACCAAGAGTCACCTCTGCTGCGGAGGATAAGTTCATCCGAGTCACCAGCCTCAGAAATCGCAGGTTAGCAGCAGCTCAGATTAGAGACCAGGTCAATGCCACACTGAGATCTAGCAGCAGACACATCTCTAGAACAACTGTTAAGAGGGGACTGTGTGAATCAGGCCTTCATGGTAGAATATCTGCTAGGAAACCACTGCTAAAGACGTGCAACAAGCAGAAGAGACTTGTTTGGGCTAAAGAACACAAGGAATGGACATTAGACCAGTGGAAATCTGTGCTTTGGTCTGATGAGTCCAAATTTGAGATCTTTGGTTCCAACCACCGTGTCTTTGTGCGACGCAGAAAAGGTGAACGGATGGACTCTACATGCCTGGTTCCCACCGTGAAGCATGGAGGAGGAGGTGTGATGGTGTGGGGGTGCTTTGCTGGTGACACTGTTGGGGATTTATTCAAAATTGAAGGCATACTGAACCAGCATGGCTACCACAGCATCTTGCAGAAGCATGCTATTCCATCCGGTTTGCGTTTAGTTGGACCATCATTTATTTTTCAACAGTACAATGACCCCAAACACACCTCCAGGCTGTGTAAGGGCTATTTGACCATGAAGGAGAGTGATGGGGTGCTGCGCCAGATGACCTGGCCTCCATAGTCACCGGACCTGAACCCAATCGAGATGGTTTGGGGTGAGCTGGACCGCAGAGTGAAGGCAAAAGGGCCAACAAGTGCTAAGCATCTCTGGGAACTCCTTCAAGACTGTTTGAAGACCATTTCAGGTGACTACCTCTCGAAGCTCATCAAGAGAATGCCAAGAGTGTGCAAAGCAGTAATCAAAGCAAAAGGTGGCTACTTAAGCTAAACGTCGTTTCGGCGCATTGCCGTATACGACGTTTAGCTTTTTCTCAATGGTTACCATGGCTGCCGGGACGCTAAAGTCCTGGCAGCCATGGTAAAGTGTAGTGGGGAGCAGCATACTTACCGTCCGTGCGGCTCCCGGGGTGCTCCAGAGTGACGTCGGGGCGCCCCCGCATGGCACGTCATCCATGCGCATGGGGCGCTCTGACGTCATTCTGGAGCGCCCCGGGAGCCGCACGGACTGTATGTATACTGCTCCCCCGCTCCCCACTACTACTATGGCAACCAGGACTTTAATAGCGTCCTGGCTGCCATAGTAACACTGAAAGCATTTTGAAGACGGATCCGCCTTCAAATGCATTCAGTACACTTGTATTTTTCCGGATCCGGCGTGTACCTCCGGCAAGTGGAGTACACGCCGGATCCGGACAATGCAAGTGTGAAAGAGGCCTAAAAGACTAGTGATGAGTGGCAGGGGTCATATTCTAATTTGCGATATTTCGCGAATATTTTTTAGAATATTCTTTGAATATTCGAAAATTCGAAGATTTGCAATGATTGTGTAATATGCAAATTTTCGTAATTCAAATTTTCGGATTTGAATTTTTATTGCGAATTTTTCAACTTGCAACTATTAGAGAAAGAAGATTATAGCACTATATTAGCTAAATTGCTCTATATTAGATTTTTTTCGAATTTTCGCTATATTGCTATAACTTAGTTTTTTTGAATATTCGGAATATTCTAAATCAAGAATATATTGCAATATAGCAAATATTCGAAAAAAAATGGATCTAGAGCAATTTAGCTAATATAGTGCTATAATCTTTCTTTTTTTTTTTATAGTTGTAATTTTTTTCCAATCTGAACTCCAGATTGGGGATGGCAGGGCCGCAGCCAGACACTTCCTTTGCCAGTCAGGGGAATGCCAGCTCCGGTAAGCAGGGGACCAGGAGAGCAGGGCAGGCCAGACAGGTGCTGGTAGTGAGAGACTCAATTATTAGGGGAACAGATAGGGAAATCTGTCACAAAGACCATGATCGCCGAACAGTGTGCTGTCTTCCTGGCGCTAGAGTTCGACACATCGCGGATCGGGTTGACAGATTACTGGGAGGGGCTGGAGAAGATCCAGCGGTCATGGTCCATATCGGAACCAATGACAAAGTTAGAGGTAGGTGGAGAGTCCTTAAAAATGATTTCAGGGATTTAGGTCAAAAGCTGAGGGCAAGGACCTCAAAGGTAGTATTTTCCGAAATACTACCTGTACCACGGGCCACACAAGAGAGGCAGCAGGAGATTAGGGAAATTAACAAGTGGCTCAAGAACTGGTGCAGGAAGGAGGGGTTTGGGTTCCTGGAGAACTGGGCCGACTTCTCAGTCGGCTACAGGCTCTATCGTAGGGACGGGCTGCACCTCAATGGGGAAGGGGCAGCTGTGTTGGGGAAGAAGATGGCTAGAAGGTTGGAGGAGTGTTTAAACTAGGGACTGGGGGGAGGGTAATTATGTTATAGAATGGGAAGATAGTGCAGATAGAGACCGGCGGCAAGGTAGTGAGACTGGGGGAGGAATGGAAGGAGGGACTAGAACAGTTCAGAAGGAAAGGTGTAGAGTAAAAAATATACATAAACCTCTCAAATGTATGTATACTAATGCCAGAAGCCTGACTAATAAAACTGGTGAACTGGAATTAGTGATGTGTGAGGAGGACTATGACATAGTGGGAATAACTGAGACATGGCTGGATGATAGCTATGACTGGGCAGTTAATGTACAGGGTTACAGCCTGTTTAGAAAGGATCGTCAAAACCGGAGAGGGGGAGGGGTCTGCCTTTATGTAAGTCCTGTCTAAAGCCCACACTCCGGGAAGATATAAGTGAGGGACATGAACATGTGGAGTCACTGTGGGTAGAGATACATGGCGCTAAAAACAATAATAAATTACTAATAGGAGTTTACTATAAACCACCTAATATACCAGAGTCCACAGAAAATCTACTACTAAACGAGATAGACAAGGCGGGAAATCATAATGAGGTGGTTATTATGGGGACTTCAACTACCCAGATATAGACTGGGAAACTGAAACTTGTATATCTCATAAAGGAAACAGGTTATTGGCAATAACCAAAGACAATTACCTCTCCCAACTGGTTCAGGACCCGACTAGAGGGACGGCAATACTGGACTTAGTATTAACCAATAGGCCTGACAGAACAACAGACGTGCAGGTTGGGGGACACCTGGGAAATAGTGACCACACAGTAATTACCTTCCAATTATCATTCAAAAGAGCGTTTCTACAGGGAGGAACAAAAATACCAAACTTCAAAAAAGCTAAATAGCCGACTAAGAGAGGCCATAGGCCTAACTAAATTGGATAAAGTCCTCACAAATAAAAATACAGCCACAAAATGGGATATCTTTAAAAGCATCCTAAAGTCTCAGTGTGAGAGGTACATACTGTATGGAAATAAAAGGTTAAGGAACAAAAAGAAACCAATGTGGATAAACAGAACTGTAAAGAAAGCAATAAATGACAAAAAGAAAGCATATAAAACACTAAAACAGGAAGGTAGCACGGAAGCACTAAAAAACTATAAGGAAAAAAATAGAACATGTAAAAAACTAATAAAAGCGGCCAAACTAGAGACCGAGAGATTAATTGCCAAAGAGAGTAAAACTAACCCTAAAATGTTCTTCAATTATATAAATGTTAAAAAGTATAAATCTGAAGGTGTCGGCCCGTTAAAGAGTAATGAGAGGGGAGTCGCAGAGAGCGACGAGGAGAAAGCAAAGCTGTTAAATATTTTTTTCTCCAATGTATTCACTGAGGAAAATAAACTGTCAGATGACATGCCGAATGTTGAAATAAATTCCCCATTAAAAGTGTCCTGTCTGACCCAGGAAGAAGTACAACAGCGACTTAAAAATATTAAAATAGACAAATCGCCAGGACCAGATGGCATACACCCCCGTATCCTAAGGGAATTAAGTAATGTCATAGCCAGACCCTTATTTCTGATATTTGCAGATTCTATATTGACAGGGAATGTCCCACAGGATTGGCGCATGGCAAATGTGGTGCCAATATTCAAAATGGGTCCAAAAACAGAGCCTGGAAACTATAGGCCAGTAAGTTTAACATCTGTAGTGGGTAAACTGTTTGAAGGTTTTCTGAGAGATGCTATTTTAGAGCATCTTAACGGAAATAAGCAAATAACGCCATATCAGCATGGCTTCATGAGGGATCGATCATGTCAAACAAATTTAATCAGTTTCTATGAGGAGGTAAGTTCTAGACTTGACAGCGGCGAATCAATGGATGTCGTGTATCTGGACTTCTCCAAAGCATTTGACACTGTACCACATAAAAGGTTAGTATATAAAATGAGAATGCTCGGACTGGGAGAAAAGCGTCTGTAAGTGGGTAAGTAACTGGCTCAATGATAGAAAACAGAGGGTGGTTATTAATGGTAAATACTCAGATTGGGTCACTGTCACTAGTGGAGTACCTCAGGGGTCAGTATTGGGCCCTATTCTCTTCAATATATTTATTAATGATCTTGTAGAACGCTTGCATAGTAAAATATCAATTTTCGCAGATGACACTAAACTGTGTAAAGTAATTAACACTGATGAGGACAGTATACTACTACAGAGCGATCTGGATAGATTGGAGGCTTGGGCAGATGAGTGGCAGATGAGGTTTAACACTGACAAATGTAAAGTTATGCACATGGGAAGGAATAATGCAAGTCACTCGTACTTATTAAATGGTAAAACACTCAGTAACACTGACATGGAAAAAGATCTAGGAATTTTAATAAACAGCAAACTAAGCTGCAAAAAACACTGTCAGGCAGCTGCTGCCAAGGCCAATAAGATAATGGGTTGCATCAAAAGGGGCATAGATGCCCGTGATGAGAACATAGTCCTACCACTTTACAAATCATTAGTCAGACCACACATGGAGTACTGTGTACAGTTCTGGGCTCCAGTGAACAAAGCAGACATAGCAGAGCTGGAGAGGGTCCAGAGGAGGGCAACTAAAGTAATAACTGGAAAGGGGCAACTACAGTACCCTGAAAGATTATCAAAATTGGGGTTATTCACTTTAGAAAAAAGACGACTGAGAGGAGATCTAATTAATATGTATAAATATATCAGGGGTCAGTACAGAGATCTATCCCATCATCTATTCATTCCCAGGACGGTGACTGTGACGAGGGGACATCCTCTGCGTCTGGAGGAAAGAAGGTTTGTACACAAACATAGAAAAGGATTCTTTACGGTAAGAGCAGTGAGACTATGGAACTCTCTGCCTGAGGAGGTGGTGATGGTGAGTACAATAAAGGAATTCAAGAGGGGCCTTGATGTATTTCTGGAGCGTAATAATATTACAGGCTATAGCTACTAGAGAGAGATCGTTGATCCAGGGATTTATTCTGATTGCCTGATTGGAGTCGGGAAGGAATTTTTATTCCCCTAAACTGAGGAAAATTGTCTTCTACCTCACAGGGGTTTTTTGCCTTCCTCTGGATCAACTTGCAGGATGACAGGCCGAACTGGATGGACAAATGTCTTTTTTCGGCCTTATGTACTATGTTACTATGTTACTATGTTAACTATTAGAGAAAGAAGATTATAGCACTATATTACCTAAATTGCTCTAGATCCGTTTTTTTCGAATATTCGCTATATTGCTATAACTTTGTTCTTTCGAATATTCGTAATATTCTAAAACAAGAATATATAGCAATATAGCGAATAATCGAAAAAACGAATATAGAGCAAAATTCACAAAACACTACTACTCCTAAAGTCAAGTATAGTGCAGCCTTCTTATTGGCCCACAAGCTAGAAGCAGGAAGGGATCATGTGTACTGATTAAAAAAACAAAAATGAAAAATAAAAATAACAAAATAAATCGAAAAAAAATTTGAATATTCGAAATTACGAATATATATAACTATATTCGAAATATTTGCAAATTTTCGAAATACCTATATTCGCAATAAAAAATCGAAATTTGAATATTCGTGATCAACACTATAAAAGACCTGAATTTTTTCCTCATCTGTTCATTGAATGACTTAGGTATAGGGATAGGCAGAACTTGTTAGAGGTATGTAAGACGAGGTATAATCAAAGATGTCAGGAGATTCTTACGCCCAAACCATGACAGATAAGGGGTACGGTGATTGAGGTTATCTATGGCAGATAAGTTAAGCGAAAAGAGATCCGGGATGGAGGGACTTATCTTAACTCCCAGGTAGGTTAAGAAAGGGGAAGACCAGTCAAAAGGTGAGTCAGTTTTTAGGGTCTGTTTGTTTGGTGGGGAAATACATATACTCATAATTTGGGATTTTTTTTGTTAATTTTGAAATTAGAGATTGTGCTATAGTTTTGTAAATGTTTTTGTATGATAGGGAGAGAAACCATGGGGTTAGTGGTCATGATCATGACGTCATCAGCAAAGGCCGCTAATTTATGCTCTTGGTCACCCAGTCTAATACCACTAATGAGTGAGTAATTTCTCAGTGAAACCAGGAGGGGCTCTAATGCTAGAACAAAGAGTAAAGGCGACAGAGGGCAGCCCTGTCTAGTGCCATTACAGATGTTAAAGTAGGAGGATAGGGTGCCGTTGATCATTACCTTAGCAGTAGCGGATGAGTACATTGCAAAAACAGCTTGTACATAGAGACCAGGGAGGCCAAAACGCAACAGGGCTTCTCTCAGGTATAACCAATTAATCAAATGCTTTTTCTGCGTCAGTACTCAAAAATGAGCGAAGGATTTTTGCTGGGAGTTAAAATAAAATTTGGCTGCCTTAGTTTGTAAAAGGGCTTTCATTTCAGCCCTAAGTTTGATAGTTCTTCAAGTTGGAGGTCCAAAAAGGAGCTGTTATGGAAAGTAGTTGGCTCTGGAAAGTTTTGTAATATGAGGCTGTTAGACCGTCTGGGCCTGGACATTTACCTACAGGGATCTGGAGAAGGGCAGTTGGTAGTTCATCCAGCATCCAGAGTAAAGTGGGAGATCAAGGCCTTCTTTTGTGAATCTGTCAAAGATGGGAGGGTAACTGAATCTAAGAAGGAAGATATTAGAGATTTGTGGGAATCAGGGTCTTCTGAGGGGGATAAATTATAAAGGGCTTCGTAAAAATCTCGAAACTGGGCTGCAATTTGGGAAGTGGTGAATATTGGCTCTCCTAGCGATGAGGTTAGATGATGTATAAAATGATTGGCTCTCCTGTTTTTTTATTTTGTGCATCATGAATTTGGAGGCCCTGTCTCCATGAGCGAAGTATTTATGCTGGGAGTTAAAATAAAATTTGTCTGCCTTAGTTTGTAAAAGGGCTTTCATTTCAGCCCTAAGTTTGATAGTTCTTCAAGTTAGAGGTCCAAAAAGGAGCTGTTATGGAAAGTAGTTGGCTCTGGAAAGTTTTGTAATATGAGGCTGTTAGACCGTCTGGGCCTGGACATTTACCTACAGGATTCTGGAGAAGGGCAGTTGTTAGTTCATCCAGCATCCAGAGTAAAGTGGGAGATCAAGGCCTTCTTTTGTGAATCTGTCAAAGATGGGAGGGTAACTGAATCTAAGAAGGAAGATATTAGAGATTTGTCGGAATCAGGGTCTTCTGAGGGGGATAAATTATAAAGGGCTTCGTAAAAATCTCGAAACTGGGCTGCAATTTGGGAGGTGGTGAATATTGGCTCTCCTAGCGGTGAGGTTAGATGATGTATAAAATTATTGGCTCTCCTGTTTTTTTTATTTTGTGCATCATGAATTTGGAGGCCCTGTCTCCATGAGCGAAGTATTTATGCTGGGAGTTAAAATAAAATTTGTCTGCCTTAGTTTGTAAAAGGGCTTTCATTTCAGCCCTAAGTTTGATACTTCTTCAAGTTGGAGGTCCAAAAAGGAGCTGTCATGGAGCGTCTCTATGGCTTTGATTTTTTGTTGGATGGAGTCTATTTTTTTCTCCTCTGATTTTCTTCAAGAATGTACCTATGCTAGTGAAGTGTCCCCTAATGTATGGTTTGTGAGCGTCCCAGAGAGATTGAGGTAAGGTAGAGGGTTGTTTGTTCAGAAGAAAATATTCCTTTAGAAGTGCCTCGATTTTGCTTCTATATTCAGTATCTCCCAGTAGGGATTCGTTGAGACGCCAACTAAAGGCTCGTTGGATGCTGTGAAGGCACGAGAATGGAGAGATAGATAGGGGCATGATCAGATAAGTGGATGGATCCAATGCTGGCTTCTGAGCACATCTGAAGATGCTCTTTGGACACAAAAAGGTAATCTAGACGATGATAGGTGTTATGGGGATGCAAGAAAAAAGTGAAATCTTTGGAGTCGGGGTGGAATGCACGCCAGGAATCTACTAAATGCAGGTTCCACAAACCTTCCCTCATAATTCGTATGGAATGTAAGGATAGGACTGATTTGTGTGAAGAAGCATCCAGTTGGGGATTCAAGGTTGCATTAAGATCCCCTCCCAGGACCACCAGACCTTCCTTGAAGGATTCAATAATTGGGATAATTGAAGTAAGCCATTGTGGTTGTTTAGTATTTGGAGCATATAAATTGATGAAAGTGTATATCTGAGAGCCAATGTGGCCTTTGACTAGAATATACCTTCCTTCCGGGTCTTGGAGGTGACTAATATATTTAAGGGTAATATTCTCTGAAATTCTATGCGCACCCCATCCGAGGCAGCAAAGACCCCTCCACAATGGTACCATTGAGGAAAATATGAAAACATCAGATTGAGGTAATGGTTAAACCTGAAGTGCGTCTTCTGGAGAAAAAGGATGTTTACACCTGACTTATGCATCATGGAGAAGATCTGACTACGCTTAGAGGGGGAGTTGAAACCCTTAACATTATAGGAAGCTATATGTATTGTAACGGACCGTTTCAGCAGACAAGGGGTTAAAATCCATTTAGGCGATATGCCCCTTTCTGAGAGACAGGCACAGCTACTGCAGAACACCAATCTCCCGAACTGGATACAAATAAGCACTCCAAACTGGAACCTCGCAAATAGCTGCCGGCAGACGAACAGAAAAAGCATACAATCGGCTTACACTCCTGGCAATCAGTCTCCAACAGCATACATGGAATCCCCCCAATAACGAGACAAGGCTCCGTGTTGAGGGTCAAGCAGTGCTCTGATGTGCTGGCACACCCAGCCTGGTTTTTATTACAGTTTTGCAAATACAGAACAGATACAACACATCCCCACAATGCATCATGGTTTCCTCCTCTCTGTCCCAGAGACAACCGAAGGCAATCCAATTATCTTTCAGGACAAAGGGAGATCACCAATACACATGTGGAGACAACAGGACAGACATCACCATTTAAACACACAATGGCACACCCCCACAGCAAACACAGACATTTAACATATCCCCAGATAGCTCAAGTCTGAGTGCATATCATTAGGTGAATGGCACTCAGAATACACGAATACAATAATATTAGCTATCTGGGTGCCCTCACATAACATACAATTTAACCGAACCGCATAATAACATAAAATACAATTCTACAGACAGATTTAAGCTGTGCGGCCGGTCTGTTTTCTCCTTTAAAGTTACTATGGGCCATAATCCTGAGGCAAGAGGCTTTTAAACAGCCCTCTCCAAAACCCAGTGGCGAGGTTGGTTTCGCCACATGTATGTCAGCCATATTGGTTTGGGTACCTATAATTGCTTTAGCAAAACTCACAATTTCTCCAGGAAGACTCACTGTTCTACTGGAACTAAAAACAGCCCACCAATTCAGAGTTGTTGAGTGGACATAGTACCTGTACGAGGGGTAAAACCAAAAACAAGGGAAAGGGAGGAGGATAGGGATTAAAACATCAGGTGAACAGAACTCACATTGTCCTACAAACTTGTAGGCAAAGCGATTAGGCATAAGGGGGAAAAAAGGTCTACAGACCTGAGAAATGTTCTCTATCACCAGAAAGCTGAGACCTGAACAGTTGTAGACAATTTCTGAGCAAAAACTAAAGGTATGGGGAACGGTGTTGTCCCTAATCTATATAGAGCAAGGTTGGAAAGGACAGGAGAAGATAGGGTTTACGGTAAGGTAGAAAATATCACATTTTAGAACAGATTTTAGGTTAGTCGCTATAACACATAATCAGCAATATGAGAGTAAGGAGAGTAGATCAAGAGGCTACTGAATAGATTTCTCGTTAGACTTGAGAGAGTCTTTTCGGTGTTAGCTGACGGCCCAGATCTTTGTGCTTTGGGGTCCGTTGCAGGGTAAACAGAATGATTGCAGGAACAGCAGCGAGCACAGTGAGATCCTGATACAGTTTCCAATTTTCCACTTTCAAAGGAGGGATTTGTAGCTGTTCATAAAGGTCTTCCAATTCAGAGTAAGTGGAGATATTGAAGCGTCGTCCATCCTGGGAAAACGATATACCAAAAGGAAAGTTTTACTTATATTGGATTTTGTGAGTATGCAGCCACTCCGTCAGGGGCTTCAGGGCTCTGCGCTTTCTGAGAGTGGATGGGGCTACAAAGTCTTGCTCCCCAAAACACTGATTGAGGGGTGTGATATACCTTGTTCCACAAAATACTGATTGAGAGGGGGGGCAGAGCTTGCACCGGTCTGAGATGGCCGCAATTCCCTGAGCTCCGCCCCCCCCCTCAATCAGTATTTTGTGGAACAAGGAATATCACACCACTCAATCAGTTTTTTGGGGGGCAATTAGTTGTTCCAATAGCGCTTGTCCTTCTACCTAGCTGCGGTATCACAGCAGAACCACACACAGCTGCTGCTCAATACAAATGCACTATAATATACTTTCTATGTTAGAAAGTATATTATAGGTATATCACACCCCTCAGTATATCACACTTATCGATAGCACACCTATACCAGTCCTCAAAAGGACTTTTGTTGCCCTATTAGCTAGTGTTTGGTGTCCCTAATAGCCTGTCCCTGTTCCACAAAGCAACCTCTCCCTACATTGGCAAAACACAGAATGTAAAATTGCTGACAAATCGGGTTCTGTGATAGGATGAGGGTGTGTCTATGTGCTGAAACATCTCAATTGGCTGTCCTGTCCCACTTGATGGATATGTCATGGGTCAAAGTTTTGCGCAATGCAAAAGAATATGGCGCTGGCGGCCAACACCATATGAGACAACTGCTGGGCGAACCGCATGGCCATCTCTACCTTTAGCCATAGACAGTATATGCAGTTTTAAGACATTCAAAAGCTCTTACTAGCAATTTGCGTGCCCTGGATTTTACTTTTGATGATTTTTCCTGCTTTTGTCTAGCATGCACCGGTTTTTGTCTGGTCTGAAACCCAACACTAATAATGAAAACAGGATGAATCTCCACTGGATCCTATTATAGTCAATTAACTACAATATCTGGCTATGCGGGATATTGTGAACTCCAGCAGGATGTTCCTCTGCCAAAACAGCCCACCAGATCAGGTAAATGGAGAGTTGAAACAAGTCTTAAGATAAGGAAGGGTTGAGTGGAACCCTGGAAAAACAGTTTACAGACGAGAAAGCTTTTTATGGGTTGCAACTAGAGACAAATTACTTTGTCCTAAACAATAGGCACCACTGCATTATTTTCTATTGAGGAACTATAATTCTTAAATTTAAAGAGAAATTCAAATTAAGGATTTAAGCCTCCATAGAGGACACAGTCTTAATGACAAGATACTGGTTTTAATTTTTTTTCCATAACCATATAAAAATGAACCAAACAATGTATAATAAACAAGATCAGTTAAGTTTTCATTATTTTAGATAAGATAATTCTTCCTAATTTTCTAACAGTTTTATTCTTTGGTACAGCCACCCTTGTTTTTGTTGTATATTTAAATTAGTTACTGCTCATTAAATATAAGGCATCAGATTGATATTTTACTGTTTATAGCTTTCAAGACAGCTTTTGTATTGCATTTCTGTCAAATTATCCAATTCATTAGCAGATAAACAATTATTTGATGTACAGGTATGTTGAAGAGGCACTTTTTATAAATAACATTTCCAGTATAAATATGGAAAGACTTCTTTAAAGTGTTTTTCTCTGATTATTGACAGGTTGCCATTAATGAAGCTATAAAATATGTTTACATTTTCACTCTTCAGTATGTTGAAAGCAGATGGTCCAAGTAGAAATTTGAATATTTAAACTTTGTGAACAATATGTATCTACTCCAACAGATAATTTTCTTTCATCAAAACCTTTGGGAATGTTAAATGGAAAAATACATATATAAATCTAGGGTGTGTGTTTTTTTAATGCTATATTTTAGTACAGTGTGTGTTAAAGAAGATATGTGTTTGCTGTTCCATAAAGATATATTTATTAGGAGTAAAGGATCAAAGGGTTTCTAAGACACAAACATTGATAGATTATAATTAGTTTTAGGATCAATGTTGAGCAAATCAAAGAATCCGGAGTTTAGGGAAAATTTGATTTGCCACAAAGCCAAATTTCCCTGCGATTCATGGTAACAAATCATTTTTTCCAAAAATGGCAGCTAGAATTGTCTTAGAAAGAGCAAGTGGACGAGGTAAGTGTTTTTGTTTAGTTTTTTTTTACACAAAAGGCCATACTGCAGTAGCGTAGGCTCAATAGGATTATAATTAGAGTTTAGCGGACACCTGGATGTTCGGGTTCGACGGGTTCCACTGAACTTCGGAAAGAAGTTTGAGTTCGGGACCCGAACTTGACCCCAAACCCCATTGAAATCAATGGGGACCCAAACTTTTGAGCGCTATAATGGCTATAAAAAGTGTAATGGAAAGGGCTAGAGGGCTGCAAATGGCGTCAAAATGTGGTTAAGAGCATGGCAAGTGCTCTGCAAACAAATGTGGATAGGGAAATGATAAAAAAAAAAAAAATTAATTAGGGTACACCCCAAAACATTGGGAAATATAATTTGTGATAACCCCCTCTAGTCATGCTAAACACACGTTCAGACAATACACTGGCTGCAGAGCAGGCCAGCACCTCCAAGGGGTAAAGGGCAAGCTCAGGCCATGTGCCCAATATGGAGACCCAGAAGTTGCAGGGGCTGACCCCTGTCAGTCAGTTTGTGTAGGCGTGTGCACACTTACTGCCCCACCATGTCGCACGTCCCCGTGTGGGTTCACAATCAAATTTGATATCTGCTCTATCAACTTTCGATGTTCTTTTATGCGCCTACCATGGTGATTACGGGTGGCGGGGAATCAGGGTTCCAGGCCAGAGAGGGAGCGTGAGAAAAAGAGACCAAATTTAAGGGAGGATTCATTTTTTTCAAATTTAAAATTAGAGTTGAAATATGGGAGAAATTATTAAAGCATAAAAGTGTGACAAAAGTTTAAGCATTGAATGAAAGGGTGTGGTGCGCATTAACTACTGAATAATTTATAACATTTTATTCCCTGTCACCTATGCATAGCAGGTGTTTATTCACGTCTAAATTTGTATAATGTCAACCCAAGAATGTAACAGAAAAATTATTGAAATTTATTAAGCTTAGGGTCAACTAGGTAGTGGAGGGTATATTACACCCAAAAATTGGTGAATTTCACCAAAAAATGTAACTGACAATTTATTTATTTTTTTCGGTCTACTAGGTATAGGAGTGGTACATCACATCCAAAAATTGGTGAATTTCACCAGAATATATAACTGACAATTACTAAATTACTAAACACACCAAAATTGGTGAATTTCACCCCAAAAAGTAAATGACTATTATTTTTTCTTTGTTTAATCTGTCTACTAGGTATAGCAGTGGTACTATACACCCAAAAATTTGTTAATTTCCCCCCGAAAATGTAAATGACAATTTTATTTTTTTGTTTAACCTGTCTACTAGGTATAGCAGTGGTACTATACATGCAAAAATGTGTTAATTTCGCTAAAAAATGTAACTGACAATTTTATTTTATTTTTTTACCGGTCTACTAGGTATAGCAGTGGTACTATACACCCAAAAATTGGTGAATTTCACCCGAAAATGTTACTGAGAACTTTTTTTTTTGTTTAACCTGTCTACTTGGTATAGCAGTGGTACTATACACCCAAAAATTGGTGAATTTCACCGAAAATGTAAGTGACAAAGTAGTGAAATTATATAAAATAACACACGTACAAAAAAAAAATATATGGATTTAGGAGGTGGAGTTCCATATGGAGTAGGAGTCTGAGGAGGCGGTGGATGTAGAGGAGTAGGTGGAAGCGGCGGTAGAGGAGGACGAGATAGCCAACACAGGTTTTTGGTTTTAATTTAATTTTGTAAAATTAAGGTACACTCCAAAAGAGTGTGAAATATCCAAAATACAAACATGAGCAATTGCGCTGCAGTATAACAATGGCTGCTTAGTGCCGGTATACATGTCTATTCTGCACAAGGTACAGACAAGTCCTGAGGGATCCATGCCTGGTTCATTTTTAATAAACGTGAGCTTGTCCACATTGGCTATTGATGGGCGTCTGCGCTTGTCTGTGATGACGCTGCCTGCCATGCTAAACACACGTTCAGATAATACACTGGTTGCAGGGCAGGCCAGCGCCTTCAAGGTGTAAAGGGCAAGCTCAGGCCATGTGCCCAATTTGGAGACCCAGAAGTTGAAGAGGGCAGACCCGTCATTCAGTACATGTAGGCGTGTGCACACATACTGCTCCACCATGTTGGTGAAATGCTGCCTCCTGCTAAGACGTTCCATATCAGCTGGTGGTGCTGGGTGTTGTGGCGTGCTGACAAAGCTTTTCCACATTTCGGCCATGCTAACCCTACCTTCTGAGGTGTTAGCGGTGCCCCAGCTGCGTTGGCGACCTCTTCCTCGTCCTCTGCCTCCGCCTTCTTCTTCCACTGTGCCCCCGCTATCAGGTGGGAATGCCACCAGCAACGCGTCTACCAGCGTGCGCTTGTACTTGTGCATCTTACGATCACGCTCCAGTGAGGAAATTAAGGACTGTATGTTGTCCTTGTAACAGGGATCCAGCAGCGTGGCCACCCAACAATCAGCACAAGTTAGAATGTGGGCAATTCGGCGGTCGTTGTAGAGACACTGCTGCATGTAATCGGTCATGTGTGCCAGGCTGCCCAGAGGCAACAAAAAGCTGTCCTCTGTGGAAGGTGTATCGTCTGTGTCCTCTGTTTTCCCCCAGTGATGGCCATGAGCTGGTCTGGGTGCCACCCTGCTGTGAACACAGTTACTCCTCCTCCATCTCCTCCTCCTCATCCTCTACCTCTTCATCCTCCAGAACTGTGCCCTGGCTGGACAATTGTGTACCTTGGGTTTGTGGGTGCAGGAACCCACCCTCAAAGCCACTTGGGAATGACTGGCCAGAAACCCTAGGAAATGATACCTCTTCCTCCTCCTCCTCCTGTGCCACATCGTCTTCCTTCATTGCCAGCAGCGTTTTTTCAAGGAGGCATAAAAGTGGGATAGTAACGCTGAGAACAGCGTTATCGGCACTGGCCATGTTGGTGAAGTACTCAAAACAGTGCAACAAGGAACACAGGTCTAGCATAGAGGCCCAGTCATTGGTGATGAAGTGGTGCTGTTCCGCCGAGCGACTCACCCGTAAGTGCTGCAGCTGAAACTCCACTATCGCTTGCTGCTGCTCGCACAGTCTGGCCAGCATGTGCAAGTTGGAGTTCCACCTTGTGGGCACGTTGCATATGAGGCGGTGAGCGGAAAGGCCGAAGTTACGCTGCAGTGCTGACAGGTGAGCAGCAGCAAGGTGAGAACGCCTAAAGCGCGCACAGGCGGCCCACACTTTATGCAGCAGCTCTGACATGTCGGGGTAATTTTTAAGAAATCTCTGCAGCACCAAATTCAGCACATGCGCCAGGTAAGGGATGTGCGTCAAACCGGCTAGTCCCAGAGCTGCTGCGAGATTTCGCCCATTATCGCACACCACCAGGCCGGTCTTGAGGATGACTGGCACAAACCACTCATTAGTCTGTTGTTCAAGGCCCGTCCACAGCTCCTGCGCATTGTGGGGTTTGTCCCCCAAACAGATAAGTTTTAAAACTGCCTGCTGTCGTTTAACCCTGGCTGTGCTGAAGTTGGTGATAAAGGTGTTACGCTGACTGGATGAGGAGCTGGTAGAGGATGAGGAAGCAGAGTAGGAGGAGGAAGCAACAGGAGGCAAACTGAAGCGCCCTGCAATCCTCGGTGGTGTAAGGACATGTGCCAAACTGCTATCTGCATCAGGCCCAGCCGCCACTGCATTTACCCAGTGTGCTGTTATGGAGATATAACGGCCCTGACCGTGCTTACTGGTCCACGTATCCGTAGTCAGGTGCACCTTGCCACAGATGGCATTGTGCAGGGCACACCTGATTTTGTCCCCTACTTGGTTGTGCAAGGAAGGGATGGCTCGCCTTAAAAAGTAGTGGCGGCTGGATACGACGCACTGTGGGACAGCCACCGCCATAAGGCCTTTAAAACTATCCGTCTCCACCAGACGGAATGACAGCATTTCAAATGCCAGTAATTTACAAATGCTGGCATTCAGGGATAGGGATCACAGGCGGGTAGGGGGGTACTTCCACTTCCTCTGCAGCATTTGGAATATGGAGAGCTGAACGCTTGCATGGGACATTGTGGAGATGCTTGGTGACCCAGGTGTTGGTGTTGCTGGCAGATCCTCTGTTTGTGGGTTGCCAGGTGGCACTGTCACTCCAGATGATTGTGGATGAAGAAGCCGCGACTGCAGCAGAAGAGGAAGCAGGAGGAGCCAGAGACCTTTCTTGGTTTTTGAGGCGTCTACTCCACTACAGCTCGTGCTTTGCACTTAAATGCCTGGTCATGCAGGTTGTGCTAAGGTTGAGAACGTTTATGCCACGCTTCAGGTTCTGATTGCACAGCGTGCAAACCACTCGTGTCTTGTCGTCAGTACATTGTCTGAAGAACTACCACGCCAGGGAACTCCTTGGAGCTGGCTTTGGTGTGCATGGTCCCTTACTGTGGTGGGCAGTAGCAGGCCTACTGTCTAGGGGACGGCCGCTCCGCTTTTGCACCCTGCTCCCTCTTATGGTTTGCTGGTGGCTCTGTGCAACCATCGCCTCTTCTCTGAACTACATTGGTCACTCGCATGACCTTGGCTCCATGTGGGGTCGAGGACCTCATCGTCATCCACATCATCTTCCACCCAGTCTTCACCACTGACTTCCTTGTCGGTCTGCACACTTTCGAAAGCCCCAGCAGTTGGCACTTGTGTTTCGTCATCATCCGAGACGTGCTGCGATAGTCCTCCCATGTACGCATTTTGAAAAATAAGTGGTTGGGCATCAGTGCACTCAATCTCTTCCACTTCTGGGGCAGGGCTAGGTGGATGGCCCTGGGAAACCCTGCTAACAGAGTCATCAAAAAGCAGAAGTGACTGCTGCATGGCTTGGGGGCTCAGACTGCTTGGCTGATTTGCAAGGGGGTGAGGTAAAAGACTGATGGACATCAGTTGCAGGTGCCAACTGTGGTCTTTCAGCAGGAGACTGGGTGGGAGACAATGTGAAGGAACTGGATCCACTGTCAGCAACCAAATCTACTATTGCCTGTACTTGTTCAGGCCTCACCATTCGTAGAGCAGCATTAGGCCTGACCAAATACCGCTGCAGGTTTTGTCGCCTACTCTAACCTGAGGAAGGGGTTTCACTTGTGCGTGTAGCTGGCACAGACCAACAACACCCTCTCCCTGCAGGAGCTCCACCAGCAGCACCACTAACTGGGCCACGTCCCTTATTTGACGCTCTCCTCATATTTTTTGAATTTAGGATCTTGCCCTAAATGGGTGTTTAATTAATAGTAGAAGAGAATGACAGTATGTAAAGGGTGTATCTCACATGGCCTGAACCAGACTAGGCCTTGATTAAAGATTTCTTTGCACAAAATGGCTGTATTTGAAATGGCTGTGTTTCAAATGCCTAATTCAAACCCTTGTATGTAGAGGTGGTATCTCAGAGAGCCTGAACCTTTGTAGGCCTGAAGTAAGGGGGGATCACACACTTCCTGAACTAGTGTAGGCCTGAAGTAAATATATCTTTGCACAAAATGGCTGTATTTCAAATGGCTATATTTCAAATGCCTAATTCAAACCCCTGTATGTATAGGGGGTATCTCACAGGGCCTGAAACCAGTGTAGGCCTGAATTCAATATTGGTGCACCAAGTGGCGGCATTTAAAATCTCTGAATGTAACCCAAATGTATTAAGGGTGTATCTCACAATGAGATCTGCATCAAAGGCTGCCAACTACATTTTGTGTGCCCAAATGAGTGTTTGTTTAAAAACTGAATTTGACAGCAGTATATAAGCCTGTAATTTTACACATGCTGATGCTGCAAGGCCTGAAAATAGTGTTTTTTTTTTGTCAAAAGAGTATGTTTTTCAATCCTTAGAAAATGATGGGTATATTTATACCTTAAATTGCACAATGACTAATACAGATGTTGTAGTTTGCCCCCCAAAAATGGTAATTTGCAATGTCCCAAATGCTCAGATGCAGTGCTGGTGCACTGAGGATGTATAAAATTGCCGCCACTGCCACCCACCTACCTAACAGAATTTTAAAAGTTTCTATTTTTTGGTCAATGAGCTCAGGGCAGGGTAAAAGGATAGTTCCCTGCACCCACACAACTTTTTGTCTTTAGATCGCTGAGTTAGATTCTCTCCTTTGCTCTCCCTGAAATCACAAGTCCAACAGCATCCTCTCCCTACACTTGTAACAGCAGAGTGATGTGCAGTGCTACGTGACTCAAGCTTATATAGAGCCTGGGTCATATGCTGCTCTGGCCAATCACAGCCATGCCATTAGCAGGCATGGCTGTGATGGCCTCTTGGGGCAAGTAGTATGACGCTTGTTGATTGGCTGCTGTGCAGCCTTTCAAAAAGCGCCAAGAAAGCAGCGAACACCGAACCTGAACTTTTACGGAAATGTTCGTGTTCGGGTCCGGGGTCCCAAAATCCTAAAGTTCGGTACGAACCCGAACTTTACAGTTCGGGTTTGCTCAACCCCAGTTAAAATATATCTACTTGTGATTATATTTTGTCAATCTTCGGCAAAGCTGCCAATTCAAATTTAATAAAAATCACTCATCTCTACTTAGGATGATCAGCAAAATGAAAGGACTAAGCTGTAGTGCCAGACATAGACACTGTGTCTACATAAACAATTAGTTAGCATCTTTGTTTTGATTTCCAGTGGGACCTGAGGGTTTTCCACCAAAGAGACAGATAAACCACTGACTCTACAGAGAAAAATCCCAGAGGCTAATTTAGGTTACGACATTATGAAGTTAGCCTTCCCCAAAAACGTATGTAGCTTAGCATTCTGGACCTGGTGCTCCAGAGCTATAGGGATTATATATAGTTATGGTGATCCATGTCTTACTATAGGACTATATCTGTGGTGACTGGACATCACATATCCATATAGGAATGCACAGTATATAAAATTTATAGTGTTCAACATTTGATTATAAAGCTGTATATAAGAGTTCTCTCTCTTATTGTCTTAAAGAAGTATTTTGTATTTTTCCATTGACCCCACCTACCACCTAATTGGCTTTGGCTGCTGGATTGTTGACCCCAGGTAAACATATTTTCCAGTATCCAATGTGAAAATGATCTTAAAAATCCAAATGACAATTAATTAAAAACAATGTAGCATGCACCCCACCAAATTCTCTTTACCTTGCTGCAGCCAATTTAGACCCACCTACAATATAAGTCCACTTTTAGTTTTCTTCCAGGGACATTTTTAGCACCCAAAAGCCAATCCATCCTTGCCCCCACTTAATCAGATATGAATAGCTTGTCTTGAAGTTCATTATTTTAGTAACAGAATACTAGTATTAAGTAATTACTATTTTTGTACATTTACAGTGATGCTTGAAAGTTTGTGAATCCTTCAGAATTTTCTATATTTATGCATACATTTGAACAAAAACAACATCTAATTTTCACACAAGCCATCAAATAAATAAAGATAACCAAATCAAATGAGCCAAAAATGTTAGACTTTATCATTTATTTATTGAAGAAAATTACCCCAAACCACATGTGAGTGGCAAAAGTTATGTGAACCTTTGCTTTAAGTATCTGGTGTGACACCCTTTTTTGCAGCAATAACTCTAACTAAACATTTATGGTTATTGTTCATTAGTCCAGTGCATTGGCTTGGAGGAATTTTATCTCATTCCTACATACAAAACAGTTTCAAATCTGTTATATTGATGAGTTTCCTCCCATGAACTGCTTGCTTCAGGTCCTTCAACAACATTTCTCTTGGACGAAGATTACAATATTGACTTGGTCATTTAAAAAATTGATTCTTTTTTAACCATTCTTTGGCAGAACAATTTGCGTGGTTAGGGTCACTGTCTTGCTGCATGACCTATGTTCTCCTGAGACTCAGACCACAGACAGATGCCCTGGCACTATCCTTTAAAATTTGCTAATATAATTCAGAATAAATTGTTCTCTTAACCACCTCAGCTCCCCTAGCTTAAACCCCCTTAATGACCAAACCACTTTTTACAATTCTGCACTACACTGCTTTCACGGTTTATTGCTCGGTCATACAACTTACCACCCAAATGAATTTTACCTCCTTTTCTTCTCAATAATAGAGCTTTCATTTGGTGGTATTTCATTGCTGCTGACATTTTTACTTTTTTTGATATTAATCGAAATTTACCAAAATTTTTGCCAAAAAATGACATTTTTCACTTTTGGTTGTAAAATTTTTCAAATAAAACTACATTTCTATATAATTTTTTCTGTAAATGTATTGTTCTACATGTCTTTGATAACAAAAAATACAATAAGTGTATATTTATTGGTTTGAGTAAAAGTAATAGCGTTTACAAACTATGGTACAGAAATTTGAATTTCCGCAATTTGAAGCAGCTCTGACTTTCTGAGCACCTGTCATGTTTCCTGAGGTTCTACAATGCCCAGACAGTAGAAACACCCCACAAATGACCCCATTTCGGAAAGTAGACACCCTAAGGTATTCGCTGATGGGCATAGTGAGTTCATGGAAGTTTTTATTTTTTGTCACAAGTTAGCAGAAAATGACAACTTTTTTTTTTTTTCTTACAAAGTCTCATATTCCACTAACTTGTGACAATTTTTTTTACATGAACTCACCATACCCCTCACGGAATACCTTGGGGTTTCTTCTTTCCAAAATGGGGTCACTTGTGGGGTAGTTATACTGCCCTTGCATTTTAGGGGCCCTAAAGCGTGAGAAGTAGTTTGGAATCCAAATGCATAAAAAATGCCCTTTGAAATCGTAAAGATACTCTTTAGAATTTGGGTCCCTTTGTGCACATAGGCTGCAAAAAAATTTCACATGTGTGGTATTGCCATACTCAGAAGAAGTAGGGCAAAGTGTTTTGGGGTGTATTTTTACATATACCCATGCTGGGTGAGAGAAATATCTCTCTAAAAGACAACTTTTCCCATTATTTTATACAAAGTTGTCATTTGACAGAGATAGTTCTCTCACCCAGCATGGGTATATGTAAAAATACACCCCAAAACACATTGCCCTACTTCTCCTGAGTACTGCGATTCCACATGTGTGACACTTTTTTCCAGCCTAGGTGCGCAAAGGGGCCCAAATTCCAATGAGTACCTTTTAGGAGGGCATTTTTAGGCATTTGGATTCCAGACTTCTTCTCACGCTAGGGCCCCTAAAATGCCAGGGCAGTATAAATGCCCCACGTGTGACCCCATTTTTGAAAGAAGACACCCCAAGGTATTCTGTGAGGGGCATGGCGAGTTCCTAGAATATATTTTCTTTTTGGCACATGTTAGCGGAAAATGATTTTGTAAGAGAAAAAATAATAATAATCATTTTCTGCTAACTTGTGACAAAAAAAAATAAAAAATTCTAGGAACTCGCCATGCCCCTCACGGAATACCTTGGGGTGTCTTTTTTACAAAATGGGGTTACTTGTGGGGTACTGTATTTATACTGCCCTGGCATTTTAGGGTCCCTAAAGCGTGAGAAGAAGTCTGGAATATAAATGTCTAAAAATGTTTACGTATTTGGATTCCGTGAGGGGTATGGTGAGTTCCTGTGAGATTTTATTTTTTTGTCACAAGTTAGTGGAATATGAGACTTTGTAAGAAAAAAAAAAAAAATCAATTTCCGCTAACTTGTGCCCAAAAAAAAAAAATCTTCTATGAACTCGTCATGCCCCTCAAAAGTGATCTTTTTATAGCACCGCAGCGATTTTACGGTGTTTTTGCAGTGATCAGAAAAAAAAAATTCTATTACTGCGGTGACTGAATGCAAGTGTGCACACAAGATCAGACCTGATCGGGCAAATACTGCGTTTTTTGAAGAGCCTATAGAACATGTCCTATTCTTGTCCGCAATTTTGGAGAAGAAAAGGCATTTTCTATATAGTTCTGGCAATGTGCGGATCTGCAAAATGCGGAAAGCACATTGCCAATATCCGTGTTTTGCAGATCTGCGGTGTCTGTGTTTTGCGGATCCGTGGATCCGCAAAACACATACGGACGTCTGAATGGAGCCTTACAGGAGGGTGATCAATGACAGTGGGGTGATTAGGGAGTCTATATAGGGTGATCATCCCCCTGTCATTGATCACCCCCCCAGTAAGGCTCCATTCAGACGTGCGTATGTGTTTTGCGTATCCGTGGATCCGCAAAACACATATGGACGTCCGAATGGAGACTTTCAGCATCTGCGCACGTCTGCTCATGGTGGCCCCTGTGGGAAATATGTGCCTCCTTTAGACTGTGCCCCTTATAAAATATATATATGGCTGTGGCCCCTTATAATATATATATATATATATATATATATATATATATATAATCCCCCTTAGAATACATTATGCCCCTTATATATGTGTATATATATATATATATATATATATATATATATATATATATATATCAGGAGGACATATATATGTATCTGCCCCTTCTTTGATATATATGGGCACCTTTATATGGCCAATAGGGATATATATTTCCTGTATGGCCGTGTATATATTGGCCCTGTATGGCCAGTGGGGACATATGTATGTCCCCTGTATGTGATGCCCAAGGTATATGAGAGTGTGTGTGTATATATAGATATGTGTGTATGTATTTGCACACATGTCTTTATGTATATACACTTGTGCCTGCATGACAGTATGTATGTGGGTTTATTGCTGCCCATTCATACCCCCGGTTTTGTATGTGTATGTGTTTATAGATGTGCCCCAAGCATCTGTGGATATATATATATATATATATATATATATATATATGTGTACTATGTATATGTGTATAATTGGGCATATGTGCATATATATATATATATATATATATATATATATTGGCCCTGTATGGCCAGAGGGGGGAATGTCATAGTGTTATGTCTGTATATGTGGATATGTCCGTATGCCCCTGTATCTGCACACATGTCCATTTATACTTACATTAGAGTTGGGTATATATAGATATGCCCCAATTGTCTTAGATGCATGTGGCCAGTTATGTCCCCCAGCCATGGAGCCCCCAAACCCCCCCCCCCCCCCCCGCCTACCTGCGGGTGATGGCACCAGATGGCTAGATTGTCCAGTTTCTGGTCACTTCAGAAGATGAATAGAGCTCTTTAAAACATGCCCAGCAGGGCTCCCCCACCTTCTGTCTAGGGACTGTTTATGACATGGGTGTGTGTGTTTGTGGTGCCATGGTGTCTTTGGCTGTACAGATTGTGAGCCTCAGGGGGCCAGCCAGTTGTCTGCTGCAATCTGAGTGCATGCATTCCGTCACACGCACACAATGATGTCATTTCCCTACACATTGGATGGGGGAAGGGGGGGGGGGGTGAGAGTGACTTATATATCAGTCCAAGACAAAGGAAGGGGCTCTCTTGCAACCAGACTACAATCAGAGAGACATGGGGACTGCTGCCTGAAGGAAGAGAGGCCCATATGCCCCTGGAGATGGCTGAGTATACGCTGGCATGGCATTGTACCTCTGCCCTTGCAGTGCCAACCATATTCACCCCTTTCCTGCCTCCCTTCACTGCTGCCTGCTTACTCCAGTAGCAGCTGAGTGTGTGTTTTGGGGTGGGCTGCTAAGGAATGTATGTACAGCTAGAGTGTGGGGTGGAATTGGGAATTGTCTAGTTGTAGCTAGATTTGTATTGTGGTGTGTACGTCTATATATATATATATATATATATATATATATATATAGATATATATATAATCTATCCATTGATCTATAAATATATATAGCGTATAATTAGATTACGATTATCCCCCCCCCCCCCCGGTTTACCCTTTCTCTACCCTGATTAACCCCTGGTTGTAACCCCTGCTTAAACCCTGCCACCCCCCCCCCCCCTCACTGTACACTTGCAGTGTATTTAACATCCTGCATTGCTGTACAGTTCCCCATTGTTAATCCTTTGTGTTGGTGGTCGGCTTATACCCCTGTAAGACCACCGTTAACCCTCGGTGTACCCCATAGGGATAGTATAGAACTAGATGGGTGGGTTGTTAATATTACTTGTATGTGTGAACTGTATAGTTAGTTTATGGGTGGAATTTGGGAACGTGTAGTGTAGTTTAGGATTGTATATGTGTAGTGCTGTGTATTGTTAGTGTATTGCGTGCTTAGTGTATTTAATAAATACCGTTATATTTGTACCCTTTGTGTAGCGTGTACTTGTTAGCGGTAGCGAGTTAGTAAGGCGCATGCAGCTAGTGTAGCGGTCAGTGTAAAGCATAGCGAAAGTATTGTGTATTGTTATATAAAGGCATAAATAGGCGGAGTCATCACTAGACGGCTCCTCCTATTCATGAATATTAATTGTCGATATTTGCATAAATATTGGTGATTAATATTCCCCCTTTACAGCTTCTCACCGAGCAAGCACTCTTTGGGGTAGATGAGGGGGAGGGTGACAGAGAGGAGGCTGAGGAAAGTGAGGTAGCTAGCTAGGTAACAGTTAGAAAGCAGGGTAGAGGGAAGAGTGCCAGTGAGGCTAGCCCTGATCTGACACACCCCAACAAGTTTGCACGTTTGGCAGATGAGGGGGATGTCAGTCCAGGGGTGGCACTGCCGCAGCCAGACACTTCCTCTGCCAGTCAGGGGAATGCCAGCTCCGGTAAGCAGGGTACCAGGAGAGCAGGGCAGGCCAGACAGGTGCTGGTAGTGGGAGACTCAATTATTAGGGGAACAGATAGGGAAATCTGTCACAAAGACCATGATCGCCGAACAGTGTGCTGTCTTCCTGGCGCTAGAGTTCGACACATTGCGGATCGGGTTGACAGATTACTGGGAGGGGCTGGAGAAGATCCAGCGGTCATGGTCCATATCGGAACCAATGACAAAGTTAGGGGTAGGTGGAAAATCCTTAAAAATGATTTCAGGGATTTAGGTCAAAAGCTGAGGGCAAGGACCTCAAAGGTAGTATTTTCCGAAATACTACCTGTACCACGGGCCACACAAGAGAGGCAGCGGGAGATTAGGGAAATTAACAAGTGGCTCAAGAACTGGTGTAGGAAGGAGGGGTTTGGGTTCCTGGAGAACTGGGCCGACTTCTCTATCGGCTACAGGCTCTATTGTAGGGACGGGCTGCACCTCAATGGGGAAGGGGCAGCTGTGTTGGGGAAGAAGATGGCTAGAAGGTTGGAGGAGTGTTTAAACTAGGGACTGGGGGGAGGGTAATTATGTTATAGAATGGGAAGATAGTGCAGATAGAGACCGGCGGCAAGGTAGTGAGACTGGGGGAGGAATGGAAGGAGGGACTAGAACAGTTCAGAAGAAAAGGTGTAGAGTAAAAAATATACATAAACCTCCCAAATGTATGTATACTAATGCCAGAAGCCTGACTAATAAAACTGGTGAACTGGAATTAGTGATGTGTGAGGATGACTATTACATAGTGGGAATAACTGAGACATGGCTGGATGATAGCTATAACTGGGCAGTTAATGTACAGGGTTACAGCCTGTTTAGAAAGGATCGTCAAAACCGGAGAGGGGGAGGGGTCTGCCTTTATGTAAAGTCCTGTCTAAAGCCCACACTCCAGGGAAAATATAAGTGAGGGACATGAACATGTGGAGTCACTGTGGGTAGAGATACTTGGCGCTAAAAACAATAATAAATTACTAATAGTCCACAGAGTCCACAGAAAAATCTACTACTAAACGAGATAGATGAGGTGGCAAATCATAATGAGGTGGTTATTATGGGGGAATTCAACTACCCAGATATAGACTGGGAAACTGAAACTTGTATATCTCATAAAAGAAACAGGTTCTTGGCAATAACCAAAGCCAATTGCCTCTCCCAACTGGTTCAGGACCCGACTAGAGGGACGGCCATACTGGACTTAGTATTAACCAATAGGCCTGACAGAACAACAGACGTGCAGGTTGGGGGACACCTGGGAAATAGTGACCACAAAGTAATAACCTTCCAATTATCCTTCAAAAGAACGTTTCTACAGGGAGGAACAAAAATACCAAACTTCAAAAAAGCTAAATTTAGCCAACTAAGAGAGGCCATAGGCCTAACTAAATGGGATAAAGTCCTCACAAATAAAAATACAGCCACAAAATGGGATATCTTCAAAAGCATCCTAAGATCTCATTGTGAGAGGTACATACCGTATGGGAATAAAAGGTTAATGAACAAAAAGAAACCAATGTGGATAAACAGAACTGTAAAGAAAGCAATAAATGACAAAAAGAAAGCATATAAAACACTAAAACAGGAAGGTAGCACGGAAGCACTGAAAAACTATAAGGAAAAAAATAGAACATGTAAAAAACAAATAAAAGCGGCCAAACTAGAGACTGAGAGATTAATTGCCAAAGAGAGTAAAACTAACCCTAAAATGTTCTTCAATTATATAAATGTTAAAAAGTATAAATCTGAAGGTGTCGGCCTGTTAAAGAGTAATGAGGGGGGAGTCGCAGAGAGCGATGAGGAGAAAGCAAAGCTGTTAAATATTTTTTTCTCCAATGTATTCACTGAGGAAAATAAACTGTCAGATGACATGCCGAATGTTGAAATAAATTCCCCATTAAAAGTGTCCTGTCTGACCCAGGAAGTAGTGCAACAGCGACTTAAAAAGATTAAAATAGACAAATCGCCAGGACCGGATGGCATACACCCCCGTATCCTAAGGGAATTAAGTAATGTCATAGCCAGACCCTTATTTCTGACATTTGCAGATTCTATATTGACAGGGAATGTCCCACAGGATTGGCGCATGGCAAATGTGGTGCCAATATTCAAAAAGGGTCCAAAAACAGAGCCTGGAAACTATAGGCCGGTAAGTTTAACATCTGTTGTGGGTAAACTGTTTGAAGGTTTTCTGAGAGATGCTATGTTAGAGCATCTTAACGGAAATAAGCAAATAACGCCATATCAGCATGGCTTCGTTAGGGATCGATCATGTCAAACAAATTTAATCAGTTTCTATGAGGAGGTAAGTTCTAGACTTGACAGCGGCGAATCAATGGATGTCGTGTATCTGGACTTCTCCAAAGCATTTGAAACTGTACCACATAAAAGGTAAGTATATAAAATGAGAATGCTCGGACTGGGAGAAAACGTCTGTAAGTGGGTAAGTAACTGGCTCAATGATAGAAAACAGAGGGTGGTTATTAATGGTAAATACTCAGATTGGGTCACTGTCACTAGTGGAGTACCTCAGGGGTCAGTATTGGGCCCTATTCTCTTCAATATATTTATTAGTGATCTTGTAGAACGCTTGCATAGTAAAATATCAATTTTCACAGGTGACACTAAACTGTGTAAAGTAATTAACACTGAAGAGGACAGTATACTACTACAGAGCGATCTGGATAGATTGGAGGCTTGGGCAGATAAGTGGCAGATGAGGTTTAACACTGACAAATGTAAAGTTATGCACATGGGAAGGAATAATGCAAGTCACCCGTACTTATTAAATGGTAAAACACTCGGTAACACTGACATGGAAAAAGATCTAGGAATTTTAATAAACAGCAAACTAAGCTGCAAAAAACTGTGTCAGGCAGCTGCTGCCAAGGCCAATAAGATAATGGGTTGCATCAAAAGGGGCATAGATGCCCATGATGAGAACATAGTCCTACCACTTTACAAATCATTAGTCAGACCACACATGGAGTACTGTGTACAGTTCTGGGCTCCAGTGAACAAAGCAGACATAGCAGAGCTGGAGAGGGTCCAGAGGAGGGCAACTAAAGTAATAACTGGAATGGGGCAACTACAGTACCCTGAAAGATTATCACAATTAGGGTTATTCACTTTAGAAAAAAGACAACTGAGAGGAGATCTAATTAATATGTATAAATATATCAGGGGTCAGTACAGAGATCTATCCCATCATCTATTCATTCCCAGGACGGTGACTGTGACGAGGGGACATCCTCTGCGTCTGGAGGAAAGAAGGTTTGTACACAAACATAGAAGAGGATTCTTTACGGTAAGAGCAGTGAGACTATGGAACTCTCTGCCTGAGGAGGTGGTGATGGTGAGTACAATAAGGAATTCAAGAGGGACCTGGATGTATTTCTGGAGCGTAATAATATTACAGGCTATAGCTACTAGAGAGAGATCGTTGATCCAGGGATTTATTCTGATTGCCTGATTGGAGTCGGGAAGGAATTTTTATTCCCCTAAAGTGAGGAAAATTGGCTTCTACTTCACAGGGTTTTTTTGCCTTCCTCTGGATCAACTTGCAGGATGACAGGCCGAACTGGATGGACAAATGTCTTTTTTTCGGCCTTATGTACTATGTTACTATGTTACTAAACTAGGTTTTTGAAAATTTCATAACAATTTCAAGATTTGCTTCTAAACTTATAAACCTTCTAACGTCCCAAAAAATAAAATGTCATTCCAAAAATGATCCAAACGTGAAAAAGACATATGGGGAATGTAAAGTAATAACTATTTGTGTACGTATTACTATGTATTATAGAAGCAGAGAAATTGAAACTTGGCAAATTGCAAATTTTTCAAAAAAAAATGTAAATTTTGTATTTTTTTATAAATAAAAATGATTATTTTTTTTACTCCAATTTACCAGTGTCATGAAGAACAATATGTGACAAAAAAAAACAATCTCAGAATGGCCTGGATAAGTCAAATCGTTTTAAAGTTATCACCACATAAAGTGACAGTGGTCAGATTTGCAAAAAATGGCCTGGTCCTTAAGGTGAAAATGAGCCCGGTCCTTAAGGAGATACTCTATACCATGCCCCCTTAAACCATACCTAGTCACTGTAAGGCAGTGTTAGCCAGTCATTGTATGGCAGTGTTATCCAGTCACTGTTTGGCGGTGTTATCTAGTCACTGTATGGTGTTGCTATTTGTTCACTGTATGGAGGTGTTATCTAGTCACTGTATGGAGGACAAGTAATAGACGTACGGTACGTCATGTGTATTTCCGATCACCGCTGCGTGGCTGGCGGTGATCGGAACTGGGTGTCTGCTGAAATCAATCAGAAGGCACCCTGAGTCAATGCCGAGGGGGGTCCTGTGACCCCCCGTATCGACAATCGCTGCGGATTAACCTCTTCTATGCCGCTGACTGCAGCATAGGAGGGGTTTGTGTCAGGTGAGCACATCGAGTCCCCGCGTTGCTTTGGCGGGGACTCGATATCTCAGAAGGCAGCCCGATGCCATGCAGAGGCTGCCCAATGCCTTGCACAGCATCGGGACCTGCCTTCTGCGGGAGCTGAGGAGATCCAGCCTCAGGCTGGGTCTCATAGGCAACCTGTTTGTGTACTACTCACTGTAGTACACGAACAGGCAATGCATTACAATACAGATGTATTGTAATGCATTGCTGAGGGGATCAGACCCCCTAAAGTGAACATCAGAAATAAAGAAAATAAAAAAAATTGTTCTACTAAAATGTATAAAGTAATAAAATTAATAAAGTAAAACATTTTTAAAAATGCCACTTTCCCCTTATTTTATAATACAAAACAGAAGAAAAAAGAAAACCACACATTAGGTATCGCTGTGTCTGTAATAACCTGCTCTATAAAAATATCACATGACCTAACCCCTCAACTGAATACGGTAATAAAAAAAATAAAAAAAAGGTGTAAAAAAAGCATTTTTTTGTCATCTTACATCAGAAAAAGTGTAATAGCAAGCGATCAAAATATCATACGCACCCCAAAATAGTGCCAATCAAACCGTCATCTCATACCGAAACAAAATGAGCCCTTACACAAGACAATCGACCATAAAATAAATGCAAACCGGATTCCAAAAAAGTTGGGACACTATACAAATCGTGAATAAAAACTGAATGCAATGATGTGGAGGTGCCAACTTCTAATATTTTATTCAGAATAGAACATAAATCACGGAACAAAAGTTTAAACTGAGAAAATTTACCATTTTAAGGGAAAAATATGTTGAATCAGAATTTCATGGTGTCAACAAATCCCCAATAAGTTGGGACAAGGCCATTTTCACCACTGTGTGGCATCTCCCCTTCTTCTTACAACACTCAACAGACGTCTGGGGACCGAGGAGACCGGTTTCTCAAGTTTAGAAATAGGAATACTCTCCCATTCTTATCTAATACAGGCCTCTAACTGTTCAATCGTCTTGGGCCTTCTTTGTTGTGCCTTCTTCTTTATGATGCGCCAAATGTTCTCTATAGGTGAAAGATCTGGACTGCAGACTGGCCATTTCAGTACCCGGATCCTTCTGCTACGCAGCCATGATGTTGTGATTGATGCAGAATGTGGTTTGTCATTATCTTGTTGAAAAATGCAGGGTCTTCCCTGAAAGAGATGAGGTCTGGATGGGAGCATATGTTGTTCTAGAACCTGAATATATTTTTCTGCATTGATGGTGCCTTTCCAGACATGCAAGCTGCTTATGCCACACGCACTCATGCAACCCCTTACCATCAGAGATGCAGGCTTCTGAACTGAGCGTTGATAACAACTTGGGTTGTCCTTGTCCTCTTTGGTCCGGATGACATGGCGTCCCAGATTTCCAAAAAGAACTTTGAATTGTGACTCGTCTGACCACAGAACAGTCTTCCATTTTGCCACACTCCATTTTAAATGGTCCCTGGCCCAGTGAAAACGCCTGAGCTTGTGGATCTTGCTTAGAAATCGCTTCTTCTTTGCACTGTAGAGTTTCAGCTGGCAACGGCGGATGGCACGGTGGATTGTGTTCACTGACAAAGGTTTCTGGAAGTTATCCTGAGCCCATTCTGTGATTTCCTTTACAGTAGCATTCCTGTTTGTGGTGCAGTGTTGTTTAAGGGCCCGGAGATCACGGGCATCCAGTATGGTTTTACGGCCTTGACCCTTACACACAGAGATTGTTCCAGATTCTCAGAATCTTCGGATGATGTTATGCACAGTTGATGATGATAGATGCAAAGTCTTTGCAATTTTTCGCTGGGTAACACCTTTCTGATATTGCGCCACTATCTTTCTGTGCAACATTGTGGGAATTGATGATCCTCTACCCATCTTGGCTTCTGAGAGACACTACCACTCTGAGAAGCTCTTTTTATACCCAATCATGTTGCCAATTGACCTAATTAGTGTTAATTGGTCTTCCAGCTCTTCGTTATGCTCAAATTTACTTTTTCCAGCCTCTTATTGCTACTTGTCCTAACTTTTTGGGGATTTGTTGACACCGTGAAAATTTGAATCAACTTATTTTTCCTTTAAAATGATACATTTACTCGGATTAAACGTTTGATCTGTCATCTACGTTCTATTTCAAATAAAATATTGACATTTGCCATCTCCACATCATTGCATTCAGTTTTTATTCACAATTTGTTTAGTGTCCCAACTTTTTTGGAATCCGGTTTGTAAAACGATGGCTTTCTGAATATGGAGACACTAAAGAATCTTTTTTTTTTAAATGCTTTCTTATGTATAACTGAAATAACAAATAACTAGGGATGAGCAAACTCGAACTGTATAGTTCGGGTTCGTACCGAATTTTGGGGTGTCCATGACACGGACCCGAACCCGGACATTTTCGTAAAAGTCCGGGTTCGGTGTTCGTCGCTTTCTTGGCGCTTTTGTGACGCTTTCTTGGCGCTTTTTGAAAGGCTGCAAAGCAGCCAATCAACATGCGTCATACTACTTGCCCCAAGAGGCCGTCACAGCCATGCCTACTATTGGCATGGCTGTGATTGGCCAGAGCACCATGTGACCCAGCCTCTATTTAAGCTTGAGTCACATAGCGCCGCCTGTCACTCTGCTCTGATTAGCGTAGGGAGAGGTTGCGGCTGCGACAGTAGGGTGAGAGTAGGCAGATTAACTCCTCCAAAGGACTTGATTAATCGATCGATCTGCAGCTGTGCATCATTGAGCTGCTGAAATTCAATTGCTCACTGTTTTTAGGCTGCCCAGACCGTTTGTCAGTCACTTTTTTCTGGGGTGATCGACGGCCATTTTGTGTCTTGTGGTGCGCCAGCACAAGCTGCGACCAAGTGCATTTAACCCTCAATGGTGTGGTTGTTTTTTTGGCTAAAGCCTACATCAGGGTGAAGCTGTCACACCAAGTGCATTTAACCAGCAATAGTCTGTTTATTTTTTGGCCATATACTACATCAGGGGCAAGCTGCGCCTGTCACCAAGTGCATTTAACCCTCAATGGTGTGGTTGTTTTTTGGCTAAAGCCTACATCAGGGTGAAGCTGTCACACCAAGTGCATTTAACCAGCAATAGTCTGTTTATTTTTTGGCCATATACTACATCAGGGGCAAGCTGCGCCTGTCACCAAGTGCATTTAACCCTCAGTAGTGTGGTTGGTCAAGCTGTCACACCAAGTGCATTTAACCAGCAATAGTCTGTTTATTTTTTGGCCATATACTACATCAGGGGCAAGCTGCGTCCGTCACCAAGTGCATTTAACCCTCAGTAGTGTGGTTGGTCAAGCTGTCACACCAAGTGCATTTAACCAGCAATAGTCTGTTTATTTTTTGGCCATATACTACATCAGGGGCAAGCTGCGCCCGTCACCAAGTGCATTTAACCCTCAGTAGTGTGGTTGGTCAAGCTGTCACACCAAGTGCATTTAACCAGCAATAGTCTGTTCATTTTTTGGCCATATACCACATCAGGGGCAAGCTGCGCCTGTCACCAAGTGCATTTAACCCTCAATGGTGTGGTTGTTTTTTGGCTAAAGCCTACATCAGGGTAAAGCTGTCACACCAAGTGCATTTAACCAGCAATAGTCTGTTTATTTTTTGGCCATATACTACATCAGGGGATAGCTGCGCCCGTCACCAAGTGCATTTAACCCTCAGTAGTGTGGTTGGTCAAGCTGTCACACCAAGTGCATTTAACCAGCAATAGTCTGTTCATTTTTTGGCCATATACTACATCAGGGGCAAGCTGCGCCTGTCACCAAGTGCATTTAACCCTCAGTAGTGTGGTTGGTCAAGCTGTCACACCCAGTGCATTTAACCAGCAATAGTGTGGTTATTTTTTGGCCATATCCCAGTCTAATTCTGTCAGTAAATCCATACCGGTCACCCAGCGCCTAAATACCAGGCCTCAAATTTATATCCCGCTAAATCTGTCGTTACCGCTGTACTGTTCTGGCTGGGCAAGTTATTTAGTGTCCGTCAAAGCACATTTTTTGTTCTGGGTTGAAATACAATTCCCAATTTAGCAATTTCATAATTTAGTGGTTTCTGCTGTATCAGAGCTATTTGAAATCTATCCCTAAAAGGGTATATAATATTCAAGGTGCACATAGGGTCATTCAGAATAACTTCACACACACGCTACTGTGCATTTCCAAGTTTAATTCTGTCAGTAAATCCATACCGGTCACCCAGCGCCTAAATACTAGGCCTCAAATTTATATCCCGCTAAATCTGTCGTTACCGCTGTACTGTTCTGGCTGGGCAAGTTATTTAGTGTCCGTCAAAGCACATTTTTTGTTCTGGGTTGAAATACAATTCCCAATTTAGCAATTTCATAATTTAGTGGTTTCTGCTATAGCAGAGCTATTTGAAATCTATCCCTAAAAGGGTATATAATATTCAAGGTGCACATAGGGTCATTCAGAATAACTTCACACACACGCTACTGTGCATTTCCAAGTTAAATTCTGTCAGTAAATCCATACCGGTCACCCAGCGCCTAAATACTAGGCCTCAAATTTATATCCCGCTAAATCTGTCGTTACCGCTGTACTGTTCTGGCTGGGCAAGTTATTTAGTGTCCGTTAAAGCACATTTTTTGTTCTGGGTTGAAATACAATTTCCAATTTAGCAATTTCATAATTTAGTGGTTTCTGCTATATCAGAGCTATTTGAAATCTATCCCTAAAAGGGTATATAATATTCAAGGTGCACATAGGGTCATTCAGAATAACTTCACACACACGCTACTGTGCATTTCCAAGTTTAATTCTGTCAGTAAATCCATACCGGTCACCCAGCGCCTAAATACTAGGCCTCAAATTTATGTCCCGCTAAATCTGTCGTTACCGCTGTACTGTTCTGGCTGGGCAAGTTATTTAGTGTCCGTCAAAGCACATTTTTTGTTCTGGGTTGAAATACAATTCCCAATTTAGCAATTTCATAATTTAGTGGTTTCTGCTGTATCAGAGCTATTTGAAATATATCCCTAAAAGGGTATATAATATTCAAGGTGCACATAGGGTCATTCAGAATAACTTCACACACACGCTACTGTGCATTTCCAAGTCTAATTCTGTCAGTAAATCTATACCGGTCACAAAGCGCCTAAATACTAGGCCTCAAATTTATATTCAGCTGAATTTGAATACAATACATTGGGCCAAATAATATTTTTGTTGTTGTGGTGAACGATAACAATGAGGAAAACATCTAGTAAGGGACGCGGACGTGGACATGGTCGTGGTGGTGTTAGTGGACCCTCTGGTGCTGGGAGAGGACGTGGCCGTTCTGCCACATCCACACGTCCTAGTGTACCAACTACCTCAGGTCCCAGTAGCCGCCAGAATTTACAGCGATATATTGTGGGGCCCAATGCCGTTCTAAGGATGGTAAGGCCTGAGCAGGTACAGGCATTAGTCAATTGGGTGGCCGACAGTGGATCCAGCACGTTCACATTATCTCCCACCCAGTCTTCTGCAGAAAGCGCACAGATGGCGCCTGAAAACCAACCCCATCAGTCTGTCACATCACCCCCATGCATATCAGGGAAACTGTCTGAGCCTCAAGTTATGCAGCATGCCCAAGGGCATCCACCTAGCCTTTCCCGAGCGGTGGAAGACATAGACTGCACTGACGCACAACCACTTATGTTTCCTGATGATGAGGACATGGGAATACCACCTCAGCATGTCTCTGATGATGACGAAACACAGGTGCCAACTGCTGCGTCTTTCTGCAGTGTGCAGACTGAACAGGAGGTCAGGGATCAAGACTGGGTGGAAGACGATGCAGGGGACGATGAGGTGCTAGACCCCACATGGAATGAAGGTCGTGCCACTGACTTTCACAGTTCATAGGAAGAGGCAGTGGTGAGACCGAGTCAACAGCGTAGCAAAAGAGGGAGCAGTGGGCAAAAGCATAACACCCGCCGCCAAGAGACTCCGCCTGCTACTGACCGCCGCCATCTGGGACCGAGCACCCCAAAGGCAGCTTCAAGGAGTTCCCTGGCATGGCACTTCTTCAAACAATGTGCTGACGACAAGACCCGAGTGGTTTGCACGCTGTGCCATCAGAGCCTGAAGCGAGGCATTAACGTTCTGAACCTTAGCACAACCTGCATGACCAGGCACCTGCATGCAAAGCATGAACTGCAGTGGAGCAAACACCTTAAAAACAAGGAAGTCGCTCAGGCTCCCCCTGCTAACTCTTCTGCTGCTGCCGCCTCGGCCTCTTCTGCTGCTGCCGCCTCGGCCTCTTCTGCTGCTGCCGCCTCGGCCTCTTCCTCCGCCTCTGGAGGAACGTTGGCACCTGCCGCCCAGCAAAGAGGGGATGTACCACCAACACCACCACCGTCACCAAGCGTCTCAACCATGTCACACGGCAGCGTTCAGCTCTCCATCTCACAAACATTTGAGAGAAAGCGTAAATTCCCACCTAGCCACCCTCGATCCCTGGCCCTGAATGCCAGCATTTCTAAACTACTGGCCTATGAAATGCTGTCATTTAGGCTGGTGGACACAGACAGCTTCAAACAGCTCATGTCGCTTGCTGTCCCACAGTATGTTGTTCCCAGCCGCCACTACTTCTCCAAGAGAGCCGTGCCTTCCCTGCACAACCAAGTATCCGATAAAATCAAGTGTGCACTGCGCAACGCCATCTGTAGCAAGGTCCACCTAACCACAGATACGTGGACCAGTAAGCACGGCCAGGGACGCTATATCTCCCTAACTGCACACTGGGTAAATGTAGTGGCAGCTGGGCCCCAGGCGGAGAGCTGTTTGGCGCACGTCCTTCCGCCGCCAAGGATCGCAGGGCAACATTCTTTGCCTCCTGTTGCCACCTCCTCCTTCTCGGCTTCCTCCTCCTCTTCTTCCACCTGCTCATCCAGTCAGCCACACACCTTCACCACCAACTTCAGCACAGCCCGGGGTAAACGTCAGCAGGCCATTCTGAAACTCATATGTTTGGGGGACAGGCCCCACACCGCACAGGAGTTGTGGCGGGGTATAGAACAACAGACCGACGAGTGGTTGCTGCCGGTGAGCCTCAAGCCCGGCCTGGTGGTGTGCGATAATGGGCGAAATCTCGTTGCAGCTCTGGGACTAGCTGGTTTGACGCACATCCCTTGCCTGGCGCATGTGCTGAATTTGGTGGTGCAGAAGTTCATTCACAACTACCCCGACATGTCAGAGCTGCTGCATAAAGTGCGGGCCGTCTGTTCGCGCTTCCGACGTTCACATCCTGCCGCTGCTCGCCTGTCTGCGCTACAGCGTAACTTCGGCCTTCCCGCTCACCGCCTCATATGCGACGTGCCCACCAGGTGGAACTCCACCTTGCACATGCTGGACAGACTGTGCGAGCAGCAGCAGGCCATAGTGGAGTTTCAGCTGCAGCACGCACGGATCAGTCGCACTACGGAACAGCACCACTTCACCACCAATGACTGGGCCTCCATGCGAGACCTGTGTGTCCTGTTGCGCTGTTTCGAGTACTCTACCAACATGGCCAGTGGCGATGACGCCGTTATCAGCGTTACAATACCACTTCTATGTCTCCTTGAGAAAACACTTAGGGCGATGATGGAAGAGGAGGTGGCCCAGGAGGAGGAGGAGGAGGAGGAAGAGGGGTCATTTTTAGCACTTTCAGGCCAGTCTCTTCGAAGTGACTCAGAGGGAGGTTTTTTGCAACAGCAGAGGCCAGGTACAAATGTGGCCAGCCAGGGCCCACTACTGGAGGACGAGGAGGACGAGGATGAGGAGGAGGTGGAGGAGGATGAGGATGAAGCATGGTCACAGCGGGGTGGCACCCAACGCAGCTCGAGCCCATCACTGGTGCGTGGCTGGGGGGAAAGGCAGGACGATGACGATACGCCTCCCACAGAGGACAGCTTGTCCTTACCCCTGGGCAGCCTGGCACACATGAGCGACTACATGCTGCAGTGCCTGCGCAACGACAGCAGAGTTGCCCACATTTTAACGTGTGCGGACTACTGGGTTGCCACCCTGCTGGATCCACGCTACAAAGACAATGTGCCCACCTTACTTCCTGCACTGGAGCGTGATAGGAAGATGCGCGAGTACAAGCGCACGTTGGTAGACGCGCTACTGAGAGCATTCCCAAATGTCACAGGGGAACAAGTGGAAGACCAAGGCCAAGGCAGAGGAGAAGCAAGAGGTCGCCAAGGCAGCTGTGTCACGGCCAGCTCCTCTGAGGGCAGGGTTAGCATGGCAGAGATGTGGAAAACTTTTGTCAACACGCCACAGCTAACTGCACCACCACCACCTGATACGCAACGTGTTAGCAGGAGGCAACATTTCACTAACATGGTGGAACAGTACTTGTGCACACCCCTCCACGTACTGACTGATGGTTCGGCCCCATTCAACTTCTGGGTCTCTAAATTGTCCACGTGGCCAGAGCTAGCCTTTTATGCCTTGGAGGTGCTGGCCTGCCCGGCGGCCAGCGTTTTGTCTAAACGTGTATTCAGCACGGCAGGGGGCGTCATTACAGACAAACGCAGCCGCCTGTCTACAGCCAATGTGTACAAGCTGACGTTCATATAAATGAACCAGGCATGGATCCCACAGGACCTGTCCGTCCCTTGTCCAGATTAGACAGTAACTACCTCCCCTTAACCATATATTAATGTACTCCAGGGCACTTCCTCATTCAATCCTATTTTTAATTTCATTTTACCATTATATTGCGAGGCTACCCAAAGTTGAATGAACCTCTCCTCTGTCTGGGTGCCGGGGCCTAAATGTATGCCAATGGACTGTTCCAATGTTGGGTGACGTGAAGCCTGATTCTCTGCTATGACATGAAGACTGATTCTCTGCTGACATGAAGCCAGATTGTCTGTTACGGGACCTCTCTCCTCTGCCTGGGTGCTGGGCCTAAATATCTGACAATGGACTGTTGCAGTGGTGGCTGACGTGAAGCCTGATTTTCTGCTATGACATGCAGACTGATTCTCTGCTGACATGAAGCCAGATCCTCTGTTACGGGACCTCTCTCCGCTGCCTGGGTGCTGGGCCTAAATATCTGACAATGGACTGTTGCAGTGGTGGCTGACATGAAGCCTGATTTTCTGCTATTACATGCAGACTGATTCTCTGCTGACATGAAGCCAGATCCTCTGTTACGGGACCTCTCTCCTCTGCCTGTGTGCTGGGCCTAAATATATGCCAATGGACTGTTGCAGTGGTGGCTGACGTGAAGCCTGATTCTCTGCTATGACATGCAGACTAATTCTCTGCTGACATAAAGCCAGATTGCCTGTTACGGGACCTCTCTTCTCTGCCTGGGTGCTGGGCCTAAATTTATGAAAATGGACTGTTGCAGTGGTGGCTGACGTGAAGCCTGATTTTCTGCTATTACATGCAGACTGATTCTCTGCTGACATGAAGCCAGATCCTCTGTTACAAGACCTCTCTCCTCTGCCTGTGTGCTGGGCCTAAATATATGCCAATGGACTGTTGCAGTGGTGGCTGACGTGAAGCCTGATTCTCTGCTATGACATGCAGACTAATTCTCTGCTGACATGAAGCCAGTTCCTCTGTTACGGGACCTCTCTCCTCTGCCTGTGTGCTGGGCCTAAATATATGCCAATGGACTGTTGCAGTACTGGCTGACGTGAAGCCTGATTCTCTGCTATGACATGCAGACTAATTCTCTGCTGACATGAAGCCAGATTGTCTGTTACGGGACCTCTCTCCTCTGCCTGGGTGCTGGGCCTAAATATCTGACAATGGACTGTTGCATTGGTGGCTGACGTGAAGCCTGATTCTCTGCTATAGTATGAAAACTGATTCTCTGCTGACATGAAGCCAGATTGTCTGTTACGGGACCTCTCTCCTCTGCCTGGGTGTTGGGCCTAAATTTATGAAAATGGACTGTTGCAGTGATGGGTGACGTGAAGCCTGATTCTCTGCTATGACATGAAGACTGATTCTCTGCTGACATGAGGCCAGATTGTCTGTTACGGGACCTCTCTCCTCTGCCTGGGTGCTGGGCCTAAATATCTGACAATAGACTGTTGCATTGGTGGCTGACGTGAAGCCTGATTCTCTGCTATGACATGCAGACTAATTCTCTGCTGACATGAAGCCAGATTGTCTGTTACGGGACCTCTCTCCTCTGCCTGTGTGCTGGGCCTAAATATCTGACAATGGACTGTTGCATTGGTGGCTGACGTGAAGCCTGATTCTCTGCTATGATATGAAGACTGATTCTCTGCTGACATGAAGCCAGATTGTCTGTTACGGGACCTCTCTCCTCTGCCTGGGTGCTGGGTCTAAATTTATGAAAATGGACTGTTGCAGTGGTGGGTGACGTGAAGCCTGATTCTCTGCTATGATATGAAGACTGATTCTCTGCTGACATGAAGCCAGATTGTCTGTTACGGGACCTCTCTCCTCTGCCTGGGTGCTGGGCCTAAATTTATGAAAATGGACTGTTTCAGTGGTGGGTGACGTGAAGCCTGATTCTCTGCTATGACATGAAGACTAATTCTCTGCTGACATGAAGCCAGATTGTCTGTTACGGGACCTCTCTCCTCTGCCTGGGTGCTGGGCCTAAATATCTGACAATGGACTCTTACAGTGGTGGGTGACGTGAAGCCTGATTCTCTGCTATGATATGAAGACTGATTCTCTGCTGACATGAAGCCAGATCCTCTGTTACGGGACCTTTCTCCTCTGCCTGGGTGCTGGGCCTAAATATCTGACAATGGACTGTTGCAGTGGTGGCTGACGTGAAGCCTGATTTTCTGCTATTACATGCAGACTGATTCTCTGCTGACATGAAGCCAGATCCTCTGTTACGGGACCTCTTTCCTCTGCCTGTGTGCTGGGCCTAAATATATGCCAATGGACTGTTGCAGTGGTGGCTGACGTGAAGCCTGATTCTCTGCTATGGCATGCAGACTAATTCTCTGCTGACATGAAGCCAAATTGTCTGTTACGGGACCTTTCTCCTCTGCCTGGGCGCTGGGCCTAAATATCTGACAATGGACTGTTGCATTGGTGGCTGACGTGAAGCCTGATTCTCTGCTATGATATGAAGACTGATTCTCTGCTGACATGAAGCCAGATTGTCTGTTACGGGACCTCTCTCCTCTGCCTGGGTGCTGGGCCTAAATTTATGAAAATGGACTGTTGCAGTGGTGGGTGACGTGAAGCCTGATTCTCTGCTTTGACATGAAGACTGATTCTGTGCTGACATGAAGCCAGATTATCTGTTACGGGACCTCTCTCCTCTGCCTGGGTGCTGGGCCTAAATATCTGACAATGGACTGTTGCATTGGTGGCTGACGTGAAGCCTGATTTTCTGCTATGCCATGCAGACTGATTCTCTGCTGACATGAAGCCAGATCATCTGTTACGGGACCTCTCTCCTCTGCCTGGGTGCTGGGCCTAAATATCTGACAATGGACTGTTGCATTGGTGGCTGACGTGAAGCCTGATTCTCTGCTATGACATGCAGACTAATTCTCTGCTGACATGAAGCCAGATTCTCTGTTACGGGACCTCTCTCCTCTGCCTGGGTGCTGGGCCTAAATTTATGAAAATGGACTGTTGCAGTGGTGGGTGACGTGAAGCCTGATTCTCTGCTTTGACATGAAGACTGATTCTCTGCTGACATGAAGCCAGATTGTCTGTTACGGGACCTCTCTCCTCTGCCTGGGTGCTGGGCCTAAATATCTGACAATGGACTGTTGCATTGGTGGCTGACGTGAAGCCTGATTCTCTGCTATGATATGAAGACTGATTCTCTGCTGACATGAAGCCAGATTATCTGTTACGGGACCTCTCTCCTCTGCCTGGGTGCTGGGCCTAAATATCTGACAATGGATTGTTGCAGTGGTGGCTGACGTGAAGCCTGATTTCTGCTATGATATGAAGACTGATTCTCTGCTGACATGAAGCCAGATTGTCTGTTACGGGACCTCTCTCCTCTGCCTGGGTGCTGGGCCTAAATTTATGAAAATGGACTCTTACAGTGGTGGGTGACGTGAAGCCTGATTCTCTGCTATGATATGAAGACTGATTCTCTGCTGACATGAAGCCAGATTGTCTGTTACGGGACCTCTCTCCTCTGCCTGGCTGCTGGGCCTAAATTTATGAAAATGGACTCTTACAGTGGTGGGTGACGTGAAGCCTGATTCTCTGCTATGATATGAAGACTGATTCTCTGCTGACATGAAGCCAGATTGTCTGTTACGGGACCTCTCTCCTCTGCCTGGGTGCTGGGCCTAAATTTATGAAAATGGACTCTTACAGTGGTGGGTGACGTGAAGCCTGATTCTCTGCTATGATATAAAGACTGATTCTCTGCTGACATGAAGCCAGATTGTCTGTTACGGGACCTCTCTCCTCTGCCTGGGTGCCCGGCCTAAATTTTTGAAAATGGACTCTTACAGTGGTGGGTGACGTGAAGCCTGATTCTCTGCTATGATATGAAGACTGATTCTCTGCTGACATGAAGCCAAATTGTCTGTTACTGGACCTCTCTCCTCTGCCTGGGTGCTGGGCCTAAATTTATGAAAATGGACTCTTACAGTGGTGGGTGACGTGAAGCCTGATTCTCTGCTATGATATGAAGACTGATTCTCTGCTGACATGAAGCCAGATTGTCTGTTACGGGACCTCTCTCCTCTGCCTGGGTGCTTGGCCTAAATTTATGACAATGGACTGTTGCAGTGGTGGCTGACGTGAAGCCTGATTCTCTGCTATGACATGCAGACTGATTCTCTGCTGACATGAAGACAGATTCTCTGTTACGGGACCTCTCTCCTCTGCCTGGGTGCCGGGGCCTAAATATCTGAGAATGGACTTTTCCAGTGGTGTGTGACGTGAAGCCAGATTCTCTGCTATGGGACCTCTCTCCAATTGATTTTGGTTAATTTTTATTTATTTAATTTTTATTTTTATTCATTTCCCTATCCACATTTGTTTGCAGGGGATTTACCTACATGTTGCTGCCTTTTGCAGCCCTCTAGCCCTTTCTTGGGCTGTTTTACAGCCGTTTTAGTACCGAAAAGTTCGGGTCCCCATTGACTTCAATGGGGTTCGGGTTCTGGACGAAGTTCGGATCGGGTTCGGATTCCGAACCCGAACATTTCCGGGAAGTTCGGCCGAACTTCTCGAACCCGAACATACAGGTGTTCGCTCAACTCTACAAATAACCAAAAATTTATTTGGTATTGTTGCATCCATGATGAAATGCTCTATAAAAATACCACATGATCTAATCTGTCAAAGGAGTGTTGTAAATAACAAAAAATAAAAACATTTCCAAAACAGCTATTTCTTGTTACCTTGCCTCACAAAAAGTGTAATACAGAGCAACCAAAACTCATATGTACCCTAAAATAGTAACAACAAAACTGCCACCCTATCCCGTAGTTTTCAAATTGGGGTCACGTTTTGGGAGTTTCTCCTCTAGAGGTGCATCAGGGGGGCTTCAAATGGGACATGGTGTCAAAAAAACAGTCCAGCAAAATTTGCCTTCCAAAAACCGTATGGCATTCCTTCCCTTCTGCACCCTGCCGTGTGCCCGTACAGCAGTTTACGACAACATATGGGGTGTTTATGTAAACTACAGATACAGGGCCATAAATAGTGTGTTTTGTTTGTCTGTTAACCCTCGCTTTGTAACTGGAAAAAAATATTAAAATGGAAAATCTGCCAAAAAAGGGAAATTCTGAAATTTCATCTGTATTTTACATTAATTCTTGTGGAACACTTAAAGGGTTAACAAAGTTTGTAAAATCAGTTTTAAATACCTTGAGGGTGTAGTTTCTAAAATGGGGTTTCTTTTTTTGGAGTTTTTACTCTAGCGGTGCATTAGGGGGACTTCAAATGAGACATGGTGTCAAAAAAAAACAGTCCAGCAAGATCTGCCTTTCAAAAACCATATGGCATTCCTTTCCTTCTGCGCACTGCCGTCTGCCCGTACAGCAGTTTACAACCACATATGGGGTGTTTTTGTAAACTACTGAATCAGTTCCATAAATATTGAGTTTTGTTTTGATGTTAACTCTTGTTTTGTAACTGGAAAAAAGGGATTCAAATGGAAAATCAGCCAAAACTTTTGAAATGTTATCTCTATATTCCATTAATTCTTGTGGAACACCTAAAGGGTTAACAAAGTTTGTAAAATCAGTTTTGAATACTTTGAGGGGTGTAGTTTGTAAAATGGAGTAATTTCTGGGTGATTTATATTATGTAAGCTTTACAAAGTGACTTCAGACCTGAACTGGTCCTGTAAAAGTGGGTTTTAGATTTTTTATTTTTATTTCAAGATTTGCTTCTAAACTTCTAAGCCTTGTAACATCCCCAAACAATAAAATTGCATTCCCAAAATAATCCCAACCTAAGATAGACATATGTGGAATGTGAAATAATAACTATTTTGGGAGGTATTACTATCTATTATAAAAGTAGAGAAATAGAAAATTGCTAATTTGCTAATTTTTCCACATTTTTGGTAAATTTGGTATTTTTTTATAAATAAAAATGATTTTTTTTTAACTCCATTTTACCAGTGTCATGAAGTACAATATGTGACAAAAAAACTATCTCAGAATGGCCTGGATAAGTCAAAGTGTTTTAAAGTTATTCACACATAAAGTGAAACTGGTCAGATTTTCAAAAAATGGCCTGGTCCTTAAGGTGAAATATGGCTGTGTCCTGGAGTTAATTATACTATAGTTCTCCTTAGTAGTGAGTACAATTATCTAGTCCTACCTCTAGTGGTCCCCCTTCATATCTTAAACCTCTTCCAGAGGAGGGGACCTTAATGTCTAGCTCAATCCCTTACTAGATTCCTCATCTAACACATCAACTAAGTCCCAGAAGACCTTGGCAGGTATCTAAAAGACATTGTGAGAAAACCACTTACTTGACTCCTGGAAAACACTTAACTCCACTGTCAATAATTACACGTTTTTCTCAACAGTTAATCGTACAAACCAGAGAATAGACTACAAACTGTTATCAGAGGCACACATGGATATGTTATGCTACTCTTAACATTGGCTCTATTACTGTCTCAGATCATGCCGCAGTGACAACCTCCCTCTTCTTCGCTACTCTGCCAACTCGAGAATGGATATTGAGTTTAAATGAGACCCTTTTAGATACAGATAACACTTGGCAGATATTTCATGCAAATTAGCTCACTATTTTTGGGATAACACCCTTCAGATACATCCCAGACCATAATCTGGGAAGCCCACAAGGCATACATACATGGTGAGTTCATAGCGCTGGGCTCCAAACTAAAAAAAAGACAGAGAAAGCTCAACTCCCTGTTGTGTCAAATTGCAGCTATAGAATCTATACATAAAAAGTCCAAACTGACCTTAGCCCAAGAGGAACTCCTTTCTTTAAGACGACAACTGTAAGAACTTTTAAACATAAAATGCGCTAAAGCCTATTTATATCAAATTTAAACAATACATACAGGGAGATAAAGGAAACAAACTGATGACACATCTTATAAAAATAACTTAATGATACACAATACATTCCCACTATTAAATCTAGGATGGGCTCTATTGTCTCACCCACAAAAGATACAGTATATCACAAGAATTCTGTGCTTATTACAAGACACTGTACAACCTAGATCCCACTCCCGCTCCCTCATCAGAGGGTTGTCAGGACGTCGACAGAACAAAACAAATAGATCAGTTTCTCAACACCTAGAATCTCCCTACACTAAATGCAGGGGAATGCTCATCCTTATTGGCCCCGATTACAGAAGAAGAGGTTAATAAGATTATCAAATCTATACCCAAAGGTAAAAGCCCCAGGGTCAGATGGTCTTCCAGCGGGGTACTACAAAAAGCTTTTTCCCACATTAGCCCCCCATTTAACCAGTTGGTGTCAATCCCTTGCCAAAGGAGAACCTCTCCCTAACAGGCCCTGGAAGCTACCATTACTATTATCCCTAAGGAAGGTAAACATAGCAAGGAATATAGCAATTATAGGCCCATTTCATTGCTCAATTTGGATATAAAAATATGGGCCAAATTGTTGACATCCAGGCTTAATACTCTCACCCCCAAAATTATCCACCAAGAACAGACTGGTTTTGTTTTGTGCCGAGTGGGGAATCTCCAATCCTGTAGACTAATTAATGCTGTCACTTGGGCTCAGTGACGGAACATATCCCTGGTACTTCTTAGTACTGATGCCGAGAAAGGCCTTTGATTGGGTTGATTGGCTTTATATGCAGCGTATTCTACACAGATTTGGAATACCGACCTCCTATATCCAAGCAGTCATGTCCTTATATAGTCAGCCTAGTGCCAGAGTGAGAGTTAATGGAACCCTGTCTGGACCCTTTGATATCTCTAATGTTACACATCAGGGATGGCCACTCTCTCTCTTGCTGTTCATACTAGTAATGGAAACTCTGCTACAGGCTTTACGGGACAATTATTTTATAAAGGGATTGAAAATAGCCAAAGTGGAACATAAATTTGCTGCTTTTGCAGATGATCTACTTCTACTAGTCACAAACCCTATACAGGCATTCCTCCAGATTCTAGACCTCTTTAATACATTTAGCTCTCTATATTAATTTAAGATAAACTACTCCAAATCTGAGGCTATAGGCATTTCCCTTCTCGGCTCCAATAGTCCATTCCCTTAAATCTTCCTTCCCTTTTGAATGGAATTCTGACTCTCTGTCATATCTTGGAATAGAGCTCACCAATGACCCTACTGAACTATATAAATCCAATTATCTCCCCCTCTTCAAAAAAAGATTAAAACTCAGTTGAGTACCTTGGCTTTGCCTTGGGTATCTTGGATAGGACTTAAAAACCTGTTACAAACATATCATGCCAAAGATCCTATACTTATTGCAAATGGTTCTCATTCACCTTCCACAATCTTTATGCAAGTTAGATCTATTTTCATAAGGCCTCGTTCACCTCACCGTTTCTCCTTTTTGTCTCCGCTCAAAAATCATGTTCTGAACAGACACCGAACGAACCCCATTATATTCTATGGGGTCTTTAGGCTCCGTTACGCTCAGTTAGGTCTCAGTTATCTGCAGAATCCCTCCTTTCCGTTCTCCTGCTCCTCAACGGAGCCGGAGAACGGAAAGGAGAAACAGTGATGTGAACAAGGCCTAATTTTCCTCTGGAAAGGTAAAAAAACTAAAATAGCGTACGATAAACTAATAAAGCATTGCCCCCAAGGTGCTTTCGGACTGCCTGATCTACACCTCTATTATAAAGCTATACAATTGAAAAGGTGGCTTTAACTATATATCCCAAAGTACAGGACATTAGGAACCAGCATTGAGGTAAAGCTTTTGTTAGACAGACAAGATGCAGGGCTTTGGGGTCTTGTCGACACATCAGTAACCCTAGACGGTCTCACTAAAGGTGTATTCTCAAATATAAGCTCCATCCAGGTGGAGACTTACTTGTTCTCTAACCCCCAGAAGAATTTACCAGCGGAGCTTATTCTCTACTTACTACAACCTTCCACTTCAAACACCACTCACTTTTTTGAACTCCTGAAATTTATTCCAATCTCATCACTTATGACACAAGTGACAACCAAGGAAGACATACCCCTTTTCTGTTCCAACATTATTACAGATGGTAACTTTTTGGCCAAACATGAATTAGGCCGTTTATGTGAGACACTAATCACCAAATATAACACTACATTAAATCCTACTTGGTTTGAGAAGTTTACACTGGGTGATACACTTCAAAGACACTCTATATTGCTTTTGTACAAGTCACTAATCTCTACTAGAGATGGACTTGCGGTTCGCCCGGCAGTGGTTTCAAGGCAAACTTTGCTTGTTCATCGTTCACCGTACGGGCAAACATATGGCGATGTCCGCCAGCAGCATATTCTTTTAGATTCTGAATAACTTTGACCCATGACACATCCATCAGGTGGTACAGGACAGCCAATTGAGATGTTTCAGTACATTGACACAAGCCCTACCTTAGAAATAAACCCGATCTGGCCGCCATTTTACATTCAGTCTTTTGCCAGTGTAGGGAGAGGTTGCTGTGTGGAGTAGGGACAGACTGTTAGAGAAAACAAAAGCTAGCTAATAGGGACACAAAAGTCCTTTTAAAGACTGGTTTAGGTGTGCTATCGATATAGTGTTGTATTGTGCAGCAGTTGTGTGCGTTTTTGCTACGATACTGCAGCTATAAAGGGGCAAACGCTCTTAGACCAAATAATTTCAACTGGTATGATATACTAGTTGCCCCCCCAAAAAATTGATTGAGGCAGGGGTGTGATATACCAATAATATACTTTCTATATAGTGCATTTGGGTAGTGCAGCATTTGTTTGCAGTTCGGCTGCGTTACCGCAGCTACACAGAGTTACAAATGCTATTGGAACAAATAATTTCAACTGGTGTGAAATATCAGTTGCCTCCCAAAAAAACTGATTACGGCAGGGGTATGATATAGCAATAATATACTTTCTTTATAGTGCATTTGGGTAGTGCAGCATTTGTTTGCGGTTCTGCTGCGTTACCGCAGCTACACAGAGTTGCAAACGCTATTGGAACAAATAATTCCAATTGGTGTGACATACCAGTTGCCCCCAAAAAAATCTGATTGAGGCAGGGGTGTGATATACCAATAATATACTTTCTATATAGTGCATTTGGATAGTGAAGCATTTGTGTGCGGTTCTGCTGCATTAACACAGGTACACAGAATGACAAACGCTATTGGAACAAATAATTTCTACTGGTGTGATATACTAGTTGCCAAAAAAACTGATTGAAGTAGGGGTGTGATATACTAATAATATACACTGCCTGTCCAAAAATAGAGTTGCCACCCAAAAAAAATATAATATTGTCAATTGGGTTAAGGTCTGGACTCTGTGGTAGCCAATCCATGTGTGAAAATTATTTCTCATTCTCCCTGAATCACTCTTTCACTATTTGGTCCCGATGAATCCTGGCATTGTCATCTTGGAATATGCCCGCGCAATCAGGGAAGAACAAATCCAATAATGGAATAACCTGGTCATCAAGTATGTTCAGGTAGTCAGCTGACCTCATTCTTGGAGCACATACTGTTGCTGAACCTAGACCTGACCAACCGCAGCAACCCCAGATGATAGCACTGCCCCCATTGGCTTGTTCAGTAGGCACTAGACATGATGGGTGCATCACTTCATGTGCCTCTCTTCTTACCCTGAAGCGCCCATCACTCTGGAACAGGGTATATCTTGACTCATCAGACCACATGACCACCTTTTATTACTCCAGAGTCTAATCTTTATGCTCCCTAGCAAATTAAACCCTTTTTTTTCCAGTTTGCCTCACTGATTAGTGGTTTTCTTATGGTGTCACAGCTGTTCAGACCCAATCCCTTGAGTTCCCTTCACATTGTGCGTGTGGAAATGCTCTTACTTTCACTATTACACATAGCCATGGGTACTATTGTTGTTTTTCTTCTATTTGATTTTACCAAACGTTTAAGTGATCGCCGATCATGATCATTCAGGATTTTTTTCCCACCACATTTCTTCCTCAAATACGATGGGTCCCCACTATCCTTCCAGTTTTTAATAATGCATTGGACAGTTCCTAACCCAATTTTAGTAGCTTCTGCAATCTCCTTGTTGTAGATGTTTTCTCTGCTTGATGCATGTCAATGATTTGAACCTTCTCAAACAGACTAACATCTTTTCCACGACCACGAGATGTGTCTTTCGACATGGTTGCTTAAGAAATGAGAAGCAACTCATTGCACCAGTTGGGGTTAAATAACTTGTTGCCAGCTGAAAGATAATCGCCCATGCAGTAATTATCCAATAGGAGGATCATACCAATTTTCTTAGCTAAATCCAGGTGGCGTCTTTTTTTTTTTTTTTTTTGCACAGGCAGTGTGCTTTATATATAGTGCATTTGGGGAGTGCAGAATTTGTTTACCGTTCTGCTTCATTACCGCAGATACACAGAGTGACAAATGCTATTGGAACAAATAATTTAAATTGGTATAACATACCAGTTGCCCCCCAAAAAACTAATTGAGGCAGTGGTGTGATATTCCAATAATATAATTTCTATATAGTGCATTTGGGTAGTGCAGCATTTGTTTGCATTTCTGCTGTGTTACCGCAGCTACACAGAGTGACAAACGCTATTGGAACAAATAATTTTTACTGGTGTGATATACCAGTTGCCCCCCAAAAAAACTGATTATGGCAGTGGTGTGAGATACCTTCTTCCACAAATACTGCTTTTCTATAGGGGCTTTGTCACAGGGTCATTTTGAAAATGACAGACAGAGGAAGAGGCAGATGCATTAGGCCGTAACCTAAGTGGGAAGTTGCAGAATGTGCGTGCGATTACGTCAAAGGACGCACCAGAGTTTGTTGAGTGGCTCACTCAGCATTTCGCTTCTGCGCCATCATCATCCTCTCTATCTGCACCCTCTTCACTCTCTGCTGTGTGCATCCCCAAAGACTGGCAAAAGGCAGGCTTCCGTGGCCCAAATATTTGAGCGTAAAAAGATGATGATGCAGGATAACCCTCTTGGCTTACAGACGGCTCGTCAGAACTGCTAGCCCGCCAACTACTACCATATAAACTAGTGGACTTTTTGGCCATTAGCACACCACAATGGAAGGTCCCAGGAATATTTATCCCAGAAGGGCATCCCAGAGCTATATGGCCACGTTCAGCGGCAAGTGAATGTATCTTTGAGACACAGTGTCGGTGCCAAGAGACATCTGACCACAGACACGAGGTCTAGCAAATACGGGCAGGGAAGGTACTTAACTTTTACTGCCCACTAAATGAACCTTCTGACAGCTGTCAAGCATGCAACCCATGGCACCCGTGTGGATTTGGTGTTACTGCAACGGATCTCTGCCCATTTTAGATCTTACACTGCCATGGCTCGCCTTGCTGACGTACAGCGGCGACACCACCTGCCAGTCAGATGTCTGATTTGTGACTGCCCAAAGCGCTGGAACTCCACCTTGTATATGCTTGATAGGCTGCTCCAGCAGAAACATGCAGTTAATGACTACCTGTATGAACTCTGCGGCAGGACAGGTTCTGAGGAGATTAGTTTTATTTATTTTTCACCGTGCCAGTGGCTGCTCATGTGTGATGCATGAAGACTTCTGCGGCCATTTGATGAGATCACCAAACTGATCAGTCACAGCCAGGAGGCCATCAGTGACATTGTACCATATGCCTTCTTTCTGGTACGTGCATTGCGTTGTGTCATTGATCAAGCCGAGGAGCAGAAGCAGGAAAATGAGGAAGTTGTAATAGTAACATAGTACATAAGGCCGAAAAAAGACATTTGTCAATCCAGTTCGGCCTGTTATCCTGCAAGTTGATCCAGAGGAAGGCAATAAAGTGGAATAAAAAATTTCCACTTAGGGGAATAAAAAAGGCCCCTCTTGTATTCCTTTATTGTACTCACCATCACCACCTTCTCAGGCAGAGAGTTCCATAGTCTCACTGCTCTTACCGTAAAGAATCCTTTTCTATGTTTGTGAACAAACCTTTCCTCCAGATGCAGAGGATGTCCCCTCAGTCACAGTCACAGTACTGGGGATAAATAGATGATGGGATAGATCTCTGTACTGATATATTTATACATATTAATTTGATCTTTTTTAAAAAGGAAATAACCCTAATTTTGATAATCTTTCAGGGATACTGTAGTTGCCCCATTCCAGTTATTACTTTAGTTGCCTTCCTCTGGACCCTCTGCAGCTCTGCTATGTCTGCCTTGTTTACAGGAGCCCAGAACTGTACACGGTAGTGGTAGGACTATGTTCTTATCACGGGCATCTATGCCCCTTCTGATGCAACCCATTATCTTATTGGCCTTGGCAGCAGCTGCCTGACACTGGTTTTTGCAGCTTAGTTTGCTGTTTATAAAAATTCCTAGATCCTTTTCCATGTCAGTGTTACCGAGTGTTTTACCATTTAGTATGTACGGGTGACTTGCATTATTCCTTCCCATGTGCATAACTTTACATTTGTCAGTGTTAAGCCTCATCTGCCACTTCTCTGCCCAAGCCTCCAATCTATCCAGATCCCTCTGTAGTAGTATACTGTCCTCTTCAGTGTTAATTACTTGCTGGATGAATTCCAAGGGGGGCTAATCCATCTGAGACAAGTCAACAGGAGTCTGAAGAGGAGTCAGAGGAGGATGGTGCCAGGGTGTAGGAAGAGGAGGAGCAAGAAGAGCATGCTTTAAACTTTTCTGGGATCCCTGGTATTGTTTGTGGCTGTGGGAGGAGACTGAGGATGAAATTATCCTGGACGATGAGCAGGAGCCAGGCCACTCAACTGCTTCCAGTTTAGTGCAAATGGGGGCCTTCATGCTCCAGTGTTTGAAGAGTAACCCCTGTATAAAAAGTATAAAGGGCAAGGGCCAGTACTGAGTGGCAACGTAGACCCCCTGTACAAACACAAAATGGCGGACATGTTACCAGCATCACAGAGGGCTGTCAGAATGCAGCACTTCCAGGCCTTGCTTCCAGAAATGCTGCATTCTGCTTTTGCAGGCGCTGGAAGAAGAATTTCCACTCACAGAGAGAGTACCAATCCTACAACGCATGCAAGAAGAGGGCGGTTTGAAGATGTGTTGGTCACTTCGGATATGAGATCATTCTTGCAGGCAACCCATCGAGAGCCTGCCCTCCGGATACAGCGTCATGGAACGCCTAGACCGGCAGGAGTCCGACTGCATCGGGTTAACGGCCGATGTGGACGCTATGAGAAGCGAGTAACTCCTGGACCACTGGGTGTGCAGGCTTGACCTGTGGCCAGAGCTGGAACAATTTTTCATGGAACTCTTGGCATGCCCCTCCTCCAGTGTCCTGTCCGAAAGGACGTTCAGTGCAGCAGGGGCATAGTGACCGCCTAGCTCACATCAGTGTGAACTACCTCACATTTCTAAAAATGAATGAGGCATGGATCTTGGAGGAATTCAACACTTGTGACAACCACGTTTAATTGAATTTCCTCATGCCAGCCCACACATATCCTACAACACAAAGAACAAAGAATGGTTACTGTCTTATGTAAATAATGAGGCATAAAAGGTCTTTTCTGACTGTTGAATGCCTAATGTTTTGGGCCTCAGAGGAATTGAACAACTGTGACAACCACTTGTTTCAACTATTATCATTATTATAATTTTTTTTTCAAGAGGGGGGATTTCATTTGCCATGTTTTTAATCCGATTTAATATTTTTAGTTCTTTTAAACATATGTATTTAACCTGTATTTGTACTGGCCTTCAGTAAAATTTATATCTATTGACCGTCTAATATACCTACAGGCATATAATCACTTGATCTTTTCTGTATGTGAATGAAGGTGAATGTTTAATTTTGTGGGCCTGTAATACTGGCCTGCAGTAAAATTGATATCCAATGACCGTGTAATCTACCTCCAGCCACATACTTACTTGTTATTTTCTGTCCAGTAAATGAATAATTTTTGGGGCCTGTAGTCCACTGGCCTGCTTTAAAATTGATATCTAATGACCGTGTATCTACCTTCAGCCACATACTTACTTGTTCTTTTCTGTACGGTGAAAGCTTAATTTTTGGGGCCTGTAGTCCACTGGCCTGCTTATAAAATTGATATCCAATGACCGTGTAATCTGCCTTAAACCACATACTTACTTGTTCTTTTATTTTTGCTGAATACATAATTTTTAGGGCCTGTAGTCCACTGGCCTGCTGTAAATTTGATGTCCAATGACCGTGTAATCTACCTCAGCCACATACTTACTTGTTCTTTTCTGTACAGTGAATTAATATTTGCTGGGGCCTCAGAGGACCTCAACACCAGTGACGACCACATGTTATCGAATTTCAACTATTATCATACGTTTTTTTTTTCACAATGGTTTGCTTTTGTTAGCATTGTTTTTAATCAAATTTTATATTTTTAGGTTTTTTTTAAACATATGTATTTGACCTGTATTTCTACTGGCCTGCAGTAAAATTGATATCCATTGACCGTGTAATATACCTCCGGCCACATAATCACTTGATCTTTTTGGTCCAGTGAATGCCTAATGTTTGGAACCTGTAGTCCAGTGGCTTACAGTAAAATTTTTATACATTTACTGCATAATGTGCCTCGAGCCACATAATAAGAATTTTTTATGTCAGGTGAATGCCTAATTTTTAAGGACCATACTCCCGTGGCCTAAAATCTAAATTTTCTAGGCTCCAACAGGGCACATTTCACAGAATTTTCCTTTAAGACACATAAAAATGTCCCCTGATTAAGATACATATTTTCTGTTGGAATTTTTGTCATTGATCCCCCTCTAGTATGTAACTGTCCATGTTGTGGGACTATTTGTTCACTTCTACTTAGAATTTGGTGGCTGCAAATATAAGCTGAAGGTTTTTCAGGTTCACCTTCCATTAAAGTGAATGGGGCCCGCTGTGAACTTATGGTTCACGAACATTCAATCGTGTTCGCGAACCATCCCGGACGATGTTCGTCCATTACTAATCTCTACACCTGAAGGAGGTAAACCCGCATACATTGAAGCTTGGGAAAGAGACTTGAACAGGACATTTTACCACACAAGAAGTTGAAAATATACAGTCGTGGCCAAAAGTTTTGAGAATTACATAAATATTGGAAATTGGAAAAGTTGCTGCTTAAGTCTTTATAATAGCAATTTGCATATACTCCAGAATGTTATGAAGAGTGATCAGATGAATTGCATAGTCCTTCTTTGCCATGAAAATTAACTTAATCCCCAGAAAACTTTTCCACTGCATTTCCTTGCTGTCATTAAAGGACCTGCTGAGATCATTTCAGCAATCGTCTTGTTAACTCAGGTGAGAATGTTGACGAGCACAAGGCTGGAGATCATTATGTCAGGCTGATTGGGTTAAAATGGCAGACTTGATCTGTTAAAAAGAAGGGTGATGCTTGAAATCATTGTTCTTCCATTGTTAAACATGGTGACCTGCAAAGAAACGCGTGCAGCCATCATTGTGTTGCACAAAAATGGCTTCACAGGCAAGGATACTGTGGCTACTAAGATTGCACCTCAATCAGCAATTTATAGGATCATCAAGAACTTCAAGGAAAGAGGTTCAATTCTTGTTAAGAAGGCTTCAGGGCGTCCAAGAAAGTCCAGCAAGCGCCAGGATCGTCTCCTAAAGAGGATTCAGCTGCGGGATCGGAGTGCCACCAGTGCAGAGCTTGCTCAGGAATGGCAGCAGGCAGGTGTGAGCGCATCTGCATGCACAGTAAGGCGAAGACTTTTGGAAGATGGCCTGGTGTCAAGAAGGGCAGCAAAGAAGCCACTTCTCTCCAAAAAAAACATCAGAGACAGATTGATCTTCTGCAGAAAATATGGTGAATGGACTGTTGAGGACTGGGGCAAAGTCATATTCTCCGATGAAGCCTCTTTCTGATTGTTTGGGGCATCAGGAAAAAGGCTTGTCCGGAGAAGAAAAGGTGAGCACTACCATCAGTCCTGTTTCATGCAAATAGTAAAGCATCCTGAGACCATTCATGTGTGGAGTTGCTTCTCATTCAAGGGAGTGGGCTCACTCACAATTTCCCAAAACACAGCCATGAATAAAGAATGGTACCAAAACACCCTCCAACAGCAACTTCTTCCAACAATCCAACAACAGTTTGGTGAAGAACAATGCATTTTCCAGTACGATGGAGCACCATGCCATAAGACAAAAGTGATAACTAAGTGGCCTGGAAACTCCCCAGATCTTAATCCCATTGAGAACTTGTGGTTAATCCTCAAGAGGCGGGTGGACAAACAAAAACCCACTAATTCTGACAAACTCCAAGAAGTGATTATGAAAGAATGGGTTGCTATCAGTCCGGAATTGGCCCAGAAGTTGATTGAGAGCATGCCCAGTCGAATTGCAGAGGTCCTGAAAAAGAAGGGCCAACACTGCAAATACTGACTCTTTGCTTAAATGTCATGTAATTGTCGATAAAAGGCTTTGAAATGTATGAAGTGTGTGTAATTATATTTCACTAAATCACAGAAACAACTGAAACTAAGATCTAAAAGCAGTTTAGCAGCAAACTTTGTGAAAACTAATATTTGTGTCATTCTCAAAACTTTTGGCCACGACTGTACACCGAAGGTCTCATGGTTTCTCAAGATGTATAAAGATTCAAGAACATTCCCATCCCATTTTCTTGCTTTGTTGTGTGTTCTACATGGAACTTTTTCGGTTTGCCTGATGTGTATTTGTGCCGCCTGCCCTGACCTATTGCTTGTTTGACTTTGCCTCTGCCTCATCCTACGGTCCTGCTCTGTTGCTCCTGGTTATGACTATGGTACCTTGCTCAGGTACCTCCTGGTCTGCCTGGACCAGCTGCCTTATGTGCCACTCTTTCTCAAGAGGTAGCGACCTGGTGTTCCCCTCGGAAAGTCTATACCCACCATCAGTGGTACTGTGAAGATTGAGGGTTACACTTAGACAACGCCCGTTAAAGGAGATAGGACACGTGGCACAGTGAGTTTACACCCACTGGAATGTGACATATGCACTTTTGGGAATGTGGTTCAGTGCCTATTTGCCATATATGTATATAGCATGGTGATTGTGCAGGAACAGAAGTCAGTGTAACTTGGCTTCCTAGATAACATCTGGTTAAGTTAATAAAAAAAACTAAAGGGGTATATTTAGTATTATATTTACAGGTCTTTTCTGGTGTACATTTCTTGCATTAAATTTTGCCATACATTTTGCGATATTTGCCTCAGTATGCCACTTGTCACCACTTTTCACAGTGAATGACAAGTGAATGGATTTTACACCTGTTCTAGACTACAGATGAAACTCGAAAAATTAGAATATCATGCAAAAGTCCATTTATTTCAGTAATGCAAATTAAAAGGAATTGCATTAATGCAGCTTAAAATTAGAATGTTGTGAAAAGGTTCAATATTCTAGGCTCAAAGTGTCACACTCTAGTCACCTAATTAAGCCATACCCCCTAAACAAAGGGTACCTGAGACTAGGACTTAGGGGTTTCCTAAACTGTTGGCCATAATCATCCAAATTATAACAAATAAAGGTTTGAAATATATCGCTTTGCATGTAATGAGTCTATCTCATATATTAGTTTCACCTTTTAAGTTGCATTACTGAAATAAATGAACTTTGCACTGTATTCATTATTTGCAACATTTTCAAATGTAGCAAAATAGTTGAATTCTATGCCCGGCAACATCTGGTCTATTTTTAAGACTGTAATACAACACAATGCAGTTGTGCCAAATACATGAAAACTGCTATTTTATAAATTTGGTGCAAACACACAATGCAAAACCAGACTTGAAAATAATGATCTAAGATGATAGATGTCTCCCTAAGTTTCCTTTGTACATTAATTTTGCACACTAGTATCCAAATTACAATAACTGAATATCTCTTGGTTCTGGAAAAATTATACTTTGCTTCTGAAGGGTTTGCAGCAATGCTGATGAAGGTCTCTGGGCAACCTACTTATATATATTTTTATAAATGAATGCAAGAATATGTACATACATTTTTAAATTGGACAAGGTTAAGGCTCACAAAACTCCACTTCATTTGGCTTCCTTGCAATATGACAATGTCTTTAGTGGAAGGTTTGTAAGTAGTGATGAGCGAAGTATTGAAAAATTTGATTTGGCTGCTTCACAGAATTTTAGAAAGAAATACACTAATTACTTTGGCATGAAGCACATTTCTTTAGAAGTAGTGGATGGGTTTATAGCTGATCGCAGCATCTGAGAGCAATAATACAGTGTAAAATAAAAAAATATAATAAAATCATATGCTCATCCATTTTATTGCAAAGAGCCAGCCGTCGCCATCTTGATTGATCTAGCACAAAATATCACCCGGCCCGTGATAACGCCATCATGTCGGCCGTCTTTGTGACATCGTAGGTCACCGTGCACAGGATTTTGTGCGAAACCTTTAACCACCTCAGCTCCCCTAGCCTAAACCCCCTTAATGACCAGACCACTTTTTACAATTCGGCACTACACTACTTTTACGGTTTATTGCTCAGTCATACAACTTACCACCCAAATGAATTTTACCTCCTTTTCTTCTCATTAATAGAGCTTACATTTGGTGGTATTTCATTGCAGCTGACATTTTAATTTTTTTTGTTATTAATCGAAATTTACAGATTTTTTTGCAAAAAAAATTACATTTTTCACTTTCAGTTGTAAAATTTTTCAAATATTACTAAATTTCTATATAAATTTTTCTCAAAATGTATTTTTCTACATGTCTTTGATAAAAAAATGCAATAAGTGTATATTTATTAGTTTGCGCAAAAGTTATAGCGTTTACAAACTATGGTACAAAAATTAGAATTTCCGCATTTTGAAGCAGCTCTGACTTTCTGAGCACCTGTCATGTTTCCTGAGGTTCTACAATGCCCAGACAGGGCAATAAAAACTTCCATGAACTCACTATGCCCATCACGAATTACCTTGGGGTGTCTTCTATCCAAAATGGGGTCACTTGTGGGTTATTTATACTGCCCTGGCATTTTAGGGGCCCTAATGCGTGAGAAGTAGTTTGGAATCCAAATGTGTAAAAAATGCCCTGTGAAATCCTAAAGGTGCTCTTTAGAATTTGGGCCCCTTTGCCCACCTAGGCTGCAAAATAGTGTCACACATGTGGTATCGCCGTACTCAGAAGAAGTAGGGCAATGTGTTTTGGGGTGTATTTTTACATATATCCATGCTGGGTGAGAGAAATATCTCTCTAAAAGTCAACTTTTCCCAAAGTTGTCATTATAGAGAGATATTTTTCTCACCAAGCATGGGTATATGTAAAAATACACCCCAAAACACATTGCCCAACTTCTCCTGAGTACGGTGATACCATATGTGTGACACTTTCTTGCAGCCTAGGTGCGCAAAGGGGCCCAAATTCCTTTTAGGAGGGCATTTTTAGACACTTGGATTCCAGACTTCTTCTCACGCTTTAGGGCCCCTAAAATACCAGGGAAGTATAAATACCCCACATGTGACCCCATTTTGGAAAGAAGACACCCCAAGGTATTCCATGAGGGGCATGACGAGTTCATAGAAGATTATTATTTTTTTACACAAGTTAGCGGAAATTGATTTATTTATTTTTTCTCACAAAGTCTCCCTTTCCGCTAACTTGGGACAAAAAGTTCAATCTTTCATGGACTCAATATGCCCCTCAGCGAATACCTTGGGGTGTCTTCTTTCCAAAATGGGGTCATTTGTGGCGTGTTTATACTGCCCTGGCATTTGAGGGGCTCCACAATCATTACATGTATGGCCAGCATTAGGAGTTTCTGCTATTCTCCTTATATTGAGCATACAGGTAATGAGATATTTTTTTTTCGTTCAGCCTCTGGGCTGAAAGAAAAAATAAACGCCCCAGATTTCTTCATTCTCATCGATTAATGTGGATGAAAAAATCTCTGCCAAAAAAATAAAAGGAGGGGAAAGGCGTCTGCCAGGACATAGGAGCTCCGCCCAACATCCAAACCGACTCAGCTCGTATGCCCTGGCAAACCCGATTTCTCCATTCACATCAATCGATGTGGATGAATAAATCATTGCCAGGATTTTTTTTTATTTTTATTTTTTATGCAAAGTGTTTGACAAAGCATATGAACACCGCCCCTCGGCTCATAAGTCTTGGCAAACGTATCTTTTTTACTGCAGAGGAGAAATCTCGTCGTCAGCGCCGCATACACCGACTTTTGTGTAATCTGACAGCAGCGCAATGCTTCTGTCAGAATGCACATCAGTGCTGCAGCTGGTTCATCGGTTGGTCCACCTAGAAGGTAAAAAAAAACTACAAGCAAAAAACCCGGCCGCAGCGCAATACATTTATTAGCATTAACTTTATATAACATTTGAACAGAACATTAAGTTTTATAAACTTTATTGAACTTTTGGAACAGAACATTAACTTTTTTGCTTACCGGCAATTTTTTTTTTTTTTTTGCTTTTTTTACCTTTTATAGGACAAACAATGTGCAAAGCGCAAATCGCCCAGAGATGTGGCGAAGTACATTATGCACTTTGTCCCAGGTGAAAGGAGTGGTTTGCAGCAGCTGTGAGTGAAAGGGCCCTAAGAGCCCTGTGTGCCTGTCCTGTGTGACGCAATCCCTATGCTAATAGTGTACCTGTGGTTTTACTTCCAGAAACACTCCCCTAAGCATAGGGCAGGGTGGTCAGGGCAGTCAGGACAGAAATAGCTTGTGGAAATGTCGCTCGTGTAGATGGCTCACTACACTGGTGGATGGGGAAACGGAACATCCTGGATACAGAAGGTTCTCGATGATCTCTTCCTGAAATTTGAGGATAGATCCTGTTCTCCCAGCCTTACTGTAGAGAACAAAACTATTGTACATAGCCAATTAAATTAAATATACAGACACCTTCTTATACCAGCGTCTGGTGTGGCGGGACACTAAATAAGGAGCCACCATCTGATCATTGAAGTCCACCCCTCCCATGAGAAAATTATAGTCATGGACCGAGAGGGGCTTTTCAATGACACTGGTTGCTTGTTCAATTTGTATTGTCGTGTCTGCGTGAATGGAGGAGAGCATGTAAACGTCACGCTTGTCTCTCCATTTCACCGCAAGCAGTTCTTTGTTACACAAGGCAGCCCTCTTCCCCCTTGCAAGACGGGTGGTAACGAGCCGTTGGGGGAAGCCCCAGCGACTAGGTCGCGTGGTGCCACAGCAGCCAATCTGTTCTAAAAACAAATGCCTGAAGAGGGCCACACTTGTGTAGAAATTGTCCACATAAAGATGATACCCCTTGCCAAATAAGGGTGACACCAAGTCCCAGACTGTCTTCCCACTGCTCCCCAGGTAGTCAGGGCAACCGACCGGCTCCAGGGTCTGATCTTTACCCTTGTAGACTCGAAATTTGTGCGTATTGCCTGTGGCCCTTTCACAGAACTTATACAATTTGACCCCATACCGGGCGCGCTTGCTTGGGATGTATTGTTTGAAGCCAAGGCGCCTGGTAAAATGTATAAGGGACTCGTCTATGCAGATGTTTTGCTCAGGGGTATACAAATCTGCAAATTTGGTGTTCTATGAAGGGCCGAATTTTGTGGAGCCGGTCAAAAGCTGGGTGGCCTCTGGGACAAGAGGTGCTGTTGTCACTAAAGTGCAGGAAACAGCTGGATGGTCTCAAATCGTGTCCTGGACATGGCAGCAGAGAACATGGGCATGTGATGAATTGGGTTTGTGTACCAATATGACCGCAATTCATGCTTTTTTGTCAGGCCCATGTTGAGGAGAAGGCCCAGAAAAGTTTTAAATTCGGAAACTTGGACGGGTTTCCACCGGAAAGACTGGGCATAAAGGCTTCCCGGGTTGGCGGTTATAAATTGAGTGGCATACTGATTTGTTTCTACCACGACTAAGTCCAAGAGCTCCGCAGTCAAGAACAGCTCAAAAATCCCCAGTGCCGATCCGATCTGAGCTGTCTCAACCCTGAACTCCAGACTGGGCGGTGAAAGGGGGAACTACTGGTGCGGCTGAAGTTGGGGACTGCCAATCAGGGTTTGCCAGCACCTCAGGGACTCTAGGGGCTCTACGGGCCTGTCTGTGCGGTGGCTGCGACGGAGGAACTAATGCACGTGCCACCATACCAGCTTCAACTGCCCTTCTGGTGCTCGCCACTTCACCATGTTGTACGGCAGTGCTGGTGCTAGGTCCAGGATGGGCTGCGCTGCTGGTGTATGCCTCACCACGTAATCTGACAGCGCCAGCCCCACTCTGCTGCCCTTGAAGCGGATCCTGCTCAACCTGTGGTCTAGCAACACAGGGCTGGGTACGCCTTGTGGTATCAGGGACCTCAACCTCATCGTCCGAACTTTGGGTCAGACTGCCACTGCTATTCTACAGGTTTGTATTCTGAACCGCTGGATTCGTCAGATGAGGGTTCCCATTCCTCATCCGACTGGGTCAAAAGCCTGTAGGCCTCTTCAGAACAATACCCCTTACTTGCCATTTGGTCAACTAAATTTTGGGGGCATTCCCTGAGACTACCCAAGAAAAAAAGCAAGCCTGTCTTACAAATGGGAGGCTAGCAAAGTACCGGAAGCCGCTGCGACTGATAAAAAATATAAAAACTGTTTTTTTTATCGCTGCAGCGCTTGTAAAGTGATTGTGCAGTGATAAAAAAATAATCATTTTTTTGTCACTGCGGCGGGGCGGGCGTGTGTGAACGCACGTGTGGGCGACTGATCAGGCCTGATCGGCAAACACTGCGTTTTGGGTGGAGGACGGGCTAAGGTGACACTAATACTATCATAGATCTGACTGTGATCAGTTCTGATCACTTACAGATACTATAAAAGTACCAATGCTGAGTAGCGATACGCTAATCAGCGAATCAGTGACTGCGGTGCGGTGGGCTGGGTGCTAACCGACGCTAACTACCTAACAAAGGGGCCTAAACTATCCTAAAACCTAACTGTCAATACTAGTGGGAAAAAAAAATGACAGTTTACACTGATCACTTTTTTCCCTTTCACTAGTGATTGACAGGGGTGATCAAGAGGTTAATTTGGGTGATGGGGGGGTGATCTGAGGCTAAATGTGTGGTATTTGTGCACTTACAGTGATCTGTGCTCCTCTGCTGGGACCAACCGATGAAAAGGACCAGCAGAGGAGCACAGAAGCCATTTAACACATTATGTTTATAAATATAATGTGTTAACTGGCTTGTGATTTGTTTTTTTGAAGATCACCAGCCTGCCAGCGATGATCATTGGCTGGCAGGATGGTGAAGAACTCTTCCTGCGACTTTTGCCGGCCCGGCTATGCGCGTCATCTTGCGTCTCGCAAGATGACGTGCCCGAGCGTCAAGGAGGAATGAATCGACCGCCTCCGGACCGCAATCCTGCGTTAGGCGGTCCGGAGGCGGTTAATCAAGTGGGTGGCTGCTGTCTCTTTGCATTCAAAAGGATGAGGTAAGTATAATTATAATTTTTTACCGTTATTCAGGGAAAATCGATTCGCTAACACAAAGCCTGAGAAAATTTGGCTTTGCTGTAATTGAATTGCTCCTGAAATTTAGATCAAATTCCACTTTGTACGCTCTTGTATGCAATCAATTTAGAAATGCTTTTTTGTCATCCATAGTATTACATAATGCATTGATTGCAGGATAATATATTGTAATATTAACCCCTTAAGGACCCTTGCCGTACATATATGTCACAGCTGGACATGACTTAAGGACCAGGGACGTACATGTACAGCAGGCTGATCGGGCAGGTGCAGGAGCTGCGCCAGCCCTATCAGCGGCATGGACCCAGCAATCACTGACAGCCGGGTCCCTGCTGCTTACGCCGGCATCGGTGAAGACATCGATGCTGGCGTGCTAACCCCTTTTATGCCACAGTCTAAGCTTTGACCGCGGCATGCAGAGGGTTTGCGGAGGGTATGGGTGCCAACCGCATCTCCTTCGGGTCTTGATGCTGCAGTGTCAGGGACCCGCTGGCAGAGAAGACAAGCCTAATGTCTTCCATAGCCATCAGGCTTTCCTCCTACGGAAGCCTGTGAGATCCAGCCCTTAGGCTGGGTCTCACAGGCAGGCTGTCGGCATAAAAGCTGACTGCCAATGCATTACAATACATGTTGCATTGTTATACACTGCAGAGGGGATAAAACTGTACTTAAAGGACCATTTATTTGTCACCTTACATCAGAAAAAGTGCAACACCAAGCGATCGAAAAGTCATACGCACCCCAAAATCATACCAATCAAACCGTCATCTCATCCAGAAAAAATTTGACCCAGCCTAAGACAATTTCCCTCCCCCAAAAAAAAACTACAGCTCTCAGAATATGGAGACACTAAAACATGATTTTTTTGGTTTAAAAAATGCTGTTATTGTGTAAAACTTAAATGACTACAGTAAGTATACATATTAGGCATTACCACGTCTGTAAGAACCTGCTGTATAAAAATATCACATGAACTAACCGCCAGTTGAACACTGTAAAAAAAAAAAAAGAATTGAAAACTGTGTCAAAAAAGCCATTTTTTGTCACCTTATATCACAAAAAGTGTAATACAAAGTGATCAAAAAGTCATACACATCCCAAAATTGTACCAAACTGTCATCTCATCTCACAAAAAAAATAGATGCTACCTAAAACAATCACCCCAAAAATAAAAAATAAACTATAGCTCTTAGAATATTGAGACACAAAAACATTTTTTTTTGTTTCAAAAATGCTGTTATTGCGTAAAACTTAAAGTGAACCTGTCATGTAGATATTTGCTAATGAGCTGATTTGAGTCCAGCATGATGTCAGTGAGTCCAGCGTTTTTTTTTAAATTCAGAGCTATAGCCACTCCCCTGCCCACCTGCTGCTGATTCATATGGAAAATAACTGTCAATCAGCAGCAGGTAGGCGGGAAGAGTCAGGAGCTCATGAATATTCAGGACTCATCATTATGAGCTGGAGCTTTTCAATACAAGATGTTGGCAGATTGACTGGGTCAATTAAAGAAAGTGATCCAGCATTTTGCTAAGAGAATCAGTCACTTATTTATGTTGCCCTTAGTTTGGACACCATAAAACTGGTGACAGGTTCCCTTTAAATAAATAAAAAAGTATACATATTAGGTTTTGCGGCGTCAATAAGAACCTGCTGTATAAAAATATCACATGACTAGTGATGAGCGGGCATGCTTGGCAGAGTACCGGTTCGACTCGAGCATTGCTATGCTCGGCCCATGCCGGTACTCGGCCGAATACCACGTGTGCTTGTCGCATTGCTCGAGTCTCCGCCCCGCACGTTTGGCACCTCCTGAAGCACCCAATCACTGTTTAGGTAAGTAATTCCCTCCACTGTGTAATGCCATAGCCATGTTAGCTATAAGCCTTACACTGGTTGGCTAGCCGGAAAACGTGGTACTATTTTATATAGGAGCCGACGTCCCGTGCGTCAGGGAGAGCCGACAGTAGGCAGGGACATATAGCGTTTTGCTGAAATTACAATGATTAAACTCCCAAAAAGCTCTTGAAAGATAAAACAGTCCTCTTCAGGACTAAAGTATGTGTTTGACAGCAGTACAGCATTTATTTATTTTTTAGCAAGGGTTAAATTCAGCAGTAGGGACTGGCGTCTGCAGAAAGGGACAGATAGTGCAGGGCTGGTGTTTAGTACCAAAAAGCTTTAAAAAATATATATATTACATATCAGTGAGATCTACAGTACACCATCAGAAAGCAGTGTGTTTAGCAGAAATTCTAAAAAGGGGATTATTCACAAGAGTGTGCCTGCTAGTGAGATATACACCGCACCATCATAGAAATGTATTTTTCTGGGTAAATTAACCTAATTTGTGCCACATCTGTGTGCGCTCAATCCACAAACGTTATATACAGTATTCCAGCCTAGAATAATTTCTATTTGGGACAAATTTTATGAGTTTGGGTCCCATCTGTGTCTGCATTTAGGCCGCAACCATATATACAGTAGTGTTGAGAGTGAATATTCGATTAGCAAATTTTAATCTCGAAAATCACCACTTCGGTAATTTGTGAATATTTTGAATATAGTGCAGTAATATTCGCTAATTCGAATATTCATTTTTTTTGTTTATTTTTTAAGTTGTTCCCACTTCCCAAAAGCAGTTCTTCTTACATGTGCGGGGGACTCCGTGCTCCTTGCCCGCTCCAGTCAGTGCCCGTTGGCGCGTCTGCCGAGTGCCGACTTCCCGTGCGCATGGACTTTCCCCATCAACATAGGAACGCCTCCATGCTAGAATGCACTGTCGGATGTGAGAATCACGGTCATCTAGACCACGCTCAAAGTTGGATGCGCAATGTGAGTAAATTCAGCATAGATTTATTTATATTTGGAACAAATTTCACTAGTTTTGGTCACATCTGTGTCTGCGTTTAGGCCACAAACATATATACAGTAGTTTAGCAGAGAATTATTAATATTTGGGACAAATTTCTGTATTTTGCGTCTCGTGTGTGTGAATTTAGTCCGCAACCATATATACAGTAATTCCGCAGATAATTATTTCTATTTCAGACAAATTTAACTGTTTTGTGCCAAATATACTGTCCATGTACTGTGGATTCATGTGACAAATACTCTATCACATTTGAAAAGAGTGTATGTTGTGCCAATCTAAATAATCTGTGCATAATCTAGTGTCCATATTCTGTTCATTACTGGGGCATATACTGAGTCAAATTAAAAATTTGTGTGTCTAGCGACAAAATAAATAATCTGTTTAAAATCTTGTGTCCATAGCATGTGGCTCTCTGAAAACAGTGTATTTTTGTGAGAAATAAAATATTTGTGCCACATCTACTGTGTGTGCATATCATACATATTACTAACATATACTGTACTTCATCCTCAGACGGTGTATGGTAGTCTTACATTATCAGAGCTACATCCCCTGTGTAAAGTGTGTGCATCCAAATACCTGTTTTAATTGATTGGCGCGTACACGTACATATCCTACAATACTGTAGGTGTTAAATACTTTTAAGCATATATAACATTTCATATCAAGAAGGCGGCCAGTATGGGACATGGAAGTGGCCGTGATGCTGATTGATCACACAGAGGCTGTGGCCCTGGGCTCAATGAAACAGAGTAAAATAATGTAGATGAGGGCCTCCAGGTGCACTAACCCTCTAAAACAGTGAAGGCGATGACAAACCTTTTAGAGACTGATTGCCGAAACTGGAACCACAAACACACTTATTTATCGCAAAGTGCCCACATGATTATTTACCCTGAATACTACAGTCCAATATAGTATATCTTCCATGTTCCTTATTATTTAGCTATAGTGGCCTGCCTACAGTCAATGTGCTGCCTGTGCCATTCATGGTGTACCCGACACTGATGAATGGCAAGAAAACTGTAAGGCATATTGGTACACCATATACTTTTTTAAGAGTAAGGGTGCCCACAGAGATGGCTCTGAGTGTCAACCCTGGCACATGTGCAAGGGTTCTGCCGACCCTATAAAACATTATAATTGAGGGCAGCCTAAAAATCATGTTGATATGATGGCGGAGGAGGAGGAGGAGGAGAAGGATGATAAAAGGAAGATTGAACTATATAACCTTTTTGGTGGTGGCAGAGGTGCATGTGAATACAGTGTATTCAGTACTTTGCAAACAACACATTTAAAGTGCCTTGATGTTCACCCGCTTTCCTCTGGTGGAGTAGAGAAGTCAGGGGCAATCCAGGCCGTGTTCATTTTTTTAAGAGTGAACCTGTCAGAATTTTCACTTGACAGAGGGATGCATTTATCAGTTATTATGCCGCCAGCAACACTATATACCCGCTTTGATAAAACGCTGGCGGCAGGGCATCCCAGCACCTGTGAGGCATAGAGTGCAAGTTTGTCCCACGTGTTCAGCTTGGACACCCAATAGTTGTAAGGCACCGAAGGATCACCGAGGACGCTGACACGGTCTGCTATGTACTCCTTCACAATCTTCCACAATGACACTAGGCCATGCATCAGGGTGAGGGTGCTGGTGGTGTGTCATGAAACTGTCCCAGGCCTTGTAGAGTGTTGTCCTGCCTCAATTGGAACTGCGGTGTGTCCCCCTCATCTCCTCTCCTGGGTTGACCAAGGAACTACGTATTCTGCCACCAGCGTTGTCAGCTGTAAATATTTCTGCAATTATATTTTGTTCTGTTGTTATTATTATAGTTTTTTGTTTGTATAATAGTTGGTATTGTAATTGTTATTATGGTTTATGGTTGTAAAATATCTTATGGTTATTTGGTTATTTATGTGTTAATTAGCATGCCCTGCCATTGGTTCACCTCCACTCTCTGCCTCCACTGGCAATTTTCTGACCAATTTCAATTTTTAAACAAGGACATTCTGTTATTACATTGTTCTTATCCTCTCCACCACAGGAATGAGAGATGAGAAGTTCCCTTTGTGGGGGGGGTCGATAAGGGTGAACAACCAGTAATCTGTGTTGTCTAACATGCGTGGGTCGGATTCCCAACAGGCAAGACTTCGCTGTTATCATCAGGGAGATGACTCTCATTCTCCTTATCATATTCCTCCTCTCCTGCCCATCTATGCAGAACAGATGGAAAAAAACTGCTATTGCTACTACACTCTATAGCGTAGGCAACTGTCTCTTGCTCCTCCTCCTCCTCCTCATCATCCAATTCACATTGAGAAGCAGAACTGATGGTGTTCTGACTATCACCCTGTGTAATGTCTTCCCCCTATTTCCACCTCTTCCACATGTGAGTCGTCCGCCTTCATCGTTAGCAGCCAGCGTTTCACTAGACACAGAAGTGGTATGGTTTTTCTGATAATGGCAAGATCGCCACTCCCCATCGGTGTTTATCAGTCAAAGTTGTGTAAAACCTCACAGAGGTCAGACATACAAGAGCATGTTGCAGCTGGTATTGTACTACTGCCCTCTGCTGCTCACAAAGCCTGGACCACCTGTAGAATGAAGAGTTCCAGTGCGTGCTCACGTCGCACAATAGTCTGTTAGCTGGCAAATGCAAGCGCTGCAGCAGCATTGCCAAACCGACAGCAGCTGTAGATGACTTTTGGAAATGGGCACACACACAGCGCACCTTCACCAGTAGCACGGGCAAAATGGGGTAGGTTAGGAGACAATTGAGAACACATGGCCTAGGCATGGTATGGCCGAATCCCGGACATTAACCAGCTCAGCCCCCTAGCTTAAACCCCCTTAATGACCAGACCACTTTTTACAATTCTGCACTACACTACTTTCACGGTTTATTGCTGGTCATACAACTTACCACCCGATTGAATGTTACCTCCTTTCCTTCTCACCAATAGAGCTTTCATTTGGTGGTATTTCATTGCAGCTGACATTTTTTTGATATTAATCGAAATTTACCGAAATCTTTGCAAAAAAACAACATTTTTCACTTTCAGTTGTACATTTTTTTTAAAACCAACATTTCTATATAAATTTTTCTCTAAATTTATTGTTCTATATGTCTTTGATAAAAAAATGCAATAAGTGTATATTTATTGGTTTGCGTAAAAGTTATAGGGTTTACAAACTATGGTACAAAAATGTGAATTTCCGCATTTTGAATCAGCTCTGACTTTCTGAGCACCTGTCATGTTTCCTGAGGTTCTACAATGCCCAGACAGTAGAAACACCCCACAAATGACCCCATTTCGGAAAGTAGACACCCTAAGGTATTCGTGATGGGCATAATGAGTTCATAGAACTTTTTATATTTTGTCACAAGTTAGCGGAAAATTATGATTTTTTTTTCTTACAAAGTCTCATATTCCACTAACTTGTGACAAAAAATAAAAACTTCCATGAACTCACTATGCCCATCACGAAATACCTTGGGGTGTCTTCTTTCCAAAATGGGGTCACTTGTGGGGTATTTATACTGCTCTGGCATTTTAGAGAACCTAAAGTGTGATAAGTAGTTTGGAATCCAAATGCGTAAAAAAATGCCCTGTGAAATCCTAAAGGTGCTCTTTAGAATTTGGGCCCTTTTGGGCACCTAGGCTGCAAAAAAGTGTCACACATGTGGTATTGCCGTACTCAGAAGAAGTAGGGCAATGTGTTTTGGGTGTCACAATGGGGAGTGGGGGAATCCCCCCATCGCGCAATGCCCTGCTACCGGGCTGCAATGCACGGGAAATGGAGCTGGTCACCTCCTAAAACTTCCCTCAACCGGCCCTAGTCTCCTAGCCGTATGAGCCCCCTTCAAAGGTAAGGGGACTCATACCCACGTGCCTAGAAGTCTAAGTATCCCTGCATTGCCCTACAGCTGATGACAGGGCAGAGAACACCTGTTATCCAGGACACGGATAACAGGCGTCTCCAGAGGCCCAGTAGCTGGCAGGATGCAAAACTATAAACAGTACGGCAGGTAAATAGCACAACACAACAAACGCTATCAACTCTTACCTGCCGCAGCCGAAGAAGGAAGGACGGCACCAATGACAACCCGGACCTCCCTGCAGCTACGAGAAGCATGGAGGTTCCAGGCTGGGGAGCACACAGTCTTGCATATTGCTTAAACCCCTCCAGTGAAACATACACACACCAAAAGTGACATAATGACAACTAAGGGTGGCTCACACAGCGTGACACATTCAGCCAGAGAGCAGAGCTCCAACACAGACTGACAAGCAAACTCAACTGACCTCAGGCTCCACCACCCCAACATATAAGGAGGCCTGAGGTCACACCCACTCAGACACACCCAGTGGACACACACTAGGAAGGAAGTTAACCCTTCCAGCACAACAGGAAAGGGAAAACATCAACTTAAAAGAGAAGTGCACACAATACAAACAACACCCTGTGCACACCAATAAAAGGCACACCTATAGGAGAGGTTGCCAGGTGCAACCGCATGCCTACCGCAGCAAGCTGCCTATCACCACTCAGGCAGCACTGCTGCCACATATCCAATGTTGCCAGCGGCAACCACAGGTGAGGCAACATACTATAGCCCTCACCTGTGATTGACAACAACACCTAGACCGCAGGCAACTGCATGCGGCCACAAGAGTCACGACCAATGACCAAGGGTCGTGACACTGGGGTGTATTTTTACATATATCCATGCTGGGTGAGAGAAATATCTTGTTGTCATTTGGGGTGTCTTCTTTCCAAAATGGGGTCACATGTGGGGTATTTATACTGCCCTGGCATTTTAGAGGTGATATTTTTCTCACCCAGCATGGGTATATGTAAAAACACACCCAAAAACACATTGCCCAACTTCTCCTGAGTACGGCGATACCACATGTGTGACACTTTTTTGCAGCCTAGGTACGCAAAGGGGCCCAAATTCCTTTTAGCAGGGCATTTTTAGACACTACGATTCCAGACTTCTCACGCTTTAGGGCCCCTAAAATGCCAGGGCAGAAAAAAAAAACCACATGTGACCCCATTTTGGAAAGAAGACACCCCAAGGTATTCCGTGAGGGGCATGATGCGTTCATAGAATTTTTATTTTATTTTTAGCACAAAATAGCGGAAATTGATTTTTTTAGTTTTTTCTCACAAAGTCTCCCTTTCCGCTAACCTGTGACAAAAAGTTCAATCTTTCATGGACTCACTATGCCCCTCAGCGAATACCTTGGGGTGTCTACTTTGCGAAATGGGGTCACATGTGGGGTATTTATACTACCCTGGCATTTTAGGGGCCCTAAAGCGTGAGAAGAAGTCTGGAATATAAATGTCTAAAAAAAATTACGCATTTGGATTTCGTGAGGATTATGGTGAGTTTATGTAAAAAAATAAATAAATAATAATTTCCGCTAACTTGTGCCCCCCAAAAAAAAATCTTCTATGAACTTGCCATGCCCCTCAAAAGTGATCTTTTTATAGCGCTGCAGCGATTTTACAGTGTTTTTGCAGTGATCAGAAAAAAAAATATTCTGTCACTGCGGTGGGGCGGACTGAACGCAAGTGTGCGCACAAGATCAGGCCTGATCGGGCGAACACTGCATTTTTTGTAGAGCCTATAGAACAAGTCCTATTCTTGTCCGCAATTGCGGACAAGAAAAGGCATTTTCTATATAGTTCTGGCAATGTGCGGATACGCAAAATGCGGAAAGCACATTGCCGGTGTTCGTGTTTTGCAGATCCGCGGTGTCCGTGTTTTGCGCATCCGTGGATTTGCGGATCCGCAAAACACATACGGACATCTGAATGGACCCTGACAGGGGGGTGATCAATGACAGGGGAGTGATCAGGGAGTCTATATGGGGTGATCACCCCCCTGTAAGGCTCAATTCAGACGTCCGTATGTGTTTTGCGGATCCGTGGATCCTCGGATCCGCAAAACACATATGGACGTCAGAATGGAGCCTAACAGGGGGTGATCAATGACAGGGGGGTGATCAGGGAGTCTATATGGGGTGATCACCCCCCTGTCATTGATCACCCCCATGTAAGGCTCGATTCAGACGTCCATTCGGACGTCTGAATGGAGCCTTACAGGGGGGTGATCAATGACAGTGGGGTGATCAGGGAATCTATATGGGGTGATCAGGGGTTAATAAGGGGTTAATAAGTGACAGGGTGGGTGTAGTGTAGTGGTGTTTGGTGCTACTTTACAGAGCTGCCTGTGTCCTCTGGTGGTCGATCCAAGCAAAAGGGACCACCAGAGGACCAGGTGGCAGGTATATTAGACTCTGTTATCAAAACAGTGTCTAATATACCTTTTAGGGGTTAAAAAAAATCGCAACTACAGCCTGCCAGCGAATGATCGCTGCTGGCAGGCTGTAAATCCACTTGCTTACCTGCCGATCCTGTGAACGCGCGCACCTGTGTGCGCGCGTTCACAGGAAATCTCACGTCTCGTGAGAGGACGCGCCGGCGCGTTCAGGAGGAATAACAGGGCCGTCTGCGTGCAGCGGTCCTGAGGCGGTTAAGGTGGGATACACATGGTCATATCAGCATTTGCCCCATGTACAATTTTATTTTCTTCACTGGGCAGAGGTTGTTTTCTGCCCCTGTGATGGCCCTGATTAGTTCAGGGCTGGGCCGGTTATGTTCCAGGGTTTTATGTTTTTTTTGGTATTGTTTTAGTTTAATTTTCAGACTAGGCTGTAAAATAAAATATGTTGTGGTTATTTGGTTATTTATGAGTTTCTAAAAAGTTCATGCCATTGGTTTAACTCACTCTTGTTTGTTAGGTTTTTAGTTTTATTAGTGTTTGGGATGTTTGTTGTGCATGGTACATATATGCTGTATGAGTGCCATGTGTGTGAGCTTGCCGAGCTACAAAGCTGTCAACAACTTATGGCCATTATCAGACACAGCCAACCTGGTCCCTTATACCCTGCCCCAGCTCTGCAGCGGTCTGCTTTTTGTCACCCAAGGAAATAAATTTCAGCTAGGCCTGTTGCCGCTTCCCTAGGAGAATTCAGAGTTTGCAGTGGAGGAGGAGGTGGAGGCAGAGGAGAAGAAGTGGGGGGGGGGGGGGGGTTGATCCCACTAATGTAGGTGGTGGCAGAAATCCTGATGGAAGTAGTGCCCTTTAAATCCTTGGCGTCGGTGGCACCTGTGCCATCCCAGGGTCTAACTCGCTAACGGCCTACACAAGGTTCACCCAGTGTGACGTAACGGAAATGTAGAGTCCCTGGCCTAAAGCACTTGTCCATGTGTCCGTTGTTAAATGGACTATCCCAATTACTGCGTTGGTCAGGGCATGGGTGATGTTATGGGACACACATACAATTGCTGGTGTAATGCGGGGACGGCACACCGTGAAAAATAGCGGTGGCTGGGGACTGAGTAATGAAGGACAGATGCCGCCATGAGGCTGAGGAAAGCCTCAGTGTCCACAGGCCTAGAGGGTAACATTTCCATGCCAACATATTTTGAAAGGTGCACATTTAGTGCTATAGCCTGTGGGTGGGTGGCAGGGTATTGGTGCTTACAATCAAAGGCCTGGGGACATCTGTACGCTGTGCTTGGACACAGAAAGGGGTGTGCAAGCAGATGGTGCATGCGACGGCCCAGCTGCAGGGCGGGAGTCATCCAGGCCTGCGTCTAGGACAGAGGATTGGCCAGCACTTAACACAGGGGAGGAAGAGAAGGCAGTGGTGTGACCCACAGACACTGATTGTGGATCCAGGGGTTGTAATGCCATGTGGCGGATCATGCTAGTGGGGTTGAGGTTGCTACTGTTCCCACCCCTACTTATTTAGCCTCCAGTGTACAGTCTTCCCCCATTATGTTCCCGTGTTTGAGTGTTTATTGTTATGTTTTTAGTTAGTTTATTAATAGGATGTAAAATATGTTATGGTTATTGTTATTTATGAAATGTTGAGTTGTTATTTAGGTATAGCACAGTTACAGTTAGCAAATTCCAATTCTTTTATCGTCCCCACCTTCCTCGATAAAGCCCCAGACTGCAGAACACCTACACCTTGTCAAGGGAGATTTGCACAAGGGGGAACAGTTGCAGGCCTGTTTATTGTGGCCCGCCTTCTCCCTTTTGTCACCACACAGCCTCTTCCAGCCTGTTGCGGCGCTGTGGATCCCTCCCCCTCTGTCCTGATGTCCTCACTTGGCTTTCCACCTTCCCAGGTTGGGTCAGTGATGTAATTGTCCCCATCTCCAAATCCACTTCCTCACTCTGGTCATCCTCCTGACTTGTGTTGACCAAAAAAGACCCTACTTATTGACAACCATGTCTCATCCCCATCATCCACCAAGTGAAACATTAATTGCCATCCTCTCCCCCCCCCCCCATCATCTTCTTCTGACTTTGGAGGCTTAAGAGTTTGGGGATCAGTGTATAAGATATCCTTATATCCCTCTTCAGGGAGGGTTAGCTCACCTGCAGGCCCTCACCTACAATTTTTTTGGGGGTTAGCTGACATGGTATATTATTTTCTATGTTTCAGACTTGGAAGGAAACATAAGTTGGTTTCCTTCAGTGGTGAATCTGTCACACGTGATTTTTTTTTTTTTTTTTTTACAGGATTCTGTTTTTTATATAGTGGCACAGGGGTAAATATTTCAATGTTTTTTAAAAAAAAAAATTCAGGCTTGACTCCATTTTCTCCTCTCTCCTTTGCAGATGCCTTTTCAGGAGATATTAGACCCTTTCGCATTTGGGACCTGGAGGAATTACAATTGTATTCCTTTTTTTCATTGTATGTGCCACATCCCCTAGATCTTTCTTTGGGGTAGACAATAGAATTCCAAGATAGTCAGATAGCAGCTTGTAATTGTGGTACAGTTCCATAATTTAAAGAGGCAACAAATGCTGACCGCCATTCCCTGCGTTAACTCTGCTATGTGACGTTCTCTGGAATCCAAAGAAACATTACGATTAGAAATTGGTTATTCTTTCTTGGTAGCCTGTGCTGACTGGGTCAATTAACTTCTTAGGTGGTCAAATCAGCAGGCCCTTGCTCCTAATATTTTTGAGGGTCACCAGCAGGCCATCAATGATAATTTTTTAAGGGTGTGTCTGATGCCCTCCTTTATGTGTAATAAAGGGTGCATTGTAGTGCCAGTTCTTTGTAATTTGTGACAGCCCTTTCACTTAGTGCATAGGCTTTATGAGTGTAGGAGTCCCACTACCCGAACAATTGTAGCACCATGTGAATGAACCCCTCCTTTTTGCAATATACTGGCTGTATCTCTTATTTCTTGTAATTTTTGGCAGCACTTACACTGTATATACAATTGAATCTACAGGAAAGAATGTTTCCTAACAATTTTTCCTCTAAAAAGGATATATATATTTTTTTTTGTTGGCGCAGGGTTTTGTCTGTTTTTTTCTCAGTCTGTTAAAGTGGACAACATGGTTCCCAGCAGCGACATTGGTGTCAAGGATGCATCCAGACATGGTGCCCCTGCTGTTCCTGATCTATTTCAGAGGTGTTTCCATCACTTTCAGACCTTTTCCTATGGTCCAGGCACCCTCCCCTCATCCGTGCAGGGGGTGCCTAGTTGTCTCCCATTGACTTCCATTATACTTGGGTGCTCGGCTGAGCGCACGAATATTGCAATGTGTTCGGACCGAACACCCGAACACTTTGGCGCTCGCTCATCACTACACATGACCTAACCCCTCAGGTGAACACCATTAAAAAAATGAAATAAAAACTGTGTCAAAAAAGCTATTTTTGTCACCTTAGGCTACTTTCACACTAGCGTTCTGCTGTCCGCTCGTGAGCTCCGTTTGAAGGAGCTCACGAGCGGAGCAGAACGCTTCCGTCCAGCCCTGATGCAGTCGGAATGGATGCGGATCCGCTCAGACTGCATCAGTCTGGCGGCGTTCAGCCTCCGCTCCGCTCGCCTTCGCACGGCCAGGCGGACAGCTGAACGCTGCAGCGTTCAGCTATCCGCCTGGCCGTGCGGAGGCGTGCGGATCCGTCCAGACTTACAATGTAAGTCAATGGGAACGGATCCGCTTGAAGATGACACCATATGGCTCAATCTTCAAGCGGATCCGTCCCCCATTGACTTTACATTGAAAGTCTGAACGGATCCGCTCAGGCTACTTTCGCACTTAGAAATTTTTCTAAGTTATTAATGCAGACGGATCCGTACTGAACAGAGCCACCGTCTGCATTAATATGATCGGATCCGTTCAGAACGGATCCGATCAAACGCAAGTGTGAAAGTAGCCTTACACTACAAAAGTGTAATACCTAGCGATCAAAAAGTCATATGCACAGTAAAATAGTACCAATCAAACCGTCATCCCATACCAAAAAAAAAATTATCCCCTACATACGGATGTAGTAGAATTAACACACATGCTTTCTGAGACGTGTTATCTAAACTAAATGCGTTAAGCAAACACCTTTAATTGCTTTTCAATGGCTTTTGTTTCAAGATAACACGATGAGTTAAGAAATTCTAGTTAAGAATTTGTGTTTTAACCCTGCTACATCTGTAAGACAGTTGGCCAAAAAATAAAAAATAAGCTATGACTTTCAGAATATGGAGACACAAAAAATATATTTTTTTTCAAAAATGCTTTATTATTTAAATCTGAAACAAACAACCAAATAAAGTAGTCATATTTGGTATTGTTGCGTCTTTAACAACTTGCTCTATAAAAATAGCACATGATCTAACCTGTCAGATGAACATTGTAAAAAACTAAAAATAAAAATTGTGCCAAAACAGCTATTTTTTTGTTACCTTGCCTCACAAAAAGTGTAATATAGAGCAACCAAAAATCATATGTACCCTAAAATAGTACCAACAAAACTGCCACCTTATCCCATAGTTTTTAAAATGGGGTCACTTTTTTGTAGTTTCTACTCTAGGGGTGCATCAGGGAGTCTTCAAATGTGACATGGTAACTTAAAATTATCCCAGTAAAATCTGCCTTCCAAAAACCATATGGTGTTCCTTTCATTTTGTGCCTTGCTGTGCGCCCGTACAGTAGTTTATGACCACATATGGGGTGTTTCTGTAAACTACAGAATCAGGGTAATAAATATTGAGTTTTGCTTGGCTGTTAACCCTTGCTTTGTTAGCGGAAAAAAATGATTATAATAGAAAATCTGCCAAAAAAGTGAAATTCTGAAATTTCATCTCCATTTTCCTTTAATTCTTGTGGAACACCTAATGGCGACATTTATGGGTGGTTTCTATTATTTAAGCCCCACAAAGTGACTCCAGACCTGAACTGGTCCTTAAAAATTGGGTTTTGGAAATTGTCTTAAAAATTTTAAGATTTAAAAGTTCTAAGCTTTCCATCATCCCAAAAAAAGAAAATGTCATTTACAAACTGATCCAAACATGAAGTAGACATATGGGAAATGTAAAGTAATAACTATTTTAGGAGGTAGCACTATCGGTATAAAAGCAGAGAAATGTACATTTTGAAAATTGCGAATGTTTCCAAATTTTTGGTAAATTTTGTCTTTTTTTTATAAAAAGAAAATAAAATATTTTGAATTCAAATTTACCACTGTCATGAAGTACAATATGTGACGAGAAAACAATCTCAGAATGGCTTGGATAAGTAAAAGCGTTTAAAGCTTTCACCACATAAATTGACAAGTCAGATAAGCAAAAAATGGCCTGGTCCTTAAGGTGAAAAATGGCAGGGTCCTGAAGGATTATATCAATTTTACCATATCCCTTTCCTATTGGAGTATGTCAGTCACCTGATTTCTGTATTACATATCCTGCTACAGAAACATCACCCCTTAATTGACATCGACTATATCAAATTGTTTAGTTCAGATATTATTCTCAGTAATTGCCAAGAACTCCAGCATGCCAAAAACAAGCTATGAGAACAAAATTGGCTCAAAATATAATAAGCTGATAGCTACATTATTCCAAACAAAAATAAAAGCAGGCAAAAGAATAACAATGTGCATTTCCGAGACAGCATCATATTTTAAGCACAAGCACTGAGGTAAAGTACTTTTTATGAGACAGGGAAAGGGTTATCTTTTGGAAGATACAATAGTGAAGTGCTCACAGCTGGAAGCTTCTCAGAATGACAGAATCCATAAAATTGCAAACTTCATACTTTTTTTTTTTTTTTTGCTTACAGAGCTTTTCTGATTTTGTCTCAGAGCTATCAAAGTTACTCAAAACTGACACTGCTTCAAGTTCCAGTACATTTTCTACCATAATGAATTTGTGACACCAACTGCATACTATTCTTGTAATTAAACAGAATTGTATTGTTTTTAGGGCAACATATTATATAGGAGTAAAAAATATAAAACAATAAAATAATAAATATGTATGTTAAAATGTTTCACAAGCTAAGGTGGTGTTATTAGTACATCCTAGACGTCTTTTAAAATTATAGTAAGTCACAGCCATTACTTATCATTGCTATGTTACACAAATCATGAGGTGCATGTGTACATTTTGCTTCTTCTTTATTTCTTAAATAAAAGGGGATCCTTAGCCGCTATGGCAAGATTGCCATGACCTAGACTTTATTTAATCTACCCCCGAATAATAATAGAATTAGGTGGCCATTTATTATATAGAAATACGATTATGTTAGGCGTATTTCTGACACAGATTGTGGCGCAAAGGTCCTTAGCACTGCAATCTGCATATTTTTCCCGCTATTGCCAGGTCTAAAGGGATACAGTTATGGCCATCCAGTTATTGGATACTGTCACGAACTATGGATCCGATCACTCCGGATCCCACAGCTGTGACGTAGTGGTCTGTGACGGAGTCTGCGCACACACAGAGACCTCACGTGACCGGGGTATTACCATCCGGCTAACACCCCCCCACTACACTTCGGTAACTGCCACCACGTGGGTTCCAGGAGCCAACTATCCGGGTCATTCACTATCACACAGATCAGTGGATGAACCGGATATCACTTACTGACCAACCGCAGTCAATCACCCCCAGCTACAATTCCTAAATGCAATTTAACTAACTACCTGGTAACGTCTCTTCAAAGGCAAAGTACGTTGTTCAGCAGCTTAGAATATGGAAGACTTGGCTATTTAGATTTTATAATCTTTAATAAGCGGTAAAAAGCAGTGCATACAAGTCTAATGAAAATGACTATAAATCTACAGAATAATAATAACAATATAAATAATCACGACAGTTCAAATGAAAGGGAAAAAGATGAAAGAATACTTAGTTTCTCTGGAGGGTTTCAGATGTCCTTTTTGAATCCTTGCAAACCCCTTTTCAGTATGTATCAGGGGAGACCCTCAAAGTTCTTCTGGTACAGGGATATGCCGTCAATGTCCAATTAAGTGTCTGGTGATGTTCCATGGGTCTCTCTCCTCTGTCCTTGTGCACAGATTTTTATGAACTCTCCCATGGGCAGGAGACTTACTTCTGTCAGCCAATGGCAGCAGAGTGACTGTGAAGCCAATGAATTGGCCTCCAAGTGTTTTATGACCCCATCAAAGTTCAGTTCCTACAGTGAGGATTATACTTAAGCTCGTATCTCCCTGATACATCGGCATATTTTTATACAGAATACATATTTGCGATCCTTATTTCCTCATTTATTTACATACAGAATGAGACCACACACGGTAATGCTGGGACCTGTAGTTCTTCTACCACCCATAGGTCAGCTACAGAATCACATCCTCTAGTCATATTTGATACCCAATTAACCATAATACTCTGTAGAGCCTGGATCTGGTGTCAGAAAGGGCATAAGTTGATTCATAAATGAAATATGAAAGTGGACTGGTTTTATGCCCAGAGCTAATTAAGGGCTATTAGCTCTCCTCAAACCAGACCTGGAAATTAATGACGTCACGCTCCAGCCAGGCTTGACAGCGAGCTGATCTTATCTTAAAAGACAGGATGAGCTGGGCCTGGTATAGCCTTTATGACCTTTTATTGCTGGCCTCACAGAGTAGTGGTAGTAAAAGTGTCCATCTATATCATAGGTGACCCAGGCTTCAGGAAGATGAGAGTTCACAGTTTTTTTTACATATGCCAGAAGCATATAAAATGGCTACCCAGAGGAATTATGTATGTATACTGGCACAGATACCACCGCCATACATTGACTGAATAAAACCTCTGTGCAGTGACCGGATAACACCGCCATACCATGACCGGATAAAAGGGTATAAGAGGGCACAGTACAGGAAATGATTAGGGGCACTGCACAGGTGTGGTAAGAGGGCACAATGCAGGGTATAAGGAGGCACAGTATGGGGTGAGGGGCAAAGTACGGGGTGGGGGAACAGTCACATGACCCTGTGACAATAGAAGGTTCTTATGGTGAATACGTTTCATACGCCACCATAATAAGAGGCAGAGGAGTTAGACAGCAGTGTGATTATGTGGCTAAAGATCAAAAATTTTACTGTCGGCCAGTACAGGCCCTAAAAATTAGGCAATAGGCATTCACTTGACAGCAAAGTACTTTGGATGCTGTAGCTGGAGGTACATTAGGCAGTCACAGGATAAATATGTAACTGTCGGCCTGTACGGGCCCCTAAAATTAGCCAATAGGCATTCTCCTGACAGCAAATAACTTTGGATTATGTTGCTGGAGGTACATTAGGCAGTCACAGGATAAATATGTAACTGTTGGCCAGTACAGGCCCCAAAAATTAGCCAATAGGCATTCTCCTGACAGCAAAGAACTTTGGATTCTGTGACTGGAGGTACATTAGGCGGTCACAGGATAAAAATTTAACTGTCGACCTGTACAGGCCCCTAAAATTAGCCAATAGGCATTCACCTGTCAGATAAGAACTTTGGATTCTGTGGATGGAGGTACATTAGGCGGTCACAGGATAAATATGTAACTGTCGGCAAGTATAGGCCCCAAAAATTAGGCAATAGGCATTCTCCTGACAGCAAAGAACTTTGGATTCTGTGGCTGGAGGTACATTAGGCAGTCACAGGATAAATATGTAACTGTCAGCCAGTAGAGGCCCCAACAATTAGGCAATAGGCATTCACCTGTCAGATAAGAACTTTGGATTCTATGCCGGAGGTACATTAGGCGGTCAAAGAATAAATATGTAACTGTCGGCCAGTACGGGCCCCAAAAGTAAGCCAATAGGCATTCACCTGACAGCAAAGTACTTTGGATTCTGTGGCTGGAGGTATATTAGGCGGTCGCAGGATAAATATGTAACTGTCGGCCAGTACAGGCCTAAAAAATTAGCCAATAGGAATTTACCTGACAGCAAAGAACTTTGGATTCTGTGGCTTGAGGTACATTAGGCGGTCACAGGATAAAAATGTAACTGTCTGCCAGTACAGGCCCCAAAAATGAGGCAATAGGCATTCACCTGACAGCAAAGAATTTTGGATTCTGTGGCTAGTGGCGCATTAGTCGATCACAGGATAAACATGTAACTGTCGGCCATTTTAGGCCCCACAAATTAGGCATTCACCTGACATAAAATGCCTTTTATGCTGCTGTATATACATAAGGCAAGGACCATTCTTTGTTCTGGGTAGTGGTGGATATGTGTAGGCTGGCGTGTAGAAATTCAATTACACGTGGTCATCACAGGTGTTGAATTTCTCTGTGATCCATGCCTCATTAATTTTTTTAAATGTGAGGTAGTCCACACTGTCGTGAGCTAGGCGAGTGCGCTTATCGGTCACGAACCCCCTGCTGCGCTGAGCTCCTTTCGGACAGGACACTTGGCGAGGGGCAAGCCAAGAGTTTCATGGCAAATTGTGCAAGCTCTGGCCACAGGTCAAGACTGCGCACCCAGTAGTCCAGGGATTAATTGCTTCTCAGAGCGTCCATATCAGCCGTTAACCCGATTTAGTCAGACACCTGTCGGTCTAGGTCCGGTTGAGGCTGGATCCAGAGGGAGGCTGTCGATGGGTTGGCAGCAAGAATGGTCTCATATCCGAAGTGACCAACACATCTTCAAACCTCCCTCTTTTTGCAGGCGCGGTAGGATTAGTACCCGCCTCTTTTTCTCTGTGGGTGGAAATTCCTCTGCCAGTGTCCGGAACAACAGAATGCATCTCGCAGCAAGGCCTGAAAATGCTACATTCTGCCAGCCCCCTGTGATGCTGGTAACATGTCCGCCATTTTGTGTTTGTACCGGGTCTAAGTACGTTGCCACCCAGTACAGGTCCTTGACCTTTATGCCTTTTATAAGTGGGTCCCTCTTCAAACACTGGAGCATGAAGGCCTCAATTTTCACTAAATTGGAAGGGGTGAAGCGCCCTGGCTCCTGCTCATCGCCCAGGAGAATGTCATCCTCGGTCTCCTCCTCCAAGCCACGGGCAACACCAGGGATCCAGCCACCATCCTCATCTGACTCCTCTTCAGACTCCTGCTGACTTGTCTCAGATGGAGTAGCCCCCCCCCCTGGGAATTCATTTAGCATTGCGACTTCCTCATCTTCCAGCTCCTGCTCCTCAACAGCTTGATCAATGACACAATACAATGCACGCTCCAGAAAGAAAGCGTAAGGTACAATGTCACTGATGGAGACCTGGCTGCGACTGACCAGTTTGGTGATCTCATCAAATGGCTTCAGAAGTCTGCATGTGTCGCGCATTTGCAGCCACTGGCGCAGTGAAAAGAAACCAAGCTCCCAGAACCTGTCCTGTTGCAGAGTTCGCACAGGTAGTCCTTAATAGCACACCTATCAAGGATATTTTGTGGAAGCAGATATATCAAACCCCATAATCAGTATTTTTTGGAAGCAGGTATATTGCAGGCCTCAATCAATATTTGCTAGAAGCAGGTATATCAAACTCCTTAATCAGTATTTTGTGGAAGCAGATATATCACACCCCTCAATCAATATTTGGTGGAAACAGGTTTATAGAACCCCTTAATCAGTATTTTGTGGAAGCAGGTATATCGCAGCCATCAATCAATATTTTATGGAAGCAGGTATTTCAAAAACATTAATGAGTATTTTGTGGAAGCAGGTATATCGTAGGTCTCAATCAATACTTGGTGGAAACAGGTATAACCCTTTAATCAGTATTTTGTGGAAGCATGTATATCGCAGCCATCAATCAATATTTGGTGGAAACAGGTATAACCCCTTAATCAGTATTTTGTGGAAGCAGGTATATTGCAGGCCTCAATCAATATTTGGTGGAAGCAGGTATATCAAACCCCTTAATCAGTAGTTTGTGGAAGCAGGTATATCTTACCTCTCAATCAATATTTGTTGGAAACAGGTATATCGAACCCCGTAATCAGTATTTTGTGGAAGCAGGTATATCGTAGCCCTCAATTAATATTTGGTGGAAGCAGGTATATTGCACCCCTTAATCAGCATTTTGTGGAAGCAGGCATATTGCACCACTTAATCAATATTTGGTGAAAGCGGGTATTTCTAATCCCTTAATCAGTATTTTGTGGAAGCAGGTATATCACACCCGTCAATTATTATTTTACCAAAATAGTTATATCACACCACCCTGTTTATTTGGGGCAACAGGTATATTTCAGCCCTCAATCTGAATTTTGTGAAAGAAGGTATATCATACCCCTCAATCAGTTTTTTTGGGGGCAACACGTATATAACATCCATTGCAATTAGTTGTTCCAATTGCATTTGTCCCTCTATATAGCTACGGCATCGCAGCAGAACCGTACACAACTGCTACACAATACAAATGCACTATATTATACTTTATATGTTAGAAAGTATATTATAAGTATACACACACCTCAGTATATCACACCTATCGATAGCACACCTATACTAGTCCTTAAAAATAATGTTGTGGCCGTAATAGCTAGTGTTTGGTGTACTTAACAGCCTGTCCCTGTTCCACAAAGCAACCTCTCCCTACACTGGCAAAACATAGAATGTAAAATGTCTGCCAGATTGAGTACTTTGATAGGATGGGGGTGTGTCTATGTGCTGAAACGTATCAATTGGCTGTCCTGTCCCGCCTGATGGATGTGTCATGGGTCAAAGTTCTGTGCAATTCAAAAGAATATGGCGCTGGCAGACATCACCATATGTTTGCATGTTCGGCGAACCGCAAACGTGCAAAGTTCGCCGAGAAACAACCACCAGGCAAACTGCAAGGCCATCTCTAATAACAATCTTACAGAGCATGTTACCCCATTTAACTCAATGGATAAAACTAACTTTAGTGTCAGACTCAACTGAACATGGCCCACTAGAGAAAAAGGTTTCAGAGGGCTTACTCTCAATAAACACAGAACATGTGAAGAAATTGCTCTTCAAACTTCGTTATTATGGTGAAATAAGTTATTTGTGAATCCAAGTTAAGGGGCATTTCAGATATCCTATTATGGGACCATAACAAGTGCTGATCTTTGATAACACAAATTGATTACTGCACGTTTAGTTATGACCGAAAAAACATAATAGGAAGTGATCAAAAAGTGTAATTTACTCCAAAATGATACCTATGAAAAATACAAGTCGTCCCACAAAATTCAAGCCCTCATGTAACTCCATAGAAAGAAAAACAAAAACATTAAGGGTCTTGGGAAGCGGCAATGTAAAAACGTTTTTTTCTTTTAAAAAATTGGGTTTTATTGCAAAAAAGTAGTAACACCTAAAAAAATAACTATATGTATTTGGTATCACTGTAATCATACTGACCCAAATAATTAAAATATTATGTTATTTATACAGAAAAATGAATGCCGTAAAATTTATAACCTAAAAAAGCAGTGGCAATATTGCTGTTTTTCCCATCTCCCTCACAGAAAGAATTAATAAAATGTAATCATAAAGTTATGTGTACCCCAAAATTGCTCCATTAAAAACTACAACTTGTCCTGCAAAAAAAAAAGCCCTCATAAAGCTATATAGACGGAAAAATAAAAAAAGTTATAGCTTTTGGAACGCTACGATGAAAAAAAGAAGATAAACGCTTGGTCAGTAAGGCCCGAAACAGGCTGGCCACTAACGGGTTAAAGAGCCATCGAACTGACAGATAGAAACTTAAATGTATATTACATAGGCAGAAAATCCCTGTTTACAAGGAGAGATATGCTGAAGCTATGCAATGATTTTTTATTCACATACAGTATAAGATGAGATCAGCAGACAACTCCTTGTTTGTCAGCTGATAGCTGCCCATTTTACACTGAGAAATGATCAGGAACAAGTATGTTATAAGCTGAACAGACTCCTACCATGTAGGAGCATGGTAGATGTGGATAGGCAAATCCAGTGAAAGTCTATAAAATACTAATTCTATTAAATAATAGGAAGTGATCAAAAAGTGTAATTTACTCCAAAATGATACCTATGAAAAATACAAGTCGTCCCACAAAATTCAAGCCCTCATGTAACTCCATAGAAAGAAAAATAAAAACATTAAGGGTCTTGGGAAGCGGCAATGTAAAAACATTTTTTTCTTTTAAAAAATTGGGTTTTATTGCAATATTAAATAAAGGAACATTTAAAAGCAAATAGTGAGTACCAGGAATTTATTTTTACATAATTAATGTTAATACTCATAAGCCCATCATAAGCATGAATTCATAAAAAAAACTGATGGGATTCAAGTAGCCTGCCAGCAAACCATGCACACCCACTGCAAAACTTGGCACTAACTGCCTAATTCAGCAAGAGCTCATAAACTTGCCCTAAAACACCCCTATGACTACAGGGTCCTACCCACAATGGGATAACCTCCCTGATTGGCTCTCAATATAAATACAGTACAGTACAGTACATTGTCTGGTGATTTCAGAGAACTGTAAATCCAAAAAATACAAATACCTTCTGTGTGCAATCCACACTCCCATTATAGAAATTGCTATTCTTGGCCGCAAAACAGACAATAAGAAGAATAGCAATTTCTATAATGGGACTGCAAATTACACAAAAAAACAATTATCTGTATTTTGCAGATCTGCAGTTTCCTGAACAAATTCTGCATCTCTTGTGTGTGCTTATGTTATGTACAGAAACCTATGAAGCTCTGTCTAATAGGCTACCTTTAATAACAAGCATAATACACCACACTACATAAGTAGTTCAAGTGTAGTTTATGTATTTGATGGATTACAGAAATGTTGGAAAGAATTCCTAGGTTTAAAAAAAAAAGATACTGTTTTCCTAATAAAATTTGTTTTCATTGGAAAAAAAAATATATAGAATAATAATTACCCATATATGCATATCCATCCAAGAACTGAACACTATAACTGTTACATTGTTTGCACCACATGTGAAATATTGTATTAAAAAGCTAAAAAGAATGCTGGAAATGTTTTTCCTTCATTTGCCTCTGAAGAAACAAAAACATTTCTATAAATTTTATTTCTAAAATGTTTTTATTGTATATGTATTTTTAGTATAAAAATGTGATCACAAAATCATACACACCCAGGGAATAACCTATTTTATGTTTACAGTTAGAGATGAGCGAATGAATGCTGATGAAGTGGAATTTGTTCCAAATTTCAGGAAAACTTCAATCCGCACCGAAGCCAAATTTCCTCGCGATTCGTGGTAACAAATGAAATTTTTTCCTAAAATGGCTGTTGCTCATGTGAGGACATGGAGAAAGGAACTCTGGGAAGGCGGGATCATCCGTACTGACATGCATGCAGCCAATCAGCAGCCAGCCCTATGATATCACAGCCCTATAAATAGCATCAGCCATCTTAGATTCTGCCATTTACCAGTGTACTCAGTGCAGGGAGAGACGTGAGCAGGTGATAGTGTTATAAAAAACTTAATTAAGCGAGAAAAACTATTTTCAAGTGCAGGGAAAGATTATTCAAGGTGTAGGGAAAGGATAGGGATGAATCATTCCACAGCTTTTATTTTGAACAGGGTTCATTAGGGGAGGTTACTGACTGGGTAATAGGAACATTCCCATTACACCTTGCTGCACTGACTGGGGATCCAAATTGCCAATATACAGCTCTGTAATTCCAGCAAACTGTTCTTATTAGGGTGCAAGTGATGTTTGATGCAGGCATTAACAGGGATTATTACAAGGAAATATTTATATATCTTATTTGCCCTTGTGCTGTAAAGTTATATGTTCTAAAGCATTTTTTAGCTTGTATTAGTGGGAAAAAAGGGGCTTATTAGCCGTTGTTTGGTGAAGTGCAAAAATTACAGCCCTTTTTGTCGTGTATTAGTGACAAAAGTAAAATATATTTGCCGATCAGCGGTGCAGTTATCTGTTCTGAAACCTTTTGTGGCCTATATTAGCAGAAAAAGAAAAAATATATTTCCCGCTCAGTGGTGCAGTTTAATTTTCTTTAGCCTTTTGTGGCCTATATTAGTGGAAAAAGAAAAAAATATTTTTTAGCCAGTCAGCGGTGCAGGTATCTGTTCTAAAGCCTTTTGTGGCCTATATTAGTGGGGGAAAAAACAAATATATATATATATATATATATATATACTCAACAAATAACGAGGCAGCACTTCCAGCTTTTGGTGACAGGGTGACGATCCCAAAACTTTATTCCCAGCAACTAGAGTTGAGCGAACACCTGGATGTTCGAGAAGTTCGGCCGAACATCCCGGAAATGTTCGGGTTCGGGATCCGAACCCGATCCGAACTTCGTCCCGAACCCGAACCCCATTGAAGTCAATGGGGACCCGAACTTTTCGGCACTAAAACGGCTGTAAAACAGCCCAGGAAAGGGCTAGAGGGCTGCAAAAGGCAGAAACATGTAGGTAAATCCCCTGCAAACAAATGTGGATAGGGAAATGAATTAAAATAAAAATTAAATAAATAAAAATTTACCAAAATCAATTGGAGAGAGGTTCCATAGCAGAGAATCTGGCTTCCCGTCACCCACCACTGGAACAGTCCATTCTCAGATATTTAGGCCCCGGCACCCAGGCAGAGGAGAGAGGTCCCGTAACAGACAATCTGGCTTCATGTCAGCAGAGAATCAGTCTTCATGTCATAGCAGAGAATCAGGCTTCACGTCACTCACCACTGTAAGAGTCCATTTTCATAAATTTAGGCCCAGCACCCAGGCAGAGGAGATAGGTCCCGTAACAGACAATCTGGCTTCATGTCAGCAGAGAATCAGTCTTCATATCATAGCAGAGAATCAGGCTTCACGTCAGCCACCAATGCAACAGTCCATTGTCAGATATTTAGGCCCAGCACCCAGGCAGAGGAGAGAGGTCCCGTAACAGAGGATCTGGCTTCATGTCAGCAGAGAATCAGTCTTCATGTCATAGCAGAGAATCAGGCTCCACGTCACCCACCACTGTAAGAGTCCATTTTCATAAATTTAGGCCCAGCACCCAGGCAGAGGAGAGAGGTCCCGTAACAGAGGATCTGGCTTCATGTCAGCAGAGAATCAGTCTGCATGTCATAGCAGAGAATCAGGCTTCACGTCAGCCACCACTGCAACAGTCCATTGTCATAAATTTAGGCCCAGCACCCAGGCAGAGGAGAGAGGTCCCGTAACAGACAATCTGGCTTCATGTCAGCAGAGAATTAGTCTGCATGTCATAGCAGAGAATCAGGCTTCACGTCAGCCACCACTGCAACAGTCCATTGTCATAAATTCAGGCCCAGCACCCAGGCAGAGGAGAGAGGTCCCGTAACAGACAATCTGGCTTCATGTCAGCAGAGAATCAGTCTTCATGTCATAGCAGAGAATCAGGCTTCACGTCACCCACCACTGTAAGAGTCCATTTTCATAAATTTAGGCCCAGCACCCAGGCAGAGGAGAGAGGTCCCGTAACAGAGGATCTGGCTTCATGTCACCAGAGAATCAGTCTGCATGTCATAGCAGAGAATCAGGCTTCACGTCACCCACCACTGCAACAGTCCATTTTCATAAATTTAGGCCCAGCACCCAGGCAGAGGAGAGAGGTCCCGTAACAGAGGATCTGGCTTCATGTCACCAGAGAATCAGTCTGCATGTCATAGCAGAGAATCAGGCTTCACGTCAGCCACCACTGCAACAATCCATTGGCATATATTTAGGCCTAGCACACAGGCAGAGGAGAGAGGTCCCGTAACAGACAATCTGGCTTCATGTCAGCAGAGAATCAGTCTGCATGTCATAGCAGAGAATGAGGCTTCACGTCAGCCACCACTGCAACAATCCATTGGCATATATTTAGGCCTAGCACACAGGCAGAGGAGAGAGGTCCCGTAACAGACAATCTGGCTTCATGTCAGCAGAGAATCAGTCTTCATATCATAGCAGAGAATCAGGCTTCACGTCAGCCACCAATGCAACAGTCCATTGTCAGATATTTAGGCCCAGCACCCAGGCAGAGGAGAGAGGTCCCGTAACAGAGGATCTGGCTTCATGTCAGCAGAGAATCAGTCTTCATGTCATAGCAGAGAATCAGGCTTCACGTCACCCACCACTGTAAGAGTCCATTTTCATAAATTTAGGCCCAGCACCCAGGCAGAGGAGAGAGGTCCCGTAACAGAGGATCTGGCTTCATGTCAGCAGAGAATCAGTCTGCATGTCATAGCAGAGAATCAGGCTTCACGTCAGCCACCACTGCAACAGTCCATTGTCATAAATTTAGGCCCAGCACCCAGGCAGAGGAGAGAGGTCCCGTAACAGACAATCTGGCTTCATGTCAGCAGAGAATTAGTCTGCATGTCATAGCAGAGAATCAGGCTTCACGTCAGCCACCACTGCAACAGTCCATTGTCATAAATTCAGGCCCAGCACCCAGGCAGAGGAGAGAGGTCCCGTAACAGACAATCTGGCTTCATGTCAGCAGAGAATCAGTCTGCATGTCATAGCAGAGAATGAGGCTTCACGTCAGCCACCACTGCAACAATCCATTGGCATATATTTAGGCCTAGCACACAGGCAGAGGAGAGAGGTCCCGTAACAGACAATCTGGCTTCATGTCAGCAGAGAATCAGTCTGCATGTCATAGCAGAGAATGAGGCTTCACGTCACCCACCACTGCAACAGTCCATTTTCATAAATTTAGGCCCAGCACCCAGGCAGAGGAGAGAGGTCCCGTAACAGAGGATCTGGCTTCATGTCACCAGAGAATCAGTCTGCATGTCATAGCAGAGAATCAGGCTTCACGTCAGCCACCACTGCAACAATCCATTGGCATATATTTAGGCCTAGCACACAGGCAGAGGAGAGAGGTCCCGTAACAGACAATCTGGCTTCATGTCAGCAGAGAATCAGTCTGCATGTCATAGCAGAGAATGAGGCTTCACGTCACCCACCACTGCAACAGTCCATTTTCATAAATTTAGGCCCAGCACCCAGGCAGAGGAGAGAGGTCCCGTAACAGACAATCTGGCTTCATGTCAGCAGAGAATTAGTCTGCATGTCATAGCAGAGAATCAGGCTTCACGTCAGCCACCACTGCAACAGTCCATTGGCATATATTTAGGCCCTGGCACCCAGACAGAGGAGAGGTTCATTCAACTTTGGGTAGCCTTGCAATATAATGGTAAAATGAAAATAAAAATAGGATTGAATGAGGAAGTGCCCTGGAGTCCAATAATATATGGTTATGGGGAGGTAGTTAATGTCTAATCTGGACAAGGGACGGACAGGTCCTGTGGGATCCATGCCTGGTTCATTTTTATGAACGTCAGCTTGTCCACATTGGCTGTAGACAGGCGGCTGCGTTTGTCTGTAATGACGCCCCCTGCCGTGCTGAATACACGTTCAGACAAAACGCTGGCTGCCGGGCAGGCCAGCACCTCCAAGGCATAAAAGGCTAGCTCTGGCCACGTGGACAATTTAGAGACCCAGAAGTTGAATGGGGCCGAACCATCAGTCAGTACGTGGAGGGGTGTGCACACGTACTGTTCCACCATGTTAGTGAAATGTTGCCTCCTGCTAACACGTTGCGTATCAGGTGGTGGTGCAGTTAGCTGTGGCGTGTTGACAAAAGTTTTCCACATCTCTGCCATGCTAACCCTGCCCTCAGAGGAGCTGGCCGTGACACAGCTGCCTTGGCGACCTCTTGCTCCTCCTCTGCCTTGGCCTTGGGCTTCCACTTGTTCCCCTGTGACATTTGGGAATGCTCTCAGTAGCGCGTCTACCAACGTGCGCTTGTACTCGCGCATCTTCCTATCACGCTCCAGTGCAGGAAGTAAGGTGGGCACATTGTCTTTGTAGCGTGGATCCAGCAGGGTGGCAACCCAGTAGTCCGCACAGGTTAAAATGTGGGCAACTCTGCTGTCGTTGCGCAGGCACTGCAGCATGTAGTCGCTCATGTGTGCCAGGCTGCCCAGGGGTAAGGACAAGCTGTCCTCTGTGGGAGGCGTATCGTCATCGTCCTGCCTTTCCCCCCAGCCACGCACCAGTGATGGACCCGAGCTGCGTTGGGTGCCACCCCGCTGTGACCATGCTTCATCCTCATCCTCCTCCACCTCCTCCTCATCCTCGTCCTCCTCGTCCTCCAGTAGTGGGCCCTGGCTGGCCACATTTGTACCTGGCCTCTGCTGTTGCCAAAAACCTCCCTCTGAGTCACTTCGAAGAGACTGGCCTGAAAGTGCTAAAAATGACCCCTCTTCCTCCTCCTCCTCCTCCTCCTGGGCCACCTCCTCTTCCATCATCGCCCTAAGTGTTTTCTCAAGGAGACATAGAAGTGGTATTGTAACGCTGATAACGGTGTCATCGCCACTGGCCATGTTGGTGGAGTACTCGAAACAGCGCAACAGGGCACACAGGTCTCGCATGGAGGCCCAGTCATTGGTGGTGAAGTGGTGCTGTTCTGTAGTGCGACTGACCCGTGCGTGCTGCAGCTGAAACTCCACTATGGCCTGCTGCTGCTCGCACAGTCTGTCCAGCATGTGCAAGGTGGAGTTCCACCTGGTGGGCACGTCGCATATGAGGCGGTGAGCGGGAAGGCCGAAGTTACGCTGTAGCGCAGACAGGCGAGCAGCAGCAGGATGTGAACGCCGGAAGCGCGAACAGACGGCCCGCACTTTATGCAGCAGCTCTGACATGTCGGGGTAGTTGTGAATGAACTTCTGCACCACCAAATTCAGCACATGCGCCAAGCAAGGGATGTGCGTCAAATTGGCTAGTCCCAGAGCTGCAACGAGATTTCGCCCATTATCACACACCACCAGGCCGGGCTTGAGGCTCACCGGCAGCAACCACTCGTCGGTCTGTTGTTCAATACCCCGCCACAACTCCTGTGCGGTGTGGGGCCTGTCCCCCAAACATATGAGTTTCAGAATGGCCTGCTGACGTTTACCCCGGGCTGTGCTGAAGTTGGTGGTGAAGGTGTGTGGCTGACTGGATGAGCAGGTGGAAGAAGAGGAGGAGGAAGCCGAGAAGGAGGAGGTGGCAACAGGAGGCAAAGAATGTTGCCCTGCGATCCTTGGCGGCGGAAGGACGTGCGCCAAACAGCTCTCCGCCTGGGGCCCAGCTGCCACTACATTTACCCAGTGTGCAGTTAGGGAGATATAGCGTCCCTGGCCGTGCTTACTGGTCCACGTATCTGTGGTTAGGTGGACCTTGCTACAGATGGCGTTGCGCAGTGCACACTTGATTTTATCGGATACTTGGTTGTGCAGGGAAGGCACGGCTCTCTTGGAGAAGTAGTGCCGGCTGGGAACAACATACTGTGGGACAGCAAGCGACATGAGCTGTTTGAAGCTGTCTGTGTCCACCAGCCTAAATGACAGCATTTCATAGGCCAGTAGTTTAGAAATGCTGGCATTCAGGGCCAGGGATCGAGGGTGGCTAGGTGGGAATTTACGCTTTCTATCAAATGTTTGTGAGATGGAGAGCTGAACGCTGGCGTGTGACATGGTTGAGACGCTTGGTGACGGAGGTGGTGGTGGTGGTGTTGGTGGTACATCCCCTGTTTGCTGGGCGGCAGGTGCCAACGTTCCTCCAGAGGCGGAGGAAGAGGCCGAGGCGGCAGCAGCAGAATAGGCCGAGGCGGCAGCAGCAGAAGAGGTAGCAGGGGGAGCCTGAGTGACTTCCTTGGTTTTAAGGTGTTTACTCCACTGCAGTTCATGCTTTGCATGCAGGTGCCTGGTCATGCAGGTTGTGCTCAGGTTCAGAACGTTAATGCCTCGCTTCAGGCTCTGATGGCACAGCGTGCAAACCACTCGGGTCTTGTCGTCAGCACATTGTTTGAAGAAGTGCCATGCCAGGGAACTCCTTGAAGCTGCCTTTGGGGTGCTCGGTCCCAGATGGCGGCGGTCAGTAGCAGGCGGAGTCTCTTGGCGGCGGGTGTTCTGCTTTTGCCCACTGCTCCCTCTTTTGCTACGCTGTTGGCTCGGTCTCACCACTGCCTCTTCCTCCGAACTGTGAAAGTCAGTGGCACGACCTTCATTCCATGTGGGGTCTAGGACCTCATCGTCCCCTGCATCGTCTTCCACCCAGTCTTGATCCCTGACCTCCTGTTCAGTCTGCACACTGCAGAAAGACGCAGCAGTTGGCACCTGTGTTTCGTCATCATCAGAGACATGCTGAGGTGGTATTCCCATGTCCTCATCATCAGGAAACATAAGTGGTTGTGCGTCAGTGCATTCTATGTCTTTCACCGCTGGGGAAGGGCTAGGTGGATGCCCTTGGGAAACCCTGCCAGCGGAGTCTTCAAACAGCATAAGAGACTGCTGCATAACTTGAGGCTGAGACAGTTTCCCTGGTATGCATGGGGGTGATGTGACAGACTGATGGGGTTGGTTTTCAGGCGCCATCTGTGCGCTTTCTGCAGAAGACTGGGTGGGAGATAATGTGAACGTGCTGGATCCACTGTCGGCCACCCAATTGACTAATGCCTGTACCTGCTCAGGCCTTACCATCCTTAGAACGGCATTGGGCCCCACCATATATCGCTGTAAATTCTGGCGGCTACTGGGACCTGAGGTAGTTGGTACACTAGGACGTGTGGATGTGGCAGAACGGCCACGTCCTCTCCCAGCACCAGAGGGTCCACTAACACCACCACGACCATGTCCACGTCCGCGTCCCTTACTAGATGTTTTTCTCATTGTTATGGTTCACCACAACAACAAATATATTATTTGGCCCAATGTATTGTATTCAAATTCAGCGGGATATAAATTTGAGGCCTAGTATTTAGGCGCTGGGTGACCGGTATGGATTTAGTGACAGAATTAGACTTGGAAATGCACAGTAAGCGTGTGTGTGAAGTTATTCTGAATGACCCTATGTGCACCTTGAATATTATATACCCTTTTAGGGATAGATTTCAAATAGCTCTGATATAGCAGGAACCACTAAATTATGAAATTGCTAAATTGGGAATTGTACTTCAACCCAGAACAAAAAATGTGCTTTGACGGACACTAAATAACTTTCCCAGCTACAACAGGACAGCGGTAACGAGAGATTTAGCGGGATATAAATTTGAGGCCTAGTATTTAGGCGCTGGGTGACCGGTATGGATTTAGTGACAGAATTAGACTTGGAAATGCACAGTAGCGGTGTGTGTGAAGTTATTCTGAATGACCCTATGTGCACCTTGAATATTATATACCCTTTTAGGGATAGATTTCAAATAGCTCTGATATAGCAGGAACCACTAAATTATGAAATTGCTAAATTGGGAATTGTACTTCAACCCAGAACAAAAAATGTGCTTTGACGGACACTAAATAACTTTCCCAGCTACAACAGGACAGCGGTAACGAGAGATTTAGCGGGATATAAATTTGAGGCCTAGTATTTAGGCGCTGGGTGACCGGTATGGATTTAGTGACAGAATTAGACTTGGAAATGCACAGAAGCGTGTGTGTGAAGTTATTCTGAATGACCCTATGTGCACCTTGAATATTATATACCCTTTTAGGGATAGATTTCAAATAGCTCTGATATAGCAGGAACCACTAAATTATGAAATTGCTAAATTGGGAATTGTACTTCAACCCAGAACAAAAAATGTGCTTTGACGGACACTAAATAACTTTCCCAGCTACAACAGGACAGCTCGTAACGAGAGATTTAGCGGGATATAAATTTGAGGCCTAGTATTTAGGCGCTGGGTGACCGGTATGGATTTAGTGACAGAATTAGACTTGGAAATGCACAGAAGCGTGTGTGTGAAGTTATTCTGAATGACCCTATGTGCACCTTGAATATTATATACCCTTTTTAGGGATAGATTTCAAATAGCTCTGATATAGCAGGAACCACTAAATTATGAAATTGCTAAATTGGGAATTGTACTTCAACCCAGAACAAAAAATGTGCTTTGACGGACACTAAATAACTTTCCCAGCTACAACAGGACAGCGGTAACGAGAGATTTAGCGGGATATAAATTTGAGGCCTAGTATTTAGGCGCTGGGTGACCGGTATGGATTTAGTGACAGAATTAGACTTGGAAATGCACAGAAGCGTGTGTGTGAAGTTATTCTGAATGACCCTATGTGCACCTTGAATATTATATACCCTTTTAGGGATAGATTTCAAATAGCTCTGATATAGCAGGAACCACTAAATTATGAAATTGCTAAATTGGGAATTGTACTTCAACCCAGAACAAAAAATGTGCTTTGACGGACACTAAATAACTTTCCCAGCTACAACAGGACAGCGGTAACGAGAGATTTAGCGGGATATAAATTTGAGGCCTAGTATTTAGGCGCTGGGTGACCGGTATGGATTTAGTGACAGAATTAGACTTGGAAATGCACAGAAGCGTGTGTGTGAAGTTATTCTGAATGACCCTATGTGCACCTTGAATATTATATACCCTTTTAGGGATAGATTTCAAATAGCTCTGATATAGCAGGAACCACTAAATTATGAAATTGCTAAATTGGGAATTGTACTTCAACCCAGAACAAAAAATGTGCTTTGACGGACACTAAATAACTTTCCCAGCTACAACAGGACAGCGGTAACGAGAGATTTAGCGGGATATAAATTTGAGGCCTAGTATTTAGGCGCTGGGTGACCGGTATGGATTTAGTGACAGAATTAGACTTGGAAATGCACAGAAGCGTGTGTGTGAAGTTATTCTGAATGACCCTATGTGCACCTTGAATATTATATACCCTTTTAGGGATAGATTTCAAATAGCTCTGATATAGCAGGAACCACTAAATTATGAAATTGCTAAATTGGGAATTGTACTTCAACCCAGAACAAAAAATGTGCTTTGACGGACACTAAATAACTTTCCCAGCTACAACAGGACAGCGGTAACGAGAGATTTAGCGGGATATAAATTTGAGGCCTAGTATTTAGGCGCTGGGTGACCGGTATGGATTTAGTGACAGAATTAGACTTGGAAATGCACAGAAGCGTGTGTGTGAAGTTATTCTGAATGACCCTATGTGCACCTTGAATATTATATACCCTTTTTAGGGATAGATTTCAAATAGCTCTGATATAGCAGGAACCACTAAATTATGAAATTGCTAAATTGGGAATTGTACTTCAACCCAGAACAAAAAATGTGCTTTGACGGACACTAAATAACTTTCCCAGCTACAACAGGACAGCGGTAACGAGAGATTTAGCGGGATATAAATTTGAGGCCTAGTATTTAGGCGCTGGGTGACCGGTATGGATTTAGTGACAGAATTAGACTTGGAAATGCACAGAAGCGTGTGTGTGAAGTTATTCTGAATGACCCTATGTGCACCTTGAATATTATATACCCTTTTAGGGATAGATTTCAAATAGCTCTGATATAGCAGGAACCACTAAATTATGAAATTGCTAAATTGGGAATTGTACTTCAACCCAGAACAAAAAATGTGCTTTGACGGACACTAAATAACTTTCCCAGCTACAACAGGACAGCGGTAACGAGAGATTTAGCGGGATATAAATTTGAGGCCTAGTATTTAGGCGCTGGGTGACCGGTATGGATTTAGTGACAGAATTAGACTTGGAAATGCACAGAAGCGTGTGTGTGAAGTTATTCTGAATGACCCTATGTGCACCTTGAATATTATATACCCTTTTAGGGATAGATTTCAAATAGCTCTGATATAGCAGGAACCACTAAATTATGAAATTGCTAAATTGGGAATTGTACTTCAACCCAGAACAAAAAATGTGCTTTGACGGACACTAAATAACTTTCCCAGCTACAACAGGACAGCGGTAACGAGAGATTTAGCGGGATATAAATTTGAGGCCTAGTATTTAGGCGCTGGGTGACCGGTATGGATTTAGTGACAGAATTAGACTTGGAAATGCACAGAAGCGTGTGTGTGAAGTTATTCTGAATGACCCTATGTGCACCTTGAATATTATATACCCTTTTAGGGATAGATTTCAAATAGCTCTGATATAGCAGGAACCACTAAATTATGAAATTGCTAAATTGGGAATTGTACTTCAACCCAGAACAAAAAATGTGCTTTGACGGACACTAAATAACTTTCCCAGCTACAACAGGACAGCGGTAACGAGAGATTTAGCGGGATATAAATTTGAGGCCTAGTATTTAGGCGCTGGGTGACCGGTATGGATTTAGTGACAGAATTAGACTTGGAAATGCACAGTAAGCGTGTGTGTGAAGTTATTCTGAATGACCCTATGTGCACCTTGAATATTATATACCCTTTTTGGGATAGATTTCAAATAGCTCTGATATAGCAGGAACCACTAAATTATGAAATTGCTAAATTGGGAATTGTACTTCAACCCAGAACAAAAAATGTGCTTTGACGGACACTAAATAACTTTCCCAGCCACAACAGGACAGCGGTAACGAGAGATTTAGCGGGATATAAATTTGAGGCCTAGTATTTAGGCGCTGGGTGACCGGTATGGATTTAGTGACAGAATTAGACTGGGATATGGCCAAAAAATAACCACACTATTGCTGGTTAAATGCACTTGGTGACGGGCGCAGCTTGCCCCTGATGTAGTATATGGCCAAAAAATGAACAGACTATTGCTGGTTAAATGCACTTGGTGTCACAGCTTGACCAACCACACTACTGAGGGTTAAATGCACTTGGTGACGGGCGCAGCTTGCCCCTGATGTAGTATATGGCCAAAAAATGAACAGACTATTGCTGGTTAAATGCACTTGGTGTGACAGCTTCACCCTGATGTAGGCTTTAGCCAAAAAACAACCACACCATTGAGGGTTAAATGCACTTGGTGACAGGCGCAGCTTGCCCCTGATTTAGTATATGGCCAAAAAATGAACAGACTATTGCTGGTTAAATGCACTTGGTGTGACAGCTTCACCCTGATGTAGGCTTTAGCCAAAAAACAACCACACCATTGAGGGTTAAATGCACTTGGTGACAGGCGCAGCTTGCCCCTGATTTAGTATATGGCCAAAAAATAAACAGACTATTGCTGGTTAAATGCACTTGGTGTGACAGCTTCACCCTGATGTAGGCTTTAGCCAAAAAACAACCACACCATTGAGGGTTAAATGCACTTGGTGACAGGCGCAGCTTGCCCTGATTTAGTATATGGCCAAAAAAATGAACAGACTATTGCTGGTTAAATGCATTGGTGTGACGCTTCACCCTGATGTAGGCTTTAGCCAAAAAACAACCACACCATTGAGGGTTAAATGCACTTGGTCGCAGCTTGGATGCACTGGTCGCAGCACCACAAGACACAAAATGGCCGCCGATCACCCCAGAAAAAGTGACTGACAAACGGTCTGGGCAGCCTAAAAACAGTGAGTGAGCATTTGAGTATCAGCAGCTCAATGATGCACAGCTGCAGATCGATCGATTAATCAAGTGAAGTCCTTTGGAGGAGTTAATCTGCCTAATCTCGCCCTACTGTCGCATCCGCAACCTCTCCCTACGCTAATCAGAGCAGAGTGACGGGCGGCGCTATGTGACTCCAGCTTAAATAGAGGCTGGGTCACATGGTGCTCTGGCCAATCACAGCCATGCCAATAGTAGGCATGGCTGTGACGGCCTCTTGGGGCAAGTAGTATGACGCTTGTTGATTGGCTGCTTTGCAGCCTTTCAAAAAGCGCCAAGAAAGCGTCACAAAAGCGCCAAGAAAGCGACGAACACCGAACCCGAACCCGGACTTTTACGAAAATGTCCGGGTTCGGGTCCGTGTCACGGACACCCCAAAATTCGGTACGAACCCGAACTATACAGTTCGAGTTCGCTCATCCCTACCGACAAGCTTTGATCTCAAGCTTGAAAATTAAAATGAGCAGGCGAAAAAATTGCTGGGAATAAAGTCATTTCCTCCCCTGTACCTAAAGCGGAAGTGCGGCAAAGTTATTTTGGTTGATATTAGGTGGAGGAAAAGCTAACCCTGAGTTTAAAATCTGACCCAGTCACGTGGGTCTGACTGTGCCCTAAATATTGTGGTATTAATATATAATAAATATATATATTTGCGTCTAGAGTGCAGAATCTGTTTTGTAAAGCTTTTTGGCCTAATTAGTGAAAAAAAAATATATAATTTGCCTATTGGCAGTATTCTCGGTTCTAAACTTTTCAGGTTTGTATTTGAAAAGAGAAAAAGCTAATATATTTGCCGCTAGCAGTGCAGTTATCTGTTCTAAAGTAATTACAAAAAAAAAAAAAAAAAGACCCCTAAAAACTTAGATTTTAATTAACTCAATTCCTAAAATACAGACCTACAGGTAAAGGTCACCTAGGGGACAAACTGAGTACTTAATTAAGGGAAATATGGTTTTAGGTCCCACGTGTAGGAACGGTTAGGGCCTAGGCACGGGGACGGAGAAATCAGACCATCAGGGGTTGTCTCCAGGTTGAGGCTATAGCAAGGTTGGTGTAGGGAGAGAAAAAGACCAAAACCCCCCCCCCAACTCTTTGCCTCTTGGCCATTGTCCCCTACTTC